>NC_079448.1:14165950-14513450 GCF_903798145.1 Danio aesculapii | reverse complement strand
TCAGACCTCAATAAACCAACCCTCTGAAAAGTATAGAGGTTAAGTTTAAACCCATGTATAACCAAAATGAATTCCAGATTTTATGAAATACAACATATTTGCTCTGCGAAACACAGGTTAATTAGTCCAGCTGTACATTTCTTTGGTTGAAATATAATACATTAGCATTCTTTATTAACACATCACTTTGATTCATTTATTTTACCATACTTTACATTATTGCAGCACTTTTTTGATGTGTGAAATATTCTGGGATATATTTCCCAAATGCATCATTAGCCCACTATGGTATAGTTCTGTCATTATCGACATCTGATCTTTCCAAAAAGCATCACAAACTGGGTAAAATCAAAGTTTCTTCATTTGTCAGAGACATCAAACCTACTATCTTTTTTACAATTTTTTTTATCATTTATAGTGATTTCTACAAGAATATGAAGCAGAACAATTGTTTTCAGCACTGATAATAATCATAGTAATATTAATAAAAATAATTGATTATTATTTATTAGTATAAAAATAAATTATAATAAATTATTATTGTTATAATATTATAAATTCGTCTTCTTTTTATAATTATTAATATTATAAAAAAGAAGAAGAAAAAGAAACGTTTTTAAGCAGCAAATCAGCATAGTAGAATGATTTCTAAAGTTGACAATAAGTATGTTAACATGGATAGCAATAATTCAATTTTAATACGATTAAGACAATACTCTGATTAAGAGTTTACCATGTAAACAGCGATTTTTGATCAATTAATAAGATTAAGGCCATAATTGAACTAAACAGAAATTGAATTTAAATGTGTAGTATTCCTATTTTAGTCGCATTATTAAAGTGCAGTACAGACATGTAAACAACTTAGGCCCAATCCCAATTCTATTTTTGTACCCCTACCCCTTCCCCTTAGTCCTTAAAACAGAGTGTGAAGAGGAAAGACTTCAAAATTTAACCTTAAGAAATGAGTCCGCACTACAACACCTGCACACGTCATCATATGTCATTGTGATCTCTTGCTTCATATGAGATCGGCGATCGCAAATGCTGTAGTTATTCCAGTTGCGTTCTTTTGGTATTTATCTTCAGGAAATCACTGAAGTCAACGATATCATGTAATCATAACCATATAATATGTGCAATAAGATTGTACTGTGCATTTACACCGTATTCACTTAAAATATTAATTTTAAACACACAAAAACAACATTAACGGTATACCAGACAATGTAAAAAGGGCATTCCCAGCCACTAGACTTCCAGGGTATTCCAGGGTGACAGGGTATTCTAGTGACAGTATGTTGTGGCACTGCTATAAAGGAGCTATTATAGATTAGAGATAGCGCAATTTAGCGGTTTTTATTTTTTTTTTAATTTATGAATGTATTAAAGCAAATGCTTGTTTGTTGTAATAATGAAAAATGTAATAATAATAAATTTGTAATAATGACAAAAATACTAACTTGTGCATCTCCTGACTTCCATGTGCAGTCATGCTGGTGCTGGTGTATTATGGGAAATTTTCGTACCCCTTGGTTTTGAGTGTGGTCCTGGAAAATCTCAGTTTCAGAGGCTATCTAGCCCTACCCCTTAGCCATACGCCTTCAAGCTAAACAGAATTGGGACACCCCTACCCCTTCATGTCTTCATGTGAATGGGCAAAACGAGGGGTAGTGTTAAGGGCAACCCAGGCTCATTCCGAAAACGTAGTCCCGAGAACGTTTCTGGAGACCGCGAATTATGTAGCCGGAGGCACGTAAGGCTGTATTTCGTTTTTTAAGCGAACGCTGCGGGGCGGTATGACGCCGTTCCTTTTAGCGCTCGCCGGCTGACCGCTTACCTTCGTGTGGAGGGCTTTCCCGCCACAACCAGTTTGTCCGGTTAGCTCGTCCTGTGCGTCGGCAGACTCGAGACGCAAAGAGGAGCTGACCATGACGACCGGGTTCGAGTCCGGGGAAGAGCGGTTCTAGAAATCAGGTAAGACTAAAACAGAATCCAAGAAATAAAGCGAAGAGGTTCATAACAGGGTGAGAGTGTGGTAAAATCCGAAAATGTGGTAAAAAAAAAAAAAAATCGGACGAGGGCTTTTCTTTTTCCAGACGGCTTTTGCAAATCGTTGGTTGGGTTGAGGGCGGGCGGGTCGCAGTCAATCATTCAGCCAGTCGAACAGACAGATGTTCGTTCGACAGCGGCCTCTGGTGGGTTCGCGCGAGAACAGCCAAAAAGGCGCACACAGTGCCCTCTCGCGAATTCGCAAAAACCAAAAACTGCAAAAATACGTACCTCCCGGGACGTATTTTGCGGTCTCCAGAAACGTCCTCAGGACTACGTTTTCAGAATGAGCTTGGGTTGGTTAAGGGGAAGGGCTAAGCGGTAGAATTGGGATTGGGTCTTAATCAAACTATTGCTGTAGGTTTTTCGACTTTTTGCGACATGATATTCCATACACACACGGCTGTTTGACACTATTCTCTGCACCTACCAAGTCTGTAAAGTACCACAGACACCTGCATCACAAAATGCTGAGTTTTTTCGTTCCATTCGGCATGCAATATCAAATTCCATTAAAACCACACTCTTCCACCAGTCCTTATTCATACGCGCATTCAATACCTCAGTTTGTCATGCGGGGGCATGAATGAAATATTCCTAAATAAAATGAAACTTCTGAACTGCAGTTAATCGAACTATGTGTTATAACATGTAAAACAGGATTATGAAAGGAACATTAAAAAAGCAACTGATGTAAACACTTTAATCTTATTATTGTCTTTTTTTCAGATTAAGGTAAATAATTTGATTACTGATGTCTATGTAAACATAGTCAGTTAAGACTGCTGAAAGTGCATATACTTTTATTATACAGGGTGATTCAAAATGAATACCACAACTTAGAAAATCTGTATTTAATCAAAGAAACATGATAACAAGAGTGCAACCAAATGAAACTTAAGAACTTCCTTAAATCGACAACAGAAAAAGCTTAGCCTTCCTTTTCTTCTTTGTAGAGTTCTCGATTTTCAAAGTTGTGGTATTCATTTTGAATCACCCTGTATAACATTTATTACATTTTAAAATACATAAAAATATCAAACGGAATTTGAAGTTGCACAAATATTTCACATGATTACTATTTTTCAGTCTTATCAAATAAATGCAGCCGTAGAGAGCAAGAAACTTAAAAGCATGAGATCCTGTTTGATTAAAATCTAAGGTGTATCAGATGAAAAGGTATGCTGTCAGTTTAGTAACAGATTAAATACAATAATCCAGCAATTTCCTTGCGAATAATCATTGGGAAGCATTGACCTTTAAAAGGAAAGCGTAACAGACTTTGTTTTTCAAATGATTTATTGCACTGGACAAGGCTTTGTTGAACACGCTGTCTGCCTCAGATGATCCGCTTCACACTGTTGATCAGTGATGACTGTCTGAAGCGTTTTCCCAGCATTCTGCCGGCTTGACCTGCCTTCTTTATCCGGCCTGCTCTCTTTATCCTTTAGCTCAACGATACGACTGGAGTTACTCCACGGAGATGGTTTGTATTCCACTTCAAATTAAACTGTGGCCGCGAGGCATTTAATCCACAGATTAGGATATTTCTCATTGATAGCCTTTGATTCAGCTTGTCCCTGTTGTCTCCCGTCCTTTCAGCGGGTTTTAAGATCTCTTGGAGCAAGAAAACTGAATTCTGTAGCCATCCGTCAACAGAGGGCTGGAATGGCCTCTCTCCATTATAGTTAATTGAGTTTGTCCCTCCATGTCATCGAATGGGCTTTCTTATCGGAGTCAACAGGGATGTGAGAGTAGACTACCTCTGCTCCAATCCCACACTCTTAATCTCACATGTCAGTCTCAGCGCTGGGCTTCTACGGCAAGACGCAACCGCAGCACTTTGCAATAAATGTTCCTCTTACCACTTAATATTCTGAAAATGCCTTGTTTATGCATGACTGTGGGTATTTGGGCTGCTCACGGCGACTGAAGTGTCTTGCAGTGTGACGTACTGTTTATTCCATCTCAAATTGTTTAAAATCTAATATTACTAGCAATTTTTTTCTTTTTCTTTATGTTTATCAGACACTGTTTGTCCAAAGTGACTTATTTCAAATTTCCAGATGTTATTGTAGATGTAACATTCCAGATGTTATTCCAATGCAATCTCACTGCAATTCATAAATTTGTATTCAATCTCATTTGTACATTTTAGTACAATTTGCTTATCCCTCCAATGAGGGGTTGGTTTAGGAGTGGGCTTTGGGGGCACATCTCTCTTTAAAAATCATGTTTTCATAAGAATGAATTAATATGAATAAGCCACTTTTCTGACAATACATGAACTTGTTACGTTTTCTTGTGAGATCAGGCTGGTTATTCTAAGTTAACAAGGAATTAAACTGATAACACAGGCTCATCTGGGTACCATGAATCAACTTTACACTCACTCATTCACTTTCCTTTGGCTTATTCCCTGCTTTATCGGAGGTCACCACAGTGGAATCAACCACCCACTCGGGCGTATGTTTAACCACCAAATGCTCTTCCAGCTGTAACACTCAGTGCTGGGAAACACACACACTCTACCATTTACACACTATAGCCAATTAAAAACATTTTGGATGTTTTAAAAAGGTATCACAAGGAAGGATTTTAATTTATTTAATAAATATTGAATTAAATAAGGCGACACAGTGGCGCAGTAGGTAGTGCTGTCGCCTCACAGCAAGAAGGTCGCTGGTTCGAGCCTTGGCTGGGTCAGTTAGCGTTTCTGTGTGGAGTTTCTCCCTGCGTTCGAGTGGGTTTCCACCAGGCGCTTCGGTTTCCCCCAAAGACATGCGCTACAGGTGAATTAGGTAGGCTAAATTGTCCATAGTGTATGAGTGTGTATGGATGTTTCCCAGAGATGGGTTGCAGATGGAAGGGCGTCCGCTGCGTAAAACGTGCTGGATAAGTTTGGATGTTCATTCCGCTGTGGCGACCCCAGATTAATAAAGGGACTAAGCCAGAAAGAAAAGAAATGAATAATCATATTTTAATCAACTTTTAATATCTAATTTTTTTGGGAATTCTATTTGTTTATTTCTATTTATATATTTGTTTATCATCTCTTATTGAAATATGAAGTTGTTCTTATGTAATGTTTTTATGAAAATTGATCTTGCCATGAAATAGCCATTAATTGCAGATGTGGCAATAAATAAAACAAAGAAACAAACAAACAAAAAAAAAAACAAAACATTACGGCCAATTTAGTTTATCTAATTCACTAATTCTATAGTGCATGTCTTTGGACTGTGGGGGAAACCGGAGCACTTGGAGGAAACCCACACAAACACAGGAATAACATGCAAACTCCACACAGAAAGACCTCCTGGTCCAGCCAGGACCGTTGACCTTCTTACTGTGAGGTGACAGTGCTAACCACTTGGCATCTTGTGACTGCATAATAATTAGTAGGTTAGGCTGCATCTAAAATCAATAATTAGTAAAGGGGTCGTTCATTTAAAAAAGAAAATTCAGTCATTGTTTACTCACCATTTACTTGTTTAAATCCTTTATTTCATAAGTTTCATTCTTCTGTTGAACCAGTCTGATCTCACGAGAAAACTTAAGTATTTTACGCTTTGTCAGTTTAGTGGCTAATTCGTACGAATTCGTACGAGTTAAGTCGTACGAAATTGTACGATTTTAAAAAGGAGGCGTGGCACCTAACCCCACCCCTAAACCCAACCGTCATTGGGGGATGAGCAAATCGTACTAAATTGTACAAATTAGATCGTACAAATTCATATGAATTAGCCAGTAAATGAAAAAGTTGCGAATTGCCGTGAGACTGTGTTGGTTAAACAAAAAAGAAGATCTTTTGAAAAAAGCTCTAAAGCTGTAACTATTGACTTCCATAGTATTTGTTTTCCTAATGTGTAAGTCAATGGTTAAAATATCTTCTTTAGTGTTTAACAGAATTAAAACACTTATATTGGTTTGGAACCACTTGAGTGTGAGTAAATAGTGAGTAATTGGAGTTTGATTTTGGCATCCAATGATTATGAAAAAAAATGTTAATCAAAATAAAATGATTATTTACAAACAGTCTCCATTTGTTCCTCAGCTAAGCTCAGTTTCACTTGGAAATTAGTGTAATCATGTAACGTGACTTTTGCAGCATGTGACGTGCATTAGTTATTGAAGTGTTTTTGATTCATTCATGTTTCTAAATGCTTTAAAGAGAACTTTGCTGTTCAGTGCACGCACTCAGCCTCAGAGACGAGCAAAACACACATGGCATATTTTAATTTAAAAAATACTAAAAAAAAGTCATTATTTGGCTTAAGCTGCGCCTAAATACTCAAATACAGTGATTATTTAAATATACCCTATTTTGTTATGGAATAAATGAACATAAAGAGTTCACAATGAATTACAAAGGGCAACCGTAAATCTGAACTACACACTTCATAAAGTGACGGCAGTCTATATTCCTGTTGCTGTGCTTATCATTATTAATCAAACTATAAAAGACAAAGATAAAAAACTCACTGCTCTTGACTGAAGGACTTTTGGACCTTTTACAAGAAACATATCAAGTTTAATTCAAGTTTGTTTCATTTGTATTCTATTTATTTATTTTGTACTTTGACCCATTCAGCTTTGGTATTGAGTATTATAGTTCACATTAGGTGTAATATCATACAGAATATTTTCAGTGGGGAAAAACTATATATACTATATATATATGATGTATATATGTACACATTTTGTCTGCTTTTTGAATCTGATTGGCTGCAATATTCTGCAAATAACAGAACTTGTCCAGCCTCTTCACCCTTCACCCTTGTGTATTACTCAGCCCACATACAGCAACAAGCAGAGGACACTCTACAGTTTGACAAATATTGCTGCTGTTGGACAACATCATGTAATTTAAAGGCTTTTTTAGTCGAGAATGTAGTTGCTTAGATTTCAACTATACAGTTTATTTATAAGGATAGTGCCTGTTTTAAATATGAATAATTTCTCAGAGACAACCTGTTGGTGACCATTAGCATGTCATTGAGTAGAGTGGACTACTCAGCAGACCAAAGACGGTTGGCGTTGTCCATTCACAAGATAGCAACAGAGACTGCATAATAAGCCCATACAGGAGGAAAAACTTATCATAATGTTAAACTACAGCTGATCAAATCATTATAAAACTGGTAACTTTCTTAGTAGATCTCTCTCTTTTGTATGTAGTGCTGTATTTATATAGTAATTGTAGTGTGTTGAGTGTGAGATGGGACTCACATATTAGGAATGTATGTATTTTGTGCTGTCCACTCTTTGTATAAGCCTGAGTTATTTTTGGTTACTCATATTTCTGACGAGTCTCCTGTCTTTGTTTGTTCCTGCAGACTAACAGAAATCTGGTTCATGATGTTTCTGCATACGTTTCTCCTCATCTGTGGTGAGTTTGACGCTTTTATCATTTTTTGCGAAGCCATAGAGTTTGTGCTTCTTTGGCTTTTTCGGGGTAAATTATTGTGATCTCCTGATTGCAACAGAGAAATACTGGAAAATGTCTCTAGACTGATGGAATTTCATGCCGTTCAGCCTTATAATCTTAAAATGTGAGCAAAAATGACCTGTTTTGTCATCACTTTAGACATTAAGCTACAGAATCATTCAAATACTAGTTTTAAATTATGTGTGTGAAGTAGCAACAGTTTCTGCTATTCTGATGTCAGCTGCAGATGTGAATGAATGGCAGAAGAAAGTAGTTCCTCATACAAAAGGATTTTTAGACTCTCCGTGTTTGATTTTCTTTTTTTTATACACGACTATGCAGTTGAACTGTTGTGTAAACACAATATCACATAAGAACCAGTGTGATATGTTTGTATATCGTTACTGGTGGGACACTAAGGTACTAGGCCTGCAGCCTCGAGCAAACACACTCCTCCCACCAGTGCTGATATACAGCCATATCACACCGCTACTTGTGTGATATTGCTCATTTATATATATATATATATATATATATATATATATATATATATATATACCCCTATTTGCAATGATGCTCACACACTAATACTGTAAAAAGGCAGGTGTCTAATATTACTTAACTATTTATTTTCTTATAATAATAATACAAAAAAAAAACATACTGGATGTCTTTTTTCCTTTAATTATGCTTGAATTATTGTGTCTAACCATGGACATTAAGTAGAAAGGTGAATACTTGGACTCTCAAGATGTATTTTTGTTATTTGGTAATTCGATCAGATTGCACGTTGCTAAAAGAACATCACTAAACATCATCACATTATCATATAATCATTGCATACATTTAATACATACAACCACCAATGAACTAAGTTGTCAAATTGATGTTGATCTGTTTTTCTGATAAAACTAAAAAGGCTTTTAGTGCCAACACTCATTTTTTTAGTTTGAGTTGTTTGTTCATTTGTTTGATATTCAATCCACTTAAATTTGTAAAATTATTTAAGTGAGTTAATTGATTTGTGTTGGGACAACATGAGACAATTGTGAGGAACCCAGCATTTTTTTTTACAGTGAAGAACCAATGTAATGTCATTTTGCAAAAATAATTGCTCAAGTTTTTTTTTCCCCAATGAGCATAGATTTAAGGTGCACTCCTTGAAAATAAATATTTTGGCCCACGCTTGCATTGCATTATATATTGACACAACTCTGATTAACAGTGATAAAATATTAAAATAATTATGATAGCCTATGGATTAAAGGTCGACCAGGTGGTTACGATGCCTGTTAAACTGTTAAACAAGGGTGAGTAAATCCACCTTTTTTGTAAACAAAGCTGAACTGGATAAACGGTTTTAAAATGTTGACATTTTATAAGAAATGTTAAACAGCTACAGCATATTCTTTAGTCACCTTTAATGGCAATGACTCATTTGCATATTACGATGTGGCCTGCTGTGTGTGTTTTGGTGCTCATTGTTTCCCTTAGCCGTGCGTGTGTGTGATCTGGCTCGTCTCCATAGCTCTGGTCCACCTCCAGCAGTGGCATCCGAGATTTGCATGCCATGTTTGTCTTTGCTAATCATGCTGCGCTCCTCCAACAAGACTTGCAACATCAGAACATGGCTGTTCATCTAATTAAGGTGCTAATTGAATTAAATGACTCTGGTAATGAGTAGACGAGCAGCATAAAAAGCAAAGAGTCAGAACAGGCTAATTAACAAAAGAGCCTGGCTTAATTATAACACTTAAAATACATGCAGCACTGCCCTCCCATATTGTTAATTGGTGCACAGGGAAATTTATGATAATTGGGGTAATGATGGTTGCGTAAGGGGCCGTTCCCAAGCCTGCCGGAGGAGCAATTATAAAATACGACTGGATCTTGTGCGCTGGTGTTAATTAGAGCTCTAAGTATTACATCGCTTGAATTCCTTCAGTCTTCTGGTGATATTTGATTTTGTCTTGTGTTATTGGAGGTTCTCACTCTTTGGCATAATATGGGTATGCAGCTATTTAGAAAAATAGAGGCTGCTTTATCTTGATTTACAGGACAGTGTTTACAGTTTTATTATATGCGTTTTTGTTTTCTGTAAACTACTGACATTCCATTCAAGATTAATATAAAATGTTGTCATTTAGAGTTTTTGTTGTTGCAGAAAACATACAAAATTGTTTATATATTTATACAGTTTTTATTAATTTTTAAACCTTTAATTTTTTTAGACATTCAAGACAACGACATAAAAATTCGGTTCAACATACATTCACACCACAATTCACAATAAAACATGCAATATACAATATACAAACAATCCATACAGAAGTATTGTGATAATAGATTATTACAATAAAAATAAAAAAAATACAAAAAGAAAACAAAACAAAAAATAAATATAGTAAATAAATAAATAATAAATAAATAAACACTAAATTTCAGTTTTTTTTGTCTAATCCTCTTCAATGTAACTACTTGTAGAATTTTTGTTTTTAAAGTAATCCATGAAAGGTTGCCAGATTTTATAGAATTTGTCTTCTTTCTTTTTTAGGGAGAATCTGATGTTTTCCAGTTCCAAATGTTTCATTACATCCCTCATTAGATGTATATATGTACGAGCACCTTTCTGTTTCCAGTTGAATAATTTTAAACTTCATGCTAGTAGACAGACAAATGGAACTATATTTTGTTCTGTACTATTTTTAGCTATCTCGAAATCAGTGATGCCTAGAACTGCGATACGGGGATCCGCCTGCTATCGGCTTTTGACTTGTTTTGAAAATGTTAGAATAGGGTTGGGCGATATCGACCAATTTGGCATCGTATGATGACTAATGTGAAACATCGCGATAGATGATGGCATTGTAGTCGTAAGCGGCAGTGAATTAATTATTGTTTTATTAATCAGGTCATTGACCTGCTGGAAGATGAACTGTCGCCCCAGTCTGAGGTCAAGAGCACTCTGAAGCAGGTTTTCATTCAGGATGTCTCTGTACATTGCGGTGTTCATCTTTCCCTCTTTCCTGACTAGTCCTCCAGTTCCTGCTGCTGAAAAACATCCCCACAGCATGATGCTGCCACCAGTAGGGATGGTATAAGCCTGGTGATGAGCGGTGCCTGGTTTTCTCAAATTGTAATACCTGGCATTCACTCCAAAGAGCTCAATTTTAGTCTCATCAGACCAGAGAAATTTGTTGTTAATGGCATCGTAGTCGTGAGCGGCAGTGAATTAATTATTCATGAATTATTAATTAATTCATAACGAATTAATTATTTGTAGCCTACTGTTTTAACTACCTGACCCGCATGGTCTTTGTTTTACCCATAAATAAATCATAAATAAATAAAGAAATTACACACAAATTACCACCTGTCAATCACTTTTTCCGCGGGACTCTGGCATGAATAGGCAGAGTGATCTTTGTTGTTATAATGGCGTCGATAAACTTGGTTGGTAAAAAAAGTGCACAACCAACAGCAACCAACCAACAGTATGAACTTTTCTCTAAAATTACTAAGTACAAGCATGAAAGCGAAAGACTGAAGCAGTGTACTGATGCTGTGACAAGTACCTGATAGATTCAAAAGACAGAAGAGTCGTTTAACAACTATAAGGAGACGCAATCCAGCGGTACATCCTTGATAAACTGTCCGAAGTGCACTGCTCTCTGGGGTTTTGTGCTCAAAGCATCTGCTGACTGCTGGAGTTCAGATACGTGCATACGCTGCAGCTCATGACAGAGTGTGTGTGTGTGTGTGTGTCTGTGTGGTCACTTGATGTGCATTTTCAGGAGTATACTATGGAAGGAGGGCTTTTCAGAAATGCCATTGTGGACGTGGGTCGTTTTCATTCTAAAATGTCATTTTAAAACTAAGATGTATTAGTGTAAACGGGGCCTAAGTGTGTATTTTTTGCGAGCGGGTTGCTGCTGCGATGGGGGCGGGGCGGAGGATCGCGATGTAGGCTCAGCATTGTGATGTCTATCAGTGAAAGTACTGTTTTTGGAGTACTGTTTTATGAAAAGGAAAATGAATAAAAGCTATATCATCTTACTGGGAAAATATTTTTCTAACATAGGGTTGGGTCGATAAACGATGCCATTGTCCATCACCGATGGACCCAACCCTATGTTAGAAAACAGTACTTTCACTGATGATTTTCATTTAATTTTTCTTAAATTCTCTTTAATTGTTTTCCTTAGGCATCTTGTATGTCAAAGAGGGTAATAAAACAAGCAGAACATTTTTGAACTTATGACATATGATAAGCATTTTGAAATGGAAAAAAAAAAGTTAAAATTAAATATGAAACATGAGATTTTCCACTGCATCCGTAAACTGATTTTGTTGAAATAAAATGGATTGTTGGTGTAAACATCATGTTAAATTCAGTGTTACTTGCCATTATTTTTCATTTACAAGCAATTTTGAGCAAAAAATGAACATTTAAGTTTAAGTCTGTATACAGTGCATCCCGAAAGTATTCATAGTGCTTCACTTTTTCCACATTTTTTATGTTACAGCCTTATTTCAAAATGGATTAAATTAATTTACTTCCTCAAAATTCTACACACAATATCCTAAAATGACAATCACAGCCTTTGCTCAATACTTTGTTGATTCACGTTTGGTAGCAATTACAGCCTTAAGTCTTTTTGAATATGATGCCGCAAGCTTGGCACACCTGTCTTTGGGAATTTTTGCCCGTTCCTCTTTCAGTACCTCTCAAGCTCTATCAAGTTGGATGGGAAGCAACGGTGTACAGCCATTTTCAGATCTCTCCAGAGATGTTCAATAGGATTTAGGTCTGGGCTCTGGCTGGGCCACTCAAGGACATTCACAGAGTTGTTGTGAAGCCACTCTACTGATAATTTGGCGGTGTGCTTTGGGTCATTGTCCTGCTGGAAGATGAACTGTCGCCCCAGTCTGAGGTCAAGAGCACTCTGAAGCAGGTTTTCATTAAGGATGTCTCTGTACATTGCGGCATTCATCTTTCCCTTAATCCTGACTAGTCTTCTAGTTCCTGCTGCTGAAAAACATCCCTACAGCATGATGCTGCTACCACCATGCTTCTCTGTAGGGTTGGTATTAGCCTGGTTATGAGCGATGCCTGGTTTTCTCCAAACGTAACACCTGGCATTCACTCTAAAGAGCTCAATTTTAGTCTCATCAGACCAGAGAATTTTGTTTCTTATGGTCCTGCAGATGCCTTTTGGCAAATTCCAGGCGGGGAGTAAATAAATTTATTCAATCCATTTTGGAATAAGGCTGTAACATAAAAAATGTGGAAAAGGCGAACTGTAATGCTCTGTAAATGTTAATTAGTAACACTAATATTTTGATCTGCATTCTTATAGTTTAGATTTTAAAAATTGGTTATTCGGTTTGTAATTATTATTATTATTTTGCATAAAACAAATGCAAATCAAAACATTTCCATAGTGTTCTCAAACTCTGGCACCGCGCTGCACTGTAACTCTCCTTAAATCACACATTTTGAAAGATTTGCGCAGCATCGCAGACTAAATGGCTGTGTTTTAAGATGAAAAATGAGTGTTTTGGTTGCTTTTCATATCAGTTATTTTATGCATTTCAACGGCACGGCGCAGATAAGTTATTACAATAATGGTCTCCACTGGTGCGGTCCACAGCGAACGGCTCCTCTCGGCCGGAGCCGCTGTAATTTACCTGAGCCGTTGAATGCAGGCAGCACTCTGGGCTCTGTATAATGTCCCTTTATATTCACAGGACGCAAGATAAAAATCCCTAATACCTCCGTATTAAAAGAGCTTGCCTCATTTACAAATGTAATTTGAATTGAGGATAGTCTTCCAATATCCCTCTCATTTGGGTGGCAATTGAACAGCCCTCTCTTCGGAAAAGCTGTGTTTTTCTCCGGTCGGACTGGAGCCGTCTCTCTGGCGGCTGATGGAGTGATTAGAGGTGCCGGGAGCTGTTGGAGATTAGTCAAGCAGAGAGAGTGTAAATTGGCAAGGATGTTTTATCAGCGCGTGTCACAATATATGAAAGCAGATGTGCATGCGTGAAGCTGCTCTCCCACATTACGCCGGGCGAATAATTGAGATCTTTTTTTTTATTCCTGCAGATTACCGCTCTCACTGATCACGCTGTCACGTCAAAGTGAGCACTTCATTCGCCTTGTATGCACGCCAGATCTATTTTGCTTTGGTAATGGGCTGATATTACGGCTGCACAAAGACGATGAAGACATCAGTGTGATAGATAGGCGAAAGATTAAATGGGATCTTTATGACTTCTTTGATCATCAGTTATGACTGCGTGATAAGATGAGCCAAGTTGGGTGCTGATTTGTTCTTTATTGGATGCAAACATTAGCCAGGGGCAGCCAAGCTTGTGTTGATGCTCTTATTTAAGGTGGAACGGAGGCTCGACGGGTTTCATGCCTGGGATTGGGGGGCAAAGGAGCTCTGCTTTTAAATGCACACCTTTGAATATGTGGTTTTAAATAAGGGAGCGTGGTGGTTTATGGAACGATTTGTTTTAGGACTGCTTTTGCTTCAGTTTTGTTTTGATTTAGGTGTTCATTCAGAAATGTTTGCTTGGATTTTATACATATAAAAGAGCGGGGCGCAAAGTAAGACTTATTGGTTGTGGCCAAATAATTAACACAATAATGGGGTTGGACAAACCATATTTTTTTTTCCAACAACACATAGGCCTCCCCTACAAATGAGCACTGAAAGTATGATCACTGGACTTATGGTTTCTGTGCAGTATTGACAAAAGAACCAGAACTAAAAATGTCACTATTTACCCCACCTGCGAGGCAAGTTGTAACAGACAGAGGGTTAGTTGTAACACATGCTTAAAAAGTCAGATTTCACACAATTAATTGAAATTCACTTTATTTTATATTTCCTCAGTACTTAACTCATTTTTTTATTCATAGCACAGCAAGTTTATTTATCTGTTGGATAAACACATTTGGATTTATTTGCATTATTGTTCATTATTATACAATACTTTTTTTTTTCTAATAAAAAACATTTTTTATTTAAAAAGTTTCCAACATTGCTCTTAAAATTCCAAAATTATTTTGTTAGTTTAGCAGGTGTACAACTGTGTGTGGCTTATTTGTAACACCCTGTTACAACTAACCTCACTGTGTCATGATTTCCTCAACTGGCTAGCAGTCACTGTGCGTTTTTCACATCTTTCAAAATGGTTCCATCTTTTAGCCTAGAAGACGGTAATCACAACAATATATGATTTTACTTACATACTTTCACAAAAAAAAAAAAAAAAAAATGTATATAGAGTATAATAAAAATACTTTTATTCGGCAAAAAGGGTTTCTCCTGTGTTTCTCTTCCAAATTTCACTTAACTTTTTCAATAATTGACAGGAAGACATCTACTGAAACTGTGGTGCAAACCTCAAGCATGGTTTCAAGCACACAGTTTTAACCTTGTGTTTGCGAACAATAATATCACTGATGTGTAAACTATTTTCACTTATTTGCTTGTAAATTGCAGAAATAATTACAAAGTAAACATATTTAAATCAAACATTTTTTCGGCTTTATTTATAAAATACAATAAAAAATCTAAATGAATGCTATTACAACTTATTCGCAACGTTTTTTACATTAAATTTATTTAATCATTATTTTATTTAACATTTTCAATCAATAGTTTTATGTCATAGTTTGTTTAATCTAATTTTGAATACACCGACTCTTTAATTGTCTTTGAAACTTTGTTTATCTGTGCAGAGTCAGATTTCTATCAGATTTGCACATGATAAAATGTGTTATTTGCTCTCGTAGCTGAAAGTACAATACCCTTTGTGTTTAAGACATCTAATAGACATCCAAATATAGATGTCAGTGCTGTCAGTGAAAATCTAGTAGACATCGAACAATAGTCCAAAAATAGACTAGTCGTCAAATAGACAGATTAGACGGACTTCACATGTGTAGTCATTCATTCCTGTCTATTTGATGATGAGTCTATTTTTAGATGTCTATTAGATTTTCACTCGTTGTTTTTCATCTATCAGGTGTGTTTTGAACACCTAAATTAAATGTTTGCTGTTTTTACACACAAGTGAAACAAAGCATTTGACTCAACAAATCCACAGATTCTTATAATCCACATGCATCTGCTAAGATTTCTTTTGGGCTTCAGGGTTCAGATATTGAGTCCAGCAGAGCAAATGAAATCAGAACAATCTTTTAATTTGTATCAGCAATGTCATGCTGCATATAATAATAATAATAATAATAATAATAATAATAATAATAATAATAATAATAATAATAATAACAGGTTTTATGTAAACATATTTTTATTGGCTCTTTAGCCCAATATTAGGCAAGTCATGAAATATGCTTGTCAAGTACAAAGTGCTCTTAAAGAGCGGTTCGAGCTAGTTTCACTGAAAGCAAACACAGCAAACAAATTGTATTTGAGGTCTGGATCACTGTCTATTTAATCTTATACACTGCCACTCAGAGTCTGAACCTTAAACACACTCCTGCTATTTCCACCTTAAATCTGATAGATTAAAGCAGATATTTTCTTCAGCTATGCAGATCAAGGCTTGGGCACTCGGCGATGACAGATACTAATGTCTAAATCAGCGTCCCAGACCAGACTGGGCTGTTGCTCGTGTTCTCCCTTGAAATGTCACCTGTTCCCATCCACCGATTTGCATAATGCAAAGTTTCTCACTCGTAAAATACAGATTAAGAGGGGAGATGGGGAGCCATTCGTAAAAAGCGGAGAGTCATTTCATAGCACTGGCTCCCCTGGTGATTAACTCACTCACCACCATGGCCACTGCCGCTGAAATGTTAAAGCTACAGTATTAATTACATGCCGACAAACTGCTCAGCCAGGCCGTTATGACCTCTGCGCACTCCAGTGCATGAGTGCATGTGTTATAATCAAGGTGTGAAATCACAGAGCACCGGTTAGATGTACCTGCGGAGCATTGAGCCACATTTATCAGCATCCATTTAGAAGTGTAGCTCTGCATGCTTTCAAGAGCCTTTGTGCTATTATGAGGATATACAAACATGAGGATCAGGTCTTTGTTTTTATTTTGCTAACACAGGAGCTTCAACCTTATTGGGTCAAAGATTTATCAGTAAACCGTAAACTATTCTGCAGAATGAACGTAAACTTGTTGTATTGTAAGTTTGGCCTATAGCATGCACATTTTAATGTACATTACATTGCAATTATATGGCTATATTCCAAATTCATTTATATAAGCATTAGCTATATAGTTGTACACTACAAAAAGAAACCATTTTCACGAATAAAGTGCTAGTAGATTTAACAAACGATTGCAAAAAAAAAAAAAGTAGATAAAAAAATGGTTTTTACTTTAAAAATATGTTGGATTTCAAGATTCATATTTACAAAAAATTAATAGGAATACTGAAAAAGAGTAACAAAAATGTTTGCAGATATATAAGTGCTACATTTTCACAAATTACAAACAACAAAGTGGCTAAATACACAAAGGCAAGAAGCTCACTTAATCAGAAAAAAACATGGTGACACTTTATTCTAAGATTTTTTTTATGTTTCATGTGCTTACTATAATAATTACAACTAATTATGCATAATTACATGCAACTAAACCTAACATGCCTCCTAACTCTATAACCACAAACGTGGAATTAATTAATATTACTGAGTATTTAAATTAATAGTTACACACTATTTTTTTTTTTTTTATTTTACAACCCACTTTCTGATTTTGCAAAGTAAACATAATAAACATTTAATCAAAATAATATGTGACCATGGACCATAGCAGTTTTAAATTGCATGGGAAAATTTTTGGTGCCAAAAATACATTTATGGGTCAGAATGATAGATTTTTCTTTAATGCCAGCAACCATTACAATATTATGTAAAGGTCATGTAGATATATTTACAACAGGAAATTTACCAAATATAAAAACTTAATTTTGACTAGTAATCTGCATGGCTAAGAGCCTAATTGGCACAAATATAAAGACGATTTTCTCAGTTTTAGATTTTTTTTGAACCCTCAGTTTCCAGATTTTTAAATAATTGTATTCCAGCCAAGCAAACATTATTCTATACTGTACGTATATGTTTTATATGAATTGAAAACTTTCAGATGATGTATAAATCTCAAAAATGCAGACATCAGTTTGTGGTGTTGTTTAAATATTAACATGTATAAATGTGCTGTCCGAGCCTATAAGCCAAAATTGTCATCCGATTCCTCATCATCTAACTGATGCTGTCAGATTAAATTCCAAAATGTTTAAGTAGCGTCGTCCCAATGGTGCCGTGGTGGGACCTCACTTGTCTTTTTGACAGCCTAACAATGAACTCCCATCTTTGGGCCTCTAAATTGCGAATACACAGAACGGCGCATTTCTTTTGTGCTGGATAGGGGCCTACTGTGAACGTTTTTCTCCTCAATTTGTAAGCCTGTTGCAGCAGTGGGTGAGAATTGACTCAACGCAGGCATGAAGTGACACCTGACCGAGGACTTCTGAAACACTAGCCTTATTAAGGCACGCCGGGACACCTTTCATCCCCGCTGCTGCATGCAAGGATTGCTGCTGCAGCGCCGATAACGCTGGGTGGCTGATAAAGTCGACGAGTAATGGCTTTTTACTAATGAGAAAAGTGCCGCTGATTATGACGAATAGCCTTGGACCAACAGGCTAAGCTGCTACACAAGCCTCCAATTGTTAGCTGCACAGGTTTTGCATTTCATTATGTACAGCTCCACTTATGTGCAAACCCTGCTCACACAGAAAACTACATGAAACAATATCATTTCTGAGCATTCTGAATTCTAACAGTTCACTTAAACATTGAGGACAGTGCTGTAAAACTTCCCAGAGCATCATTGAATTGCACATTTAGATTAAAATGTGTGAAAGAAAATGTTTTTAAAATGATGTTAACTGATTTAATGGGTTTTCTTTCAGATTTTCAAATCAGTTTGGATGTGATTAAATGGTAAAGCATTAGGATTGTATCAGATCGATAAGATTTTCTAATTAAAGAAAAAAAATTAATATAGAGATGCTTCTTTATAATGTATTTGCTAACATTAATTACTAACGGACAGTACTTGTACAGCATTTATTAAATGTATTATCATTATTATTATCACCAGTTAATGTGAACAACAACAATGAACAACCATATTTTTAACATTACCAAAGATGGATAAATACTGTAATAAATGTATTGTTATTTTTTAGTAAGTACATTAACTATACAACCTTATTGTAAAGTGTTATAATGTTAAAATTATATCAGAAAACATGGAATATCTATAGTGTTTGGTAACCTCTACTCACTTGGTATTTGCACTACTTACCTAGTTTACCATGAAATAATAAATGAGTTCTTTACCATTTTTGATAAATCAATTAATCAAACAAAGTCATGCGTTAATTAATCATTTGGTTGTGTCACGGTTAATTTTGCCATATTAATCATGCATATGCATATTTATACATTATTGGCTGTCTTTACGACTCGCTTATTTTAAACTCATTTATAAACTGAAGATAAAAGCAAATTAAAACCTTAATGTAAAATCAATGAAGCCAAGCATGCAGACAATGTTTTATTATATATACATTACTAATATAATGATCATTTATTATTCTTTTCTATAAATAATATTGAAATAATTTCTATATTTAAATATTGTGAGGGTATAAATAAATAAATAAGTAAATAAATAAATAAATAAATAAATACATAAATAAATAAATAAATAAATAAATAAATAAATAAATAAATAAATAAATAAATAAATATGAATTGAAGGCAAAATTATTAGCGCTCCTGTGATTTATTTATTTTTGTTATTTTCACATATTTTACAAGTGCTGATTAATGTTGAGGATTTTCGTCAACACATTTTTTAAACATATGAGTTTTACCAACATAGGGTCATTCTAAAAACGTTGCCCTATATACGTTTCTGGAGATTGCGAATTGTGTAGCCAGAAGTACGTATGGCGGCATTTCAACGCTACAGGGCAGTATGACTCCGTTCCTTTTTGTGCTTACAAGCTGACTGCTTACCTCCGTAGGGACGGCTTTCATGCTGCTACCAGTTTGTCCAGTTAGCTCGCCATGAACGTCAGCGGACTTGAGACACAGAGAGTTGACCACGATGACGTGGTTCAAGTCTGGTGAAAAATAGTTCCAGAAAGCTTTGTATGACAAAAAAAATAAAAAATAAGTGAAGTTTAATATATTAAACTAATTTCGAGAGGAGTACGCGCTCATGATTGACCCAGCTGGCTCATATTAGCTAATCACGATCCTCCAATCAAAAGATCCTAAGTTCCTATATATATATCCTCTTTTTCTCTCTACAACTATCTTCGTCTTGAAGAAACCCCCCTCCTCCCCTTCTTCCACCTTTATCTAGAATAGGTGGCTCGGTGGCTCAGCAACCAGCAAGAATTCCAATGGCTCTGGCTCTTTGCTGGAACATCTGGCGTTTCTGCGCGGAGCTGGCACGTTCTTCCCGTATCCGCGTGGTTTTCCCCGGGTTCCCCGTTTTCCTCGCAAAGCCTAAATACACTCTACTTTTTACTAGACGTCTCGCTCTCAGGAAGTTCACCTTGGCCTTAGCTGCGGGGGAGTTTTTAGATCGTCCTGAGCTCAATCTCCCCTCGCCCCGCAAAGGGAGGGAGCCCTGGACTCGAGGATCCCTTGAGCTCAGGGCTCTCTCCCGAGACAGCATGCCAAACAAGCTTTTGTAAGTCATGAGTTAAGTGTGAACTTTTGAAACAAGTAAATAAGAAGTAAATGGAAAAATTTGAAAACTAGGTAAAAGTTAGATGAGGGCTTTTCTTTTTTGGATTGCTTTGAAATTGTTGGTTGGGTTTAGGGAAATGGGTGGGCAGGTCAATCAATAGAATTGGTTAGGTTAGAGAAGGAGGAGGGTGGGTTAGTCAATCGGTCAGTTTGTCAGTCATTCAGTCAGTCAACAGCGGCCTCTGGTGGATTTTTGTGAGAACAGCAGGCGCGAATAGCACAAGCGAGAGAAATTTGAGATCTCAAAAAGCGTACACAGCGGCTTCTGGTGGATTTGCGAAAACAAAAACTGCAAAAATAGACTTAACTCCTGGGACGTATTTGGCGCTCTTCAGAAATGTATATAGCGGTACGTTTTTAGAACGAGCCTTGGTTGAGTTTTACAGTTTTTCTTGATTTTTGAAAAGCACACTCATTTCCCCAATCTATAAACACTATTGCCTGCTTTGACATATGAGTTATATTTGGTGGCAAAACTTTACACACAAATCCCAACTTTTTTCAGTGTTTACACCATGTGGTCATTTAAATAGCACTAGCATTTAATAATGTGAACTCAAGTCAGCACACCTTGAGTTCAGTTAGCACAAAATTAAACAAGTGAAAACACAAACTCAAAATTTATCATACACCAATCAAAAACTTCAAATGATTGTGATGAAAGTGCCAAAGTCAACACAGTCAGTGTAAAGATATTTGTGTAATTCTGTACATCCTGTGTGTATTAAACAATGTGTAAGCATTTGAACCCACATAGGCTCATAACTAACGCGCTCTGCGCTGAACTTTAGACCTGCTTTTAGATGGTCAATGGTGCGGTCTATTTCAGTTCTTTAAAATAGCAACGCACCAACAATGTGCCTTAACACACCACTATTTTAGTCCAGCATGCCCATGAGTACACAAAGTGGCTGAAATGGATTTGCTATTTAAACAACGTGGTGCAAAACATGAACATTAGGGTTGTGCTGGTCTGAAAATAGCAACAAATTGTGCCAAACACGTCTTGCGCCTTATTGCACCTGGTGTATCATACTGTAGGGCCCTATGTTGTAGTGTGTGTGTTTTTGAGGCCTTGTATGTGAAGTACGATAACCTTGGATAAAAATATCATGGTTTCACTGTATTGTGATTACTGCTCTAAGTCTTTTTAAATGTCTGGAACAAACTAAAACTTTTTTCCCATTTAAACACAATATATTTTATTTTGTGAAAGATTTAAAATATTTTGGAGCAGTAAGGCTGAATAATTCAAATGAATTTAATTTTTAACAGGTTTTATGCACAACACAAATGTTGTGCCAGAGTTAGCTAGACAGTTAATTTGCATCTGTAGTCCCTCTGCAGGATGTTGTTGCATACATTTAACTAAATGCGTATACTGTATGTGATTAGGCATTCAAAATAAATAACCTGTAGCACCCCTGAATATCAATTGAAAATCAGATTTATGTTTGTAAAACCCTGCATACATCACTAATCTCATTCATAAATACAAATGGCTTTGATGATCCTTAAGTAGTGTCATTTACATGTCATTTACAGTAGATTTGCATGTATGATTAGTTTATATGATATAAATAGCCTAAGTGTCCTTTCTGAAAAATAATCTTAACCTTTTGATCTTGGGGTGAAGTCAGACACATGCTGATATTAAGTAATTCAATATATTGTGGTAATGAACATTCACAATATTGATATCATGGGCACTTCAAAATACAGTGAATAATTATTTAATATTTCAACTTTGAGAGTGCTTTTTAATATTCAGATGTATTTGCAGTGGTTTACATTACAGCACCAGAAGTCTAGATGGGATACAACTGCAGATACTCACATAAATATAGCATCTTTTTGTGACACTGTACAACAATAATTCATGTTTTTACATTACTGTGAGGGTTGGGTTTAGGGTTGGGGTAGGCTTTAATAAAATACAACTTAGGAGGTATTTTAATAAGTAACGCTGTATAATTACTGTTTTTATATTACTGTGGTGGTTGGGTTTAGGGTTGAGGTAGACTTTAGTAAAATACAAATAATGGGTAATTTAATTAATAATATAAAAGTTCTCATTAACTTCCGACCACTGTCTACCAGACTTCATAGGCTGTTATCTAACATTGACATTTTCACTTTCATTTTCACAGTAATTCTATAGCTATTTATAAGCCTATTCATTAACCCTTTACAATAAGTTTCCATTTGTTAAACTAAACTAAACTCAACTCAACTCAACTCAACTCAACTCAACTCAACTCAACTAATGATGAAAACTACAAAATCTTTTATTAATCTTAGCATATATTAATTTCTTATTAAAAGCCAAAAAACACATTAAAACCAGAAGTTGTTATCATTTTATTAAATGAAGTTTAATAGCTAAAAAAAATTCTGTTGTAATTTTAAACAGATTTAATCATAGTAAGTAATGAGATTGTCCTTTTCTTATTGTTGATTTTAATGATTTTAAAGTGATACCTATTGTACTTTATCATCATGTCGCAATTTAATTTAGTTGAAACATTTATGTAATCTAAAAAGGTTTATACAGTGAAGCAATATAAGAATTGTGTGTTATTATACCCGTTAAAGTAACTTTTTTCAGCTTTTTAGGTCAATATTGTGATATAAAGCTTCAGCAATTAATTGCAACAAAATAACAAGTATCGTGTGTTATTATACCTGTTAAAGTCACTTTTTTCATCTTGGGTCAATTAAAAGATTCAGCAAGTAATCGCAACAAGAGAACAAGTATTGTGTGTTATTATACCTGTTCAAGTCACTTTTTTCAGCTTTGTTAAATTTTGTGATATACAATTTATCATGATAAAAGCTTCAGCAATTAATTAAAACACACACACACACACACACACACACACACACACACACACGCACGCACGCACCCACACACACGCACACACACACACACACACACACACACACACACACACACACACACACAAAACAAGTATTGTGTGTTATTATACCTGATAAAGTATCTTTTTTCAGCTTTATAGGTTAATATTGTGATATACCGTGTATCGTGATAAAAGCTTCAGGAATTAATTGCAATAAGAAAACAAGTATTGTGTGTTATTATACCTGTTAAAGTCACCTTTTCAGATTAGGTCAATATTATGATATTCCATATATTGTGATAAAAGTTTCAGCAGTTAATCGCAACAAGAAAACAAGCATCATGTGTACCTGGTAAAGTAACTATTTTCAGCTTTTAGGTCAATATGATATATCGTATATTGTGATAAAAGCTTCAGCAGTTAATCACAATAAGAAAACAAGTATTGTGTCTTAAAAGTAACTATTTTCAGCTTTTTATGTGAATATTATCATATACAGTATATCACGATAAAAGCTTCAACAATTAATCGCTAACAAGAAAACAAATATTGTGTATTATTATACCTCTTAGAGTAACTATTTTCAGCTTAGGTCAATATTGTGATATACCGTACAGTATATCATGATAAAAGCTTCAGCAATTAATCGCTAACAAGAAAACAAGAATTGTGTGTTATCATACCTGTTAAATGAACCATTTTCAGCTTTTAGATCAATATTGTGATATACCGTATATCATGATAAAAGCTTTAGCAGTTAATCACAATAAGAAAACAAGAATTGTGTGTTATTATCTGCTTGTTAAGAGTGATCAGAATCAGAATCAGAATCAGTTTTATTGCCAAGTGTGCTTCACACACACAAGGAATTTGTTTTGGCTACAGAAGCTTCCAGTGTACATGCGAATGTCACGCGAAGCAGCATCCGGGTCCAAGCGATATATCAAACTGTATGGGGGGACTCGTCAAATGGTAATAATAAACGTTTACAAAGCTATATGTAATACTTTAGAAATCACGATCGCAATGCATATGTCCATGCCTAATATCAGAAAGTGATACATTTTTTATACATTTTTTAAATTTTGTTATTTTTGATGCAGCAAGTCCAGAGACTGATGTGGACACCACGATTTTATATATAATTTACTTTAATGTGTGATAGGATTAAAAGTGGTCATAAACAAATATTTTCTCAATTCAAATGAGTAGCGGCCTGGACCCGGAAACAGTATTACATATGTCACCGATACATCACGACTTGACAAGCGGATACCTGTTAAAATAACTATTTTCAGCTGTTTAGGTCAATATTGTGATATACCGTATATCGTGATAAAAGCTTCACCAATTAATTGCAACAAAAAAACAAGCATTGTGTGTTATTTTACCTGTTAAAGTAACTTTACAGCTTTTTAGGTCAATATAGTGATATATTGTATATCATGATAAAAGCTTTTAATCACAACAAGAAAACCGGATGCCATCATAAGCCCAGACAACATATGATGTTGTTGAGAGGTTTCGCCATGAGATTCCACTGTATAGACCACCACATTTCAAACAATGGTGCTGCACGAGTGGCTATTAAATCCTGCTGCTATATACACACTGAGCTTTAAGAAATCAGTTGGCGGTTAAGCAAAGCATACATTAGGTGAACATGAAGAGTGTGCGCTTGTCACTGTCATCACAGGCCTGTGCTTTGGGGAGAAGCTGAAATGGGAGGGTCAGAGAAAAGGGCAAAGCTCATAAACGGCCCTGAAAGGAGGCAAATAATGGGATCCCTGATGTGGAACCACCATTGAAAAGCTTGCTTATGTAAATAAGAGCGAGATGTTGAAATCCATTATCGTGCTCATTTACATAAAGCACTTCAAATGGGGTGTGCAGGACGGCCCAGTCTACGATCCAGCCCCCGCCCATCGAACGCGGATCCCTTCTCACACTTTAAGAGAAGAATAGGACATATAGAAACATAGTGACAGACGCAGGGGTCTCAGAGGATATCAGCGATGGTGTTGTTATCCGCTCTCGTAGCTGGCGAAGGTTTTCGACTCTGCGTCCTCCTCTGATCTCCATATCACCCCTAACAGGCCGACACCGTATTAGCCAATCATCTTTGATAGATGAAGCATGGAAATTAGTGGCAGACTTAAAGTGATAACCACAAGCCGAGCTAACATCCCATTATGGCAGACTTAATTGATGAGCTCATTAGGATCATTATTAGAGAAATTGATTTCAAATAGGCACTTAAATCCTGCCTGCTAAAAAGGTGCGGGAGAAAACGCTCCACAATGCCCGCTGAATCCCTAAAATACATAATGGAGCAAATAATTTAATCGGCTTTCTTTAATTAATAATTTGAGATGGCATAATGTGATCGCCAAAGCCGTTAAAACATTTATGTATCAAATCAAGCCTCTTGGCAACATTAATGACTGCTCATTGTGCGTGGCCCTGTAATTTATTAATTAAGCGTAATCTTAGGCATTCAATTACTCGTGTGCGATGGGTAATTTAGAGGTGTACAAAGTACTTCTTGATTGGAGCCTTAAAAGAAAGAAGTTCTTCCCAGTTAACTGGCTGAATCTATTTTTAGAAAATGTCTTTTAGAAATGATCATTTGACTATTTTTCTGTTGGACATCACTAGTATTTTCTCTGCTAAGGATTCCTGATGTCATTGAAGGTAATTGAAGTTTTATTACGCAGTTAAAGAGTGGACACTCTCCATAAACTGTTATTGAAGCAATTACAGTGGCCTTTAGATCTTCTTTTATTGTCTCAGTGGCCTGAATTTGTGATTCAGTTGTCTTTTGATGTTATGCAAATGCTGCCGTTCTCCTCGAGTGTAATGATAGTGTTTATTTAAATGTGTGCGAATGTCATATTCTGTTTGATTTTGTATTTTGCGCATCTTGAAAATTGTAGGATCTTACTGTCTGTTGACTTTGGTTGTAGAAGGATTACTGTTTGTGGTTTCAAATAAGCAAGCAAGCATACATACATGCATAAAATAACCAGCTACCAGATGAATAAATACAGAACTCTTCATGGAATTGTAATGCAAATTATTGCTTTAGAGCAGAAATATACATTTTTCAAAATTTTAAACAACGATTTTGAAAATCAGTTTGAAGATTTTGATGTAATAATTGGTAATGTTTGTATAGTGTAAAAACACCACAAATATCCTTTATCTTTGAGGCAGTGTTAGTTTAGTATCATTCATATACTATTATAGTTTTATTAAAATATTTCATATGTTGATTTATTTTAGTTTGAATAATTTTGTTCATTTGTTTTATGTGTTATTATTATTATTTAAAAATAAATATGTAGTTTTCATTCATTTTCTTTATAGCTTTAGCTTATTTGGTTAGTTGATTAGTTTATTTATTTTAGCTATTCTAGTAGATGAACTTAAACTGAACAAAAATGGTTAATGTTCTCTTGGCAACTAAAACAAACTATGAAACAAACCAGTCTAATGTGAAGAAGTTAAAGTTTATTTTATTAATATTTTTATTTATAAAATCCCTGCTTTGAGTTAAATTCAAAGTTTGAGTTTTATTATTGTATATTTTGTCATTTACTGCTTCAGAGAATTATGAGAAAAACCTAGGGCCTGATCATACACCAGTGCAATAAGGCACAAGACGTGTTTGGTGCGATTTGTTGCTATTTTTAGATCAGCGCAACCCTGATTTTCGTGTTTTGCACCACGTTGTTTAAATAGCAAATCCATTTGCGCCACTTTGTGGACACATGGGTGTGCTGGTCTACAATAGAGGTGTGTAAAGGACCATTGTGAATTGCTATTTTGAAGAACTGAAATAGACAGCGCAATTGACCATCTAAAAGCAGGTCTAAAGTCCAGCACAAAGCACATTAGTTATATGCCTATGCAGGTCTAAATGCTTACACATTGCTTAATACACACAGGATGTACAGCAATACACTATATCTTTACATATGGACAAAAATTTAAAGGTTAAAATGTTACAAAAATAGTTTTCTACATAAATATAAAAACCACTGCCTCCATGCCTTCTTTGTGCCTCCATGTCTTCATTCATTCATTCATTCATTCATTCATTCATTCATTCATTCATTCATTCATTCATTCATTCATTCATTCATTCATTATTAGTGTTATTTATTATATTCATATTTACTCTTGTTTTAATAAAATACAAGTTTAGATTTGTCCACCATTTGGGTTTTGGAGACGTATGCATCACCATATGGGACATAAGAATAAGATGTGTTTTTGGATATGTAGATATATGGATATTTGAACTCATTTTTGAACTCAATTTTACCACATTTATTATTGCTTATTTATTCATTTGCTGGAAATTAGAATTAAATTCAGAAATAGTTTTGAAACAAAAATGTGCGCTTAACAAATAAAATTAATATAGGCTAATGGATGTCTTCCATTAGTAAAGAGTAAAAGTAAAGACAAAGAGAAAGTAAAGAGGCCAAATGGAGGAGGCTCATTCTTTATCCTCGTGCAGATTGTTTATTTAAATGTTTTCTCACTATTGAAGCGTTCAGTTTTTCCACTTACAAAGCCCTCTATGTAAATAGAAAATGGTGCGATGCAACTCACTCTTAAAGGGAATGTAAGATGAAACTCTAATTGGTTTAATGCACGTTATGCTCAAACACACCCAGAACTCATTAAGGAATAAGCACGACCCTGTTAGACCATGTGCACAGTGAGTATTTTTCCATCCTTAAAATAGCAAAAGTGGATTTAGACCAAGCGGCAACCTCCCGCTCTCCCTCGGGAGGCCAATACGGAAGTAACTGAAACTGCAATTCATCAAAATTCCGCTAGTCCTGGCTCCATAATAGAGCAAAGTGCAATTGAGCCCTCTGTTAGAATGGCCAACTTTACAGCAGAAAAAAAGGTGTTTACAGCCTGGTACAAAGAACGATTTTGGTTCATATAGCTATTATTACCCTCCATGACAACTGTGAGGGGGGTGAATTTTTTTATAACTCATCCATTTCCTTTATTTAAGGTTATATTAAGTTTGCATAATTAAGGGCGTGACCACTTGAGTGACAGCTAGGTCTCGCTGGTCGCCGTCACTTCACCTCAGCTGAATCCGGCAGATTAGCCACTGATCTCGGCATATTCATCGTATTTTTGTGTTGTTTTATGTGGCTTTACACAGTCAGCTGCCTTTTGGACTTATTTCTTACAATTATCAGATGATATGGGATGCTGTGTGCATTTAATTGTGCTCACAAACCGTTCACGTGGCCTCCGTTTCCCATGTGAGTAAAGTTATATACTTGTATACCATCTCTATAAATGTATTTGTTTTATTTAAGATCATTTATCATTAATATTTTTCTTTAGACCCGTAAAGCACTCCAGAATCTGACAGATTGATTAGCTGTAGGCTCTAGAACAGTCATCTGAAGCGTTGTCATACAGTGTTGTGCTGGATTTTATCAATAGTCTTGCATTTACTAACACACACACTATATCTGAAGTGTTTGGAAGTAATTCGCGTTTTCCTCCTGTAGAAAAACGTCATAAGAGCAATGTTTAGTGGCTCAATGTATTACTACAGTGTTTTTGAAAGTCTAATCACTTTACTGATATAGTGTACAGCCAAGCACATGTGGTCAGAACACAAACGAGTCGCAGTTAATAGAGTATTAAGCGTTTCTCCCAAAGTAAAGTCTGTCTGCCAGGTCTAAGCAAAATGCCAGCAGGTGTCTGTAGCTCCGCCCACTCTCCGCCTCTTTGCCCTTGTTTGGTATCCCGCCGTGGGTGCGATGACGCGCGAACAAAATGGCGACGGTTGGCCGCGCCTACTTGTGGCTTCTTTTGCGCTCTTCAGAAACCTATGGGTGACGTCACGGATACTCCGTCCATATATTTTACAGTCTATGATTTAAACACACACTTAATGATTTTGCGCTTTAGACTTTGCGCCTAGATCATTAAAATAGAGCCCCTAGAGTTTGATTTATATTAACTTGTTAAACTAAATAGAAGGGTTTCCTACAGGTTGGTAA
This sequence comes from Danio aesculapii, assembly GCF_903798145.1. NCBI lineage: Eukaryota > Metazoa > Chordata > Actinopteri > Cypriniformes > Danionidae > Danio > Danio aesculapii. The sequence goes on along the minus strand of NC_079448.1, from coordinate 14,484,214 downwards.
AAAGTAACTGTAGACATTTCAAAATTGCCACAAAGTCAATGTTTCTGCTTTTCTGTTCTGTCTTAATTATTAATGGGAAATATGAAATCCTCTTTTTGAGTTAATACAATATTATTTTGTTTTAATCACAACTTCTAACGCCATTAAATATTACCTGTTTGCTGTTGAAAGCTTTTCTGTTAATCTTCACCACTACACACAGTGCAATGTGACCTAAAATTTACTGTCAGTCAGCATTCACAGTAAATCAAAAATGATGTTGGGTAAAATATTGGATCAGTTATCTAATTGGATCCTTTAATTGCCAACTCTCCAAATGTCCAGTGTGTCCACATGTGCTCCAGTGGTTATAACATGATCCTGATCTGACAGTATTAAACATCAGCACCTTCTCATGTTCAATGCCATGTTTTAAATCATCCGTACTATTACAAATCAGCGCACCACTCCTTTATCACTTTAAAACCACTCATATTTTCTATTTATGCCTGAAAGCTCGTATCAACAGAGTGTTCAGATGATAGCATTTCATCCTTACGCACATTCACAGCGATAGAATTTCAAGTTTTCCTTAACTGGCACTTGGAAAACGAAGGACAATACAAAATCCTCTATTGATGGGGAATAATACAGACTGTTTGCCGCTAGTGGGACATGGACCATTATCAAGGCTTCAGCTCTATTCACAGAGAGACATTAAATCTTGTGTGGCTGTTCTCTAAGCCACAGGAAGTTCATCCTCAACTGTCCCCCTCGCTTGATTCGATATGTTTAAATTGGTTCCCAAGCGCATTGATATTTCAGCTATCCATATTGTGCTGCAAGTAAGGATTACACGTTTAGAGGGAACAGATCGTTTGCTGGCATAAAGGTGGTCTTAGCTCGGTGAAGCCCTTATCAGCTGCGCAAAGACTCATGCATTCAGAACGCTAAAATCCCATTTAATTGAATTTCTTTTTAGACACGCGAGCTTAAGAGTTTTTTGGCATTCGATTTGACTTGGCCTTTCGGGATGCTTAAACTCTTCTCGCTATAAAAGCCCACGTCAAAAAAGGAAGTTGCAAATTTTTTATTTATCAATAGCTTTTTTTTCACTGTCTACCTCTTGCGTGTCAGTTATTATATCATTTCAATGAATACTTTCTGGAAAAAAGGTTATCAGCAATATATAAATATATACTTCTTTCAAGGACTGATTTAGTGTGTTTAAAAAAACGGGCTGGTGGGAGACTATTCGGGGAGATGTTACCATGCCGACAGGCTACACATCAGGAACGAGCACCATAAGCGATGTTATCTCCATGCTCTGATGTATTTAATGCATTGGCGTGAGGACAACCTCTTACAGATGTGGAACGGGTCACAACATGCTGCAGATTGTGTCAGCCAAAGCTGTTTATTAAGCCAGATGACACCATTCATAATCTCTATCTCTCGTTCAAATGTTTTGGTGGAGGAATATCATATTTTTCTGCCTATAAAATGATAAAGGACGATCAGAAGTGGTGGTCTGGCCTCTGGCCTACATGTGAAATGGGCTACAAAAATCTACACTTGGACGTATAAGCATCAGGTTATCACTAATAAAATGATTTGAAATGCCATACGGGGTCAAAACAAAACATTTATGAATACATAATTGTTCGATTATATATGTTAAAGTCTGTGGAACTTAAAGTTGCTGCAGACTTTTTTCTCATTATAATGACGCATTTCCAATTGAAGCTGAATATCAATTATAGTGGGTGGGTTTTATTTTTGTGCTCCTTCTCTCATCTTTCACCAGGCATTTTACAACCAAGTTGTCTAACTGACATCATCAGAGAAGGACTGCCATTCCAGAACTGAAGCAAATGATTGTATTTTAATTAAAGATTACCAAAGCAAACAGTTTTTCCAGTGGATTAACCTGCATGGATTAATTGAACACCTTTAGGGCCCACACATTTTTCCCTTCCATTGCGCTACCTATCCGTTGTTTTTCTATGTTAACGCAATTGATTGACGCAAAGGACCATTATACTAGTCTTGCCTCTTTTGTAGTGGCTTGCACATGATTGTAACTTTAATAATAAACTTTAATAAATGTAACTTTTACATGCTGACATTAGTGTCAGTACCAAAACAGTGGACCAATCAGAAGAATTTGGAGGAGGGGCAGACATTGCGAGTTTTGGCTTACAGTGTTATTTGACGTTTCTGAACTATTCCCAATTGCTATGTCTAATAGGGATGTAATGATTCACCGTGAGCCGGTTAAAAATTGATTCAAATATGTGACAATTGAAAACCGGTAGAAATATTGAACGAATCGGGATACATTTTTTGAACGGAGGTGGTGCAATTATGTATTTACAGCTGCAAACTCGTTTTACCTGCACATCAACGGCGAGCAGGGCTGGATTAACAGGCCTACGTGGAGCCCCAGGGCCCACGGAAGAAGAATTAAATTGCTTTATGATGCGGGAAACGCCTCTTTGCGTTATGCTTTCTCTCGTTTATAATGTTAAGCATTCCTTTAGGTTTGCTGCTGTTCAAAAACAGTGACACCGGTGCTAAACTGGGGCTCGGAGTGGCTGTAGCCCAATCAGAATAATGAATATTCCTGTTTTTGTCACCCATAAGGGTGATCAGATGTCCCAATTTTCCCAGGACAGTCTCTTATTTCGGCACTACTGCGAGAACTGTCCAGTAAAGGTAGGCTAACCAAGCTCATCGTAGAACAAAAAATAAAATTCAAACAGTCTTCATCATTGATTAACTTGAACATGTACAGTAGTTACAGAAGTTAGAATAGGCGAAATCATGCTGAATGGACTCATAACTGAAGCGCAATCTCAGCCGCGCGGCGGTTACAGCTGGGCTGAAAAAAAAATGGCACGTGCCCGCACAATCCTTACATCACGCAATATAACCAAGACAGTGTGCGAACAAATCAAATAGCATACCCAAGCATTTATCAAAATGTCCATCGTTGCAGAGTATATATCTCAAGTAAATACACTTGGTTATGCTTTACAGTAGGCCTAAGTCTAACTAAACTAATTAGAAGGCAAACTTTTCTTTATGAATGTTTACTTTGCCCCTTTTATAAAAACAACAGAAATAATATTATATTGTAAATTGTATAAATATATATTGTATAAATATTGTAAATAGTATGAAGAAATAATATGTAAATAGTATGAAAATATTGGCGCTGGCTTTCAAGGATTCTAGCCTTCTGTAACCCAAAAGACCACAAAATTTTGGATAATAGAAGCATGGATTTTGAAGATAACCTATAATTACAGATTTATAGTCAGCTAAAGTTCTAAAGAAAGGTAAACCCCTATTTAAAGTATTTATTATAAAGCACTAATTTAGAAAGTATTGCAACTGTTTTTTGTTTAGCTGATTTTTGCTGCCTATTTTAACTTAATTTTGTATAGCCTACTTGCATATTAATTAGTAAATTATTAATAATATCAACAGCAATTATATATATTGCTCCAATGAGTGCTAACGTTAAAAAGCTCACACGGTGCATCAGTGTTTTTATAGCGAATGTGTGAAGATGTTTTTCCGACTGAAAGAGAAAGATGTGCTGTTACAGAACCAGGGATCAGATTATTTTTACCCTCTCCTTTTCAAATTAGTTTATGCATATTTTTAGAATTTGCTTATTATTATTGAATATTTAAAAATGTTCAAGCTTATCTCTTCTTAAGTGTATCACACTGATACTTATACTAATTAATTATACAAGTAATATTAATTAATCACCTTCATAATCATGTTTAACTCCCGTCTCTATCCTACTATATAATTAGTAATTTTATAATAAGTTTTTTTATTCATGTGGCCAGTCCCCTGGATCAGAGGGCCTATTGACTACCTCTGTACACACTGCTCTCTGGTTTAGAAAAGCTTTCCTCTCCACACCAGCCATCTCAGTCCACAGTGAAAGAGTTTTTTTCAGACGGGTACAATGTATATGTGGAAAGACCTCAGCTTATGCCAGAAAACATAAGATATTCTGATATTTCTTTTAAAATGTAAAATCCCAACACAGTCACAGTTTTAGTTTGTTTATGAATCGTCTTTATTATGTATTACTCTTTTTTTTTTTGTTTTTAAAATAGCAATTTAGTTGTCGCAGAAAATGTATTATTTGCAAAAAATGTGCAGCATTTAAGAAAAAAAATGAAAGTCTTTCACCCTAAATTTGTTTCAAATAATTAAAAAAAATGATGACGAAATCGTGAGATTAGTATCGTGAATCGTATCGAAACGTAAGTCAGGTGAATCGTTACATCCCGTCTAACATTTTTAGACACAGACACTTTCAATGTGAATTAAGACTAAGACTAAAGAATGTGTACTAGCAAAATAACCATTGATTTCATGCAGACTTTAAAGCTGTATAGTGTAACGACTGGAATGAATCAAAATAAAGGCTCAGTCTTATCTGTATTCAGTCAGTTAAACCAATAGCTTCGCCCCAAACTCACACCATCGGTTGAATCTGTGCTGATGTGTCACACTTTTCAATAAGTCAAAATGCAAATGGACTGTTTATGTAATTTTTGTTGTGTTAGAATATGCAAATGAAGCATTATATAAATAAATGTACTCTAACTTGCATGCATTTGCAGAACAGAAATATAATTCGATATTTATAAATACACTGAAAAATTATATAAACAATCAGTCATGACAGCATATGTTTTTAGCTCATTGTAACTATGTAATTATTAAGCTAAGTTAATCATGTTCTAACTTAATTTTAGAAGTTAAACAAGCTGTTTTAAGTCAGGTTAACATAATATAAGTTCAATGGACTCATAAGATTAATTTGATTCAGCTTAAAATTTTAGGGCAACCAGGATGTTTTTACAGTGTAGAATCAAATTTGAAATTCTTTTTTGTTGACTTAATATTGTGAAACATTCAAGAAATGATTTTTGTTGTTTGTTCAAACTACTTGTTTAAAATGAGCTGAAACAACACAATTCTGGAGATTCTTTTGGGGAAACCTAATCGTTTTATGTAGGGCTGGGCAATAAAATCGGTATGGATATTTATTGACTGAACACCATTGTCAATATCGATAAAAAAAAAGATTCGGTATGAGGTTTCGATATGAAGCGCTAGAAGCATTTTATTTAAATGTGGCTGCTAAGCGAGCACCTTAAAAGCAGTGCCAAAAAGCTGGGTGAAAGTTTGTCATTTCCAATGGAGGCGCGCGACTTGCACGACGCACATATGGGAGTGACGTGCACATGTTATGCAAGAGGCACAGACATGAACTGCGCGCATTTTCCAGTGGCGCAGTAGGTAGTGCTGTCGCCTTGCAGCAAGAAGGTCGCTGGTTTGAGCCTTGGCTGGGTCCGTTGGCATTTCTGTGTGGAGTTTGCATGTTCTCCCTGCGTTTGCGTGGGTTTTCCTCCGGGTGCTCCGGTTTCCCCCACAGTCCAAAGATATGTGGTACAGGTGAATTGGGATGGCCGTAGTGTAGGTATATGTGAATAAGTGTGTATGTGTTTCCCAGTGATGGGTTGCAGCTGGAAGGCCATCCGCTGTATAAAACAAATGCTGGATAAGTTGGCGGTTGATTACGCTGTGGCGACCCTTGATTAATAAAGGGACTAAGCTTAAAAGAAAATGAATGAATGAATGAATAAATAAATTCAACCCAAATAAATTGTTTACAACCACTTAACGTAAAATTTTTTTTTAGTAAATCTAAGGAATAATCTTTGAATAATTTTTTTCAGTTTAATAATGGCAAACTAATTACCTCAGACCAACACAGCACGCCCAAACATTGCAGCGCGTTGTACTTTTCTCCATAAACTTGCATCAGAGCTGCAGCAATGATTCGTCCGTTTGTCATCCTCTGAGAAAACGCTTGGTGGTCGCCTAGTTTCGAGAGACGAAGGGGAGCGCGAACGCTAAGTCCATTGTAAATGGTCAAGGAATCCACACGCTTGTCAATTTATTTCAGAATAACACACGTGAAAAGGAGTGCTGTAAATCAGCAATGAGGAGATTGTAAATAAAAAAGTATGTACGGATGTCACCAGAGCGGCTTTTTGGTTTCTTTTCTTGTGCATCCAACCACAATAGTCATTCAACTTCACAATTTGTAGTGTTGCAGTATGTATTTGAATAATGATGGTTGGTTACTTTATTTAAAAGCTCAGATCTGATTATCATAATTTGTGTTGTTGACAGAGTTTGAGGTTTACTGTATCATTATTATTTAGACCTTAAAGTTTGCTTTGATTGTTCAGTATTGACTTTGTTACATTTTATTTATCAAGTTTAAAAGTCTCTTTTCAGTCTCTTTGTTTATTTTATTATAAAGAGATGAGATATTTTGTTGAAATATTTTAGTTTTTGACTATTAAAACTATTTGCCTTAGTAATATTGGTAAATTAAAATAAGGTGGTTAAATCAAAATAAATCCTAATATTGCTAAATATATTGTTAAAAATATTCAATAAATATCGATATCTGATGATATGAAACATGATATCGTGATAATCTTTTTTGCAAAATCGTCCAGCCCTAGTTTTATTTTCAGTCTACTTAAATTAGTGACATTAAACCTAACTCATCAGAATACACATGGAAATATATTGAACAATCATTCTGCAAAGACATTAACATCTCGAAATTATCTTTTCACATTCAAACAATCAAAAAAACATCACTGTTTTTAAATACTGACAATAGAAGCAACTCTGACAGCCAGGTGGAAATTCCATCAGGTCCCAGATTCCCCAGTCACACTATCTAAATACACCCCAATCTGGAATAACCCTGATTTCTTAGCTAACAAGAAGCCACTGAACTTTCACACATGGGCAGATGAGGGAATCACACAACTTCAGCATATCTTTAATAATAATAACCTGGCACCATTTTCCCATATAACCCAGACATACAGCATTGGGTGTAATTGCTTCTTGGAATATTTACAAATCAAATCATCAATTAAATCAAAATTACTTAACCAATCAATCAATCAATCTAGACCTCCCCCCTCAAATCTCAGAGTTTATTAATATTTCTTCCTCCAAAAAATTGCTGTTCCCCCCAAATATACAAAATTATATCAAAAACAGTGGGAAAAAGTGGGAAAAAGACTTATCCATTACTTCGAATGCTGCATTCTCTACTCAAATTTGCAAAAACACATTCTCCATGACTAAAAATGCTAACTTACAACTTATACAGTATAGTATAGTACTTCCCAGATCACATTTAACTGGGCAGAAATTATTTTAAATGGGTTTCACGTCAGAAATATGTTCACATTGCACACAAAACACCCCAGACACTTGTCTTCACACCTTATGGCATTGCACTTCCATTAAATCATTTTGGGAAAAGGTTACTGACTCACTCTCCAACTTAATGGGATGTCACATCCCACTGTCTCCTTTCCTCTGCATATTAGGTGACATATCCACAATAGATATAAATAATACAAATGGTCAGTTACTGCTGGTGGCACTAGCTGTCGCCAAGAAAACAATCCTCAAGAACTGGATATCAAGAAATACCATTCACATCTCATCCTGCAAAACTTATTAACAGAATACATCTCCATCGAAGATACTCTTTGTCTGAAGTCATTCCCCAACAACACCTTCATCAGTACATAAACAAGTGGGGAGGGGGGAGAGGGGGTCAGGTAGAGGTAAAAAAAAAACTCTGATATTAAATCTAATTAAAAATAAATAAATAAATCAATAGGAAAAAAAAAACACTATTTAGTATAAATTTTATTAATTCTTTCCCACATTATAATTTGGTCTTTACATACTTCTTTACTTCCACTTTTGTTTTATTCGTTCTCCTTTTCTGTCTCTCTCAAATTTATTTATTATTATTATTTATACATTTATTTATTATTTATTCCTATATTTTTATAATACATACAAGAAATATAACATATGAACAGTGCATTAGGCTATCTGGGAATTGTCATATTATTTACATTTTAATAAAATCTAACTGTTTTAAGTCAGTTGTTGTCGAATGCAAATGACGTTACAAAAAGCCAAACACGCCACACTGCTCAATAAGTTTGTTGGTTTTGTTGACGCGTGGCCTCCCTTCATTCTGAAAGTATTTGTCTTGCTGAGTGACTCGTTCTTTAATGAAACCCTTGACTGCTTTAGTGTGCAGTGTGATTTAAGCGCTGTATATGAGGCTATGATTCAAAAACTTGGATCTGCATCAGCACTGCGTGTTATCTGGGGCTCTTCATGCACAGTTGCCCAAATGACACTTTAATGGCCCACTGTAAGGGCTACTTATTTTGTATCTGTATCCAGTGGCTAATGATGATAAGGTGGGGGATTGCGGGAAGGTTTGCGGGGAGGCAGACGCTATGTCTTCAATGGTTCCTGGCTTTACAATTTCATGTTAAAGGTTTTCTCATTTTACCTCATTACGCACATTTGCTGTAGTGTTTTTGCATAACTACCCTCACTCAATCTCTTTTTGCAACCTGAAGGACAGGGAGGGTCAATGGGTAAGTGTCAGATGCAAGTTGTTTTTGTAGATAAAGAGAAATAAATGATGTGGTTTCTCAAACCTGTCAGTATTACTAATAATAATACTAATAATAAAAATGTTAGTCGTGTTATTATTAAAGGTTTAGTTTTTGTTGAGAAATTAATACGTCAGAGGTAAAAAGGGTAAATATTAATATCTAAATATTTAGAGCAGCGATCGTTTGATGACTAATGATGACTAAGTATCACAGTGAAGCTCTCAATACTGTAATTTTAAATATTATTATATTATATTATATTATATTATATTATATTATATTATATTATATTATATTATATTATATTATATTATATTATATTATATTATATTATATTATATCTACTTTGTTTTTAAAAGTATAACATATTTTGTCTCTTTTTCATTTCTTCTATTCTTCTTATGAGAATAGAAACAATATTTTTTACTCACCCCATTATAAAAGGAATACACAAATACATAAATGCATGCATGGACCATAAAACCACTCATAAGTGTCATTTTTTTAGTAATTTGAGGTTTATACATCACCTGAAAGCTGGACAAACAAGATTACCATTGATTTATGGTTAATATAATATTTGGTGGAAATATGACTAATTGAAAATCTAAAATCTGAGGGTTAAAAAAATCTAAAGATTGAACAAATCATTTTTAAAGTTTTGCAAATAAGTAAGAAATGCACATTGCTAACAAAAAATTACTTTTTTTATTTGATTATACAATAGTGATTTTACAAAATGTCTTCATTTAATGATTTTTGGCATAAAAGAAAAAAAAGACTAATAACTTTGACCTATAAAATGTATTCTATTGCAAAATCATGCAACATAAGACATAGGTTTTGTGGTCCAGGGTCAAATTGGCGTTCATCTAGTGCTTAGCATTATTCTCGTTTTCATGATTTTGCTCATTAATTTAAAACTGTAATTTTTTTTATCTAAATCTCGTTGTTATTGGTGTTATTTTTTTTGCCTGTCTGTAATATGTCTTCGTATTGCATAAATGAGATGTCACGGTGGCACAGTGGGTAGCCTCACAGCAAGTAGGTCTCTGGTTTGAGCCTCAACTTGGTCAGTTGCCATTTCTGTGTGGAGTTTGCACGTTCTCACTGTGTTCGTGTGGGTTTCCTCCAGGTGCTCCGTTTTCCCCCACAAGTCCAAAGACATGCGTTACAAGTGAATTGGGTAAGCTAAATTGTCCGTAGTGTATGTGTGTAAGTGAGTGTGTGTGGATGTTTCCCAGTGATGGGATGCAGCTGGAAGGGCATCCGCTGCGTAAAACATATGCTGGATAAGTTGGCGGTTCATTCTGTTGTGGCGCCCCCAGGTTAATAAGCTGAAGGGACTAAGCTGAAAAGAAAATGAATGAATGAATGCATAAATGATTTTGCTCATGATTTTAATACTGTAATTTTTAAATATAATTCTCATTATTGTTATTTGCGTTATTATTTATATTACAGTATATATCTGTAATATGCCTTTGTATTGCATAAATACAAGAATCATTCCTGTAAATATTAACAATATAAAACATGACTAGGCCTGTATATCTATTTTTGTTGTACATTATTTTGCACTATAATATTTTGCGATAATTGATATTATTGTCATTTTAAGACCATTATATGCCACTCATAATATACTGCCAGAATGACGATATAATATCATCACAATGCACGTACACTCCTCCAAAGAACACGTAATATTTTATTCTTAGGAATATTTAATTTAATTATAGTCATTTTAACAATTTAATAATAAGACATTGCAATCAGAATATGAAAACACATTTCCTAAATAAATAATAATAAATGTTAACAAGGTAAAAAGTACCAGATGCTGCGATTTCAGATCTATTGTTAGTAAGTCATAGACCCACATGAAAATATACTACAGTAATTTATAGCAAATACTACATTTTTTTTTTAACCATACTGACACCTCCAACAGAGATAGAAATGTTGCACTATCAGCTAATATGTTGCTAGAATTGGTTTTTATGTATTGGTGATATATATTGTATCACCAAAAATGATGTGTCCATGTCCATGTGTCCATGTCCATTGATTATTGTGGCAGGCTTAAACATGGAAATTTGATTTGGGAATTAATGTTAGAAGAAATGCAAACAAATGGCAACAAATCTAAATGGTCCATACATTTCTTTTAATCCATGATAAAATGTGACCCGGACATGTTTTCTTGAAGGAAAAAAAACAGTCCACAAGCTTTTAATACTGTGACAGATGTTCAGTACTGTATAGATATTGTGGAACGGTAATACTGTGGCAGATGTTTCCACAGCTGCACATGCCATGTGTTCTCTTGCACATACGACGCATGCAGCCGAAGTCAAGCTTCTGTAGTGCAATTTTGCATGCTTTTCTGATGTCATGCGTGATCTCATGCGTTCACAAGCTGAGTCGGCGGGTGACATTCACATCACCCAGAACTTGTTTTGAGCCTCAGGTCACTGGCTGACTGAACTGACCACATGCGGCACGCGTGGAGCTCAACCGGTGCTCAACACTGGATTCAAGTGGCCATTTGATCAGAGCTTAATGCAGTCGCTCACCTCTGGAGAGCGAAGCCCCAAAGTCTATGAATTATTACAAACCCAGTCAATCTTGGCATGCTGGCAGAGGGCCCTGGAGTGTGAAGGCTTTTGTCTGCTGTTTAAGTTACCATGGAAGATGAAATAGTTACAGCGCCACCGTGTCCTGGCCCCGGCGCTCTCTTATCGGCCTCTGCGTGTATCTTCTATCTTTAGAGAATGTTTTCTCTTCTTACTCGCTATCAACATTGTATAAATGGAAAAAAGGAATCTCATTTCTCTTACTTTGGCAAGGCTTTTCTCAACATTATAGAGGAGGTGCCATGAGCGGGTGGCACTGAGCCATAAGCACAACAGAATAGCATGCCGAAGCTTTGTCAGAGTCTGACATGGCTGAGGGAGACAAAAAAGAAAATCAACTAAAAGCTCTGCACAATGATCAAAACATGCTTTGATTTAGGCTAGTATGCATATGCAAATATATGTTCTGTATATATGTACTGAATATATGTCAGCATATGCATATTCTTAATATATGTTATAGAGCAGAGATGCCCAAACTAGGGCCAGCAGGCCAAAGTTAGCCTATGGTAACCTTTGATTTGACCCACCATCCCATCTGAAAAGAAAGGGAAAATGATGGGGAAGGTTGGGGAGAATGCCTTTAACAGAGATTCTTTTCTTCTCAGAGATCATTTCTAATTGATCATAACCTTTTGTTAGTTTAATTGTTTAGCTACAAAAAGCATACTGGATTTAAAGGATTCAATTCAGTGCTGTGAATGAATCAGAATTTTGATATGTACTGTCACTCAACAGATCGAGAACAATGCTTTGACTTTGCCGAGCAAATCAGGCAAGGCAGAAGCAGATGCTGCTTGTCTCAAATACTCTGTATTGAACTCCATTTTGTTATAAATGGGATTGTTTTTATTGTAATAATTCATTGTAAAATGTAAATATATATATATTGTTTATATGATTAAAGTATCTTTTATATTTATTTTATACATGAATATATTAGGAATTTACCAAGCCTACTTTACTGTAACAGTTTGGTATTTAACTTCAGCCCACCACCCTCAATTAAGTTTGGTTTTGGCCCTTCATAAGAAAAAGTTTAGACACCACTGTTATAGAGCTTATTGTGAATTAGTCTGTGCACGTTTTTTGCATTGTCTTTTCATTTGATATCAAAACACTTCTCTCTGGTGATATACAGTATGTTCTTCTAAACATTTAGGATGCCTTTTTTATGACTATGTAGCCAAACATTTGGAAAGTTTTTCCCTTATGTTAAAAAGTACAATTTTTACACAACGCTTTCAAAATGATCCACGTTTACACATAGATGAAAATGGTCAAAACACTGTATTAACACTGTGACTTTGTTCCTAAACAGTACCTGTAACAAAGTGACAGTGACTATGTTTCCATGGACATCAGTAATCTAATATTTGCCTTAATCTGAATAAAACAATAATATGATTAAGGTGTTTACATGAGTCGCTTTTTTGAATATTCCTTTCATGTTCTACATATTGTAGTAAATAGTTTGATTAACATCATTATGTCACTATTCGATGTGATTCCTCTGGCGTTTCATGCAACAACAGTTCGTGTTCGCCATGGCACCATATGTACATTTTGGGCTTTTCATTTTTAAGTTGTAAGTTCAACTGCAGTTAATTTTTCACACAATGAGTGCAGACTAATTATGGCAATGACGAATTGTCAAGAAACAGGCCACCTCTGCCATTTCATTCACTAACTTTTCATTCATGCTCTCGCAACAAACTCAAAGGTACTGCACGAAGCATAGACATTGTTCACCACTCTCTCCAAAATGTGCTCTTTAGCTTGAAGACATTCTCATTTGTTTGTCATTAAAACTCCTGACATCTACCCTGTCTGTGTCCTGTCGCAAAATGTACAAAACGGTAATAATTTGATTAAGGTGTTTACATGTCTGTATTGTGCTTCAATAAAACCACTAAAATAGGAATACTCCGCATGTATTTGATTTCTGTTGAGTTTGATTATGACTTTAGTCGGATTAAGGTCATCAAAAATGTCTGTTTGCATGGTAGACTCTTAATCAGAGTACTGTCCTAATCATATTAAAATCTGAGTAATTTTGTCGATGTAAACGTACTTACTGTGCCATTGGCGTCTTGATGCTGGTGTGTATGTAGAATGTGCCATGTGTGTATAATGCATCTGTAATGTAAAGTAAATACACACTTTGCTGATGAAGGGTTAACAAGCATTTTAGTAAAAACACTTTACCATGTATCATTGTTGTGTGTTTGTTTGCACTTGCCGTTGATCTACATCTCCCTAAACACATAATGTGCACACGCATGACATCATCATTTTCAAAGACTCTCATTTTCAGGCATTTATACTGAAATGACCAAGGTGCCATTTTCAAAAACTTAAATTTTTTATAAGCTGCTTTCATTTTTATTAATTTTCAGTGCCAAAAAAGCCATTGTCAGGTAAATGAACAGGCAGAATGCATAAAAAGTTTCTTGTTTTTGACTGAAATGAAATTTCTTCTTTTTTGTTACCATTGGATACACATCGCAAAATTAAATAAAGCATATGTGCTATTTAATTTCCTTGTTATTTTAAATGTGTGTGTGTGGTAACAATGGATATGTAATTTTTCAATGTCCTGTAAACATTTTTTGCCAGATTAACTACTTTTAATAATCTTTGAGATTCACAATCCTTCTCTGAATGACAGAACTTAAGTATTGTGGGTTAGGTTTGTGAAAAAATCTTCTAAAAATGTTTTACAGGTCCCTAGGAACCCTAGGAATAAAAAACTAATATGGTGTGATTAGTTTTGACCATATTTACAAAGGTCCTCTTGAATATTAATGAGCTCTACTCTGATGCTCAAGCAGGTCATGTTTGTGCCTTGATGTTCACACACCTACACAGCCTAATTTACTCTGAAATACACACATGTAAATTAATGGGATAAAGTACACTCAGGACGGTTGTTTTTCCTGCCCACAGATTGAATCCCTTCAGTCTTATACAACAGTTCTCTGCTTCATGTTAGGCTGCCAATAAGGCCAACCCAAGCTCATTCTAAAATGTAGCTCTATATACATTTCTGGAGAGCGCTAAATATGTCTGAGGAGCTACTATTTTTGCAGTTATTGTTTTCACGAATCCACCAGAGGCCACTGTGTATGCTTTTTCAGATCTCAATTATCTCTCCCGAGGCCGCTGTCGACTGAATGACTGACTGACTGACTGACCGATCGATTGACCCACCCTCCTCCTTCCCTAAACCCAACCAAAAGTGTTTTCAAAAGCAACGATTGACCCAACCACCCATTTCAAGTCCACTGGCGTACATGGTGAGCTAACTGGACAAACTGGTAACTGTGGGAAAGCCATCCATATGGAGGTAAGCAGTCAGCCAGCGGTCAGCTCGTAAGCACTAAAAGGAACGGCATCATATCGCCCCGATGGCCAGAAAGTAACCATTTTTTATAAATTGTTAAAATATTGATGTCTGTGATGCAGCAAGTCGAGAGACTGTAGTGTAGTACCATGATTTTAGCTAAAATTCACTTTAATGTGTGATAGGACTAAAAAGTGGTCATAAATAAATATTTTCTCAATTCAAATGAGTAGCAGCTTGGACCCGGAAACAGTATCCCACATGACACGACCTAACAAGCAGATAGGGCTTCGTTTTCAGAATGAGCCTATGTTGGATAAGCCTGGCTTTATTGTGAGATAACAACCTCCTAGATGTACTTTATCCCTAACTGAAACAGACAGGAATTAATGCAATCTCTGCATAAACAGATATGTTTTAAAAACATTTATTGTCATTTTGAAAAATCACAGTAAGAGCTGATTGATATGACATGATGCATAAGCATGCATTAAACACTGATTCAACACATTCTGTTGCCTCATAACAAACATAAAAATTTCACAATATACACATTAAACTAAAGAAAGATACATTTAAACAGGCCTCATGACTCTGCGGGGTGGCATTGATTACATTTATAATCTGTATATCCCACATTCTGAGTTCTGATGCACTGTGAACTAATGAGACTTTGTGGTCAAGCAGGTCTGTAAGCAGGAGTCCCACATACATATTGCAAACTTAAATATAATCAAGCTTAAATATTATTTTTGTAATCTTATTAGGCCAATCAAATGCTGCCTGGTGCATATTAATTAATATTAAATTTCACAGGCTTTACATGATAACAATGAAACAATGGTGTTTGAGGCTCACATGTTTACATTTACCATCTGAGCTCTTATTATTCAAATGCTTCATTCTCTGGCACCTACTAGGCAACAACTAGTCAAAACAAACTTTTTGGAAAAGTTTTGTCCAACTGGTAAACAAATTCTCATTGGTCCGTGGTGGTTATATAAAAGGTGGGCATGCAGTGGATGCCCTTCCAGCTGCAACCCAGCACTGGGAAACATACACTGACATTCACACACACACTCATACATTGAGGCCCAATTCACCTATACCGCATTTTTCAGTTATTCAGTTGTTTTTTTTATGTTCACATAATACAACAATGCTGGTTAATCTCTGCACATTTAATGCTCGTCAGCTACAACAACCAGCCCATCATTTTCAAGTGTTAGTAAATACACGCATATGAAGTCACTGTGGATTGTAAGAGTGTACAAAAGATACTGCATTCTTACACACAAACACATATAGATAATTTCTTTTTCTTTTTTCATCTTCTCACTGATATTCTTCATGAAGAATAATCTCAAATTGGATCTGCGCTGTGAATTTTTTTTTAATTATCTGTGAAGCCTGGCTCTTTTGAGCAAAATAATTCTGGAGTTATGAAGCAGAAATAATGGCCCTCATAGCTGCTGAGGTTCTATATCTCGGTGTGGTTTTAACGTTATCTCTTCCTGTAAGTACTCGACGCCTCCTGATCTTCAGCCAGAGTGTAAAGAAAGTTTGCTATTAATCTACTGTCCACAGCACTGTTTGCATGCTCTGGTCATGGCAGATGGATCACTCTGGATGAAACCATATGTACATTGAAGACAAATGAACAACAACAACAACAAAAAAAAAGGCATGGCAGTGTGTCATCTTATGTATTACTATTTAAACAAATTATTTGTAGTGCAAATTACAAAAAAGGTGTCTTCATCACACTTTAAACTGAGGTTCAATTATAGCAATTAGTAAAACATTAACTGCATCAATGAAATCCTGATATTCTCTTTATTAATAATTAATAAGCTAGTTAGGTTTACATATTGGCTAAGATTAGGCATGTAGAATAAGATCATGCAGAATATGTGCACTATATAAATACTAATAAACAGCCAAATTTTAATAGGAAGGTAAAAAGTACTGTAGACCCACATGGAATCTACGTGCACAGAAATCCGGAGATTTCCGCAAAAATTTAGCCCATCATTGAGTCTATTTACTTGTGTAAATGTGTGTAAATTTATATTTATTCAGTTTTTAAATTAATTTCAATAATAATATTGACTAATATGAAAATGTTTATTTGATTTATTTACAATATAGTTTGTACAGTAATAGTCTTTTAGTAGATCTATTATATGATTGACTTGCTTTGTTTACCAAATAAGTGGATCTATGTAAATTTGGATTGTAAACATTAAATAAAAGTTACAAATTTATTATTTTTATTTAATATATTATGTTTTTAGTTATGATGCTCCCAAAATAATTCTGCATAAATCCGCAGATTTTTTACAAAATTCTTCACAGAAATTTTCTGGCCCTATTAATAAGCCACTAGTTAATTGGTACTAAACTAAAGAATTTTATTTGTTAAAAATA
Organism: Danio aesculapii; assembly: GCF_903798145.1. Taxonomy (NCBI): domain Eukaryota; kingdom Metazoa; phylum Chordata; class Actinopteri; order Cypriniformes; family Danionidae; genus Danio; species Danio aesculapii. The sequence goes on along the minus strand of NC_079448.1, from coordinate 14,467,244 downwards.
AATGTGTGCTCCGGTTTCCCCCACAGTCCAAAGACTGCGGTACAGGTGAATTGGGTAGGCTAAATTGTCCGTAGTGTGAATGAGAATGTGAGAACCAGAGATGGGTTGCAGCTGGAAGGGCATCCGCTGCGTAAAAGAGATGCTGGATAAGTTGGCGGTTCATTCCGCTGTGGCGACCCTGGATTAATAAAGGGACTAAGCCGAAAAGAAAATGAATGAATGAATAAATGTAGTTAGATGTTTTGTGTATGTATAAAAACTAAAAATAATGTTACTTGCTATAGTGAAAATATAGTTATTTTAATTTTAAAAACTATTAAAGTCTTTATAACTTCAAAATTTCAACACAAAAAATGTATTATGTTATAGCAATATCTCTTTAATTGTTTAGTTGAAATCATGGTTTTTCCAGCCTGATCTCACGAGAAAACGTAAGTATTTTATGTTTTGTCACTTTAGTGGCTAATTTGTACGAATTTGTACTAGTTGTCGTACAAAATTGTATGATTTTAAAAAGGAGGCGTGGCACCAAACCCCACCCCTAAACCCAACTGTCATTGGGGGATGAGCAAATCGTACTAAATTGTCAAATTAGATCGTACGAATTCATACGAATTAGCCACTAAATCAAAAAGTTACGAATTGCTGTGAGATTGTGTTGGCACAACATATGCTTGTATCTTACTTTAACTTATTCAAGTATTTTTAAAACTAAACCATGTAAACATCATATTAAATCAGATTAAATGTGGCTTAGTTAATTTGGTTTAACTTAACATGTATATGTTATTTTCTTAAAGTGAATGTGTTACTTGCGGTTGTTTGTACACTGTAAAAAAATCCTGGTTGCCTTAAATTTTTAAGCCTAATCAAATTAACCTTATGAGTCCATTGAACTTATATTATGTTAACCTGACTTAGAACAGCTTGCGTAACTTATAAAATTAAGTTAGAACATAATTAACTTAGTCTAATAGGTTACAATGAACTAAAAACATAAGTTTTCACGACTAATTGATCATATCATTTTTCACAGTATACTTGTAGATAATTTGCTGACATTTTTTAAAGGAAAATTGTTTAAAAGTAAATCCCACCCCAGTTTTTCCCCTATATACTTACTATTTCAAAGATGATTTGCTTTTTAAGTCAGTTATTTGTCTAAAACATCCCCGGTGAAGGTTCAATTTTTCTATTTGTTTGGAGTATGCTACTCATGTGTGTATAACAGTGCTCCGTGTAGCAGTCTTATTCTGTCCAAGTGTTTCTGTGCTGTGGAATGCTGTTGAGAAGGGCATTATTGAGTCCGGTACAGAAGTGAATCCTGCCTTCTGGTGGAATATTCACATAGCATTAAACAAGAGCAGATCTGCCAGAGGGCACTATTCTCCAGCAGTGAGCAGCTTTAGTGCTTTCATAAAAAGAGCAAAGGTTCGAAATTGATTCATTGATCAAATGTTTTAAGAGGGGTGGCTGCAATTTCAGAGCACTTAGATAAAAATCCACACACCATAAGATAAATGCAGAATCAGCAGAGGAAGACTTAGATGCCACAATCACACCTTAACTGTTAATGGAACTGTTTAGGATCTCACACAATGTGTGAAAAGTCAAATCTGGACCAACCATTTAGGCCTAGTCTGAAGAGCTATTTAATTCTCTATTTCTAAGATTAAGTCACTTAATCTGATTTCTATCCAAGTTTAATTACAGAAACTTTAACCCTTGTGTGCTGTTGGGATGTTTTCATCCACTCTGGGGTGATTTTGAGTCTTTGTTTGGCCATAACTTTTTCTGTGTTTCAGCTAGTGGAATGATTTTTGTGACATTCATTCATTTTCTTTTCAGCTTAGTCCCTTTATTAATCAGGGGTCGCCACAACGGAATGTACCGCCAACTTATCCAGCATATGTTTTGCGCAGCAGATGCCCTTCCAGCTGCAACACATCTTTGGGAAACATCCATACACACTCATTCACACTCACACACTACGGTCAATTTAGCCTACGCAATTCACCTGTACCGCATGTCTTTGGGGGAAACCGGAGCACCCGGAGGAAACCCACGTGAACGCAGAGAGAACATGCAAACTCCACACAGAAACGCCAACTGACCCAGCCAAGAACAGAACCAGCGACCCTCTTGCTGTGAGGCGAAAGCACTACCTAGTGCGCCACTGCGTCGCCCTTTTGACACATATTTTGGGAAAATGCTTTAAATTAAAAAAAAAACGTAAAAAAAAAAAAAACCTGAAACACTCTGGACAAATGTACTACCTTTTTGTTATTTTATTACCACTAAATTAAACTGCTGTAAAAAGGCATCAGATAAATATTTTTTCATGTTTTTTAATCAAACTCAGTCCTGATCGAAACTACCAAATTGTTTAGAAAATTACTGAATTTTCACTCTTTAATTGGCAAATTCATAAATGATGTCACTGATTTAATAAAAAAAACACACAACATGACTTATTTTCTATATAAATGTTATTGTGGACTGGATTTTTAAAATCTATAATTACAGTTTTGGACATGAGAACGACATGGGCTCTGATGCATTGTTAGATTAAAATGTTTTTCTCCCTAATTTATGTAAAATAAATACCGTCACTGAAGCTTCACTTATCAGAAAGACTTTCACCTCACAGTTCTTTGAGTATAAAGCCACTTGGCTTATTAGTAGGGCCAGACGGAATCTGCAGACGTTTTTTGCTATTTCTGTGGAGAATTTTGGTAAAAATCTGCGGATTTCTGCTGAATTATTTTGGGAGTATCATAATTAAAACCTTAATATGTGAAATAAAAAATATTATCTTTTAAACTTTTATTTAGTGTTTAAAATGCAAATCCAATTAGATTCACTTTATTTGGTAAACAAAGCAACTCTCTCATAAATTATCTCTACTAAAAGACAGAAAATATTACTTTACAAACTGTATTGTACATAAATCAGATGAACATTTTCATATTAATCAATAATATTTCTGTAATTAATTTAAAAACTGAATAAATATAGATTTACACATATTTACATAAGTAAATAAACAGAATTAATGATGGGCTAAAAATCTGCGCAAATCTGCGGAATTCTGTGGAAAATCTGCAGAATTCTGTTCGCGCAGATTCTGTGTGAGCCTACTTATTAGTCTCACTTACAGTACTTTGATATTTTCACTTTCTAAACCACTGTGGAAATGCGACTGCATTATCATTAACAGCTCTTTAGTCTCTCATTAGGGAAAATGTATTAAAGACTACAGAGATCACATATCATATATAAAATAAATGATAACACTTTAGTGTGGAGTACACATATTTAGTATAAACTCCTACTTTTGCCTCAACTATTTTATTGCTTGTTCATTCAATCATTTTTCTTCGGCTTAATCCCTTATTTGTCAGGGGTCGCCACAGTGTAATGAACCAACAACTATTCCGGCATATGTTTTATGCAGCGGATGCCCTTTCAGCCACAACCCAGTACTGGGAAACACCCATACTCTCACACTACGGCTAATTTTTGTCTGTCCAATACCACATGTCTTTGGTAAACAAGAGCACCCAGAGGACACCCACATAAGAAGAACATGTAAACTCCACACAGAAATGCCAATTGGCCCAGCCGGGACTTGTATCAGCGACCTTCTTGCTGTGAAGTGACAGATTCTTAACAGTTGTTATGTTAAGGTATGGGTTAAGATGTAAGGGTATAGATTATGGTCAAGCAGAATAAGGCATTAAAATGTGATGTATGACTAATAAAGCGAAAATATTCAGCCAAATAAAAGCTGTGCTGATAGTCATAGCTACTCTGTGGTACTAAGATGTTTTATTGCTCAAATAAACACATTTGTGTTTATATAGCTTTTGCATATCTACCATATCTCTGGAAATGACCATAGTGCTGTACATATCAGAACATTAAAGAGATTTGATAAGGACATTGGAGAAATTATGAACCAAAATTCATACTTTACATGTCAACCGTAGAACACAAATTATATTTTGAAGATGTAGATACAAATAACACCCATCATATGGCAAAAAAGAGGCCATTTATCTATTTTTTTGTCATTAGGTATCCTGTTATTTCTTAGAAAGACTCTTGTGCTGCAGGAACAGCACAAGAGTGAATAAATGACAGAATTTAGATTTTTGTATAGCAATATCTCTTTAATTGTTTAGTTGAAATGGTGTTTTTTCAGTCTCCCAGCCTAAAGCTCTATGAGACCTCAATTTGATAGAAATGTTGAAATGAGCTACGAGCTGAATTCCGCACTTTCAAGCAGTCCTTTCAGCCCATCACGTCTTCAAATGATCCGTGATATCTGCAGCTTTATGCTTGCTGTGTACCCTGCCTTCTTATCTCCATATAGGGTCTCGGTCAATAAGCAATTAGCATTTTATGACAAACTGCTCACCAACATCATGGGAGGTTGGCAGGTTGCCATCGCAGATGATTTTTATAGAGAGGATTCAAGTCATGTCTGGGAGACAGAAGTCAATGTTTATTACCATGGCAATTACATGCCCTCTAAATGTCCATAAAAAATAATTTAACATGAGATAGGCAATTAGGCTGATGTTTACTCACTAACAAAAGAGGCTAAAGAATGAATGCTAAAAGCACAACAGCATGTGTTTTACCGGAACTACTTTCAGGCCTTTCCTTTGTGGTTGTAATGGCTGCTGGTTTGAACTAGGACTGTCAGCAGAGGCTAAAATGAACAAATCAGCATTGCCAAGTACAGAAGTATTCTGATGTATATTTGAAAGAAAAGTGTTTAAAAGTTTTCTTTTTCAGTGCTGTGTTTGGTGAAGAGAATGTGTTTTTTAACATATATTTACCATGATAATATCTCATTTATTTTGTCTTTGCTATTATGGCAGTATTTCCCAGTGATGGGTTGCAGCTGCAAGGGCATCCGCTGCGTAAAACGTGCTGGATAAGTTGGTGGTTCATTCCACTGTGGTGACCCCAGATTAATAAATGGACTAAGCCGAAAAGAATGAATGAATGATAGCAGTACATAATATTTTAGTAGTTATTTTGCAAGGTACTAGTATTCAGCTTATTTGGTTTAAATAGGTTAATTAGGCTAACTAAGTTAGGTTAATTAGGCAAGTCATTGAACAACAATAGTTTGTTCTGTACTAAAAAAAATCACTTAAGGGGGCTAAAAATAATTAAAAATGACTTCAATTCAATTAACGTCTGCTTTAATTTCAGCCAAACTAAAAGAAGTAGTAAACCCTTATTCAGAATATATAACAGGAAATACTGTTAAAATGTTCTTGCTCTGATTTCAATTCTAAAAAAAATTATATATATATATATATATATATATATATATATATATATATATATATATATATATATATATATATCTATCTATATCTATCTATATATATATATATATATATATATATATATATATATATATATATATATGTGAGATATATATATGTGAGAGACATTCTACCAGAAACGTACAATTTTACTTTAAAAAACTTGACAGGGCCTGACTTCAACTTGTCATCCTCAAAAAAATCATACAAAAACAAGCATAAAATCATCCAGTTCAATGATAGAATGCATCCTTGATCACTGTCAGCTTCTACTCCATCAAATGATGTCACTTCCGTGTCATAGCCTTAAACGTATAATGCACACATTTTATGTTAAATTTAATTCTCATGTGACAGGACTGACAGAAAAACTTTTTTTGTTTTATATATTTGTAGTATTTATTTATAATTTCATGTTTTTAATCAGTTGATGTGAATGAAAACAACTTAAATTTGCTATTTCTGAAGTTTTTTTTAATCTAAATAACGTTTAAATGTTTTTAGCATAACAAAACTATATATATATATGTGTGTGTGTGTGTGTGTGTGTGTGTGCGTGCGTGCGTGTGTGCGTGCGTGTGTGTGTGTGTGTGTGTGTTTTAAACCATTTTAAGGTCAACATTATTAACCCCTTTAAATTTTATCCGATAGTCTACAAAACAAACCATCATTATACAATAACTTGCCTAATAACCCTAACCTGCCTAGTTAACCTAATTAATCTAGTTAAGCATTTAAATGTCACTTTAAGTTGTATAGAAGTGTCTTGAAAAATATCTAGTAAAATATTATGTACTGCCATCATGGCAAAGATAAAAGAAATCGCTATTATGTTTAGAAATGTGTTGAAAAAAATCTTCTCTCTGTTAATATACATACATACTTACATACATACATACATACATACATACATACATACATACATACATACATACATACAGTTGAAGTCAGAATTATTAGCCCCCCTGAATTATTAAAATAAAGAAATGTCAGACTATGAATGTGGTTTCCTCTGGCTTTCAGAGGCCAATGTATGCAATAAGGTCATAGTAAAAAAACTAAACAAAAAACCAAATCCACCATTTTCCGAAAGCTCCAAGAGATTGTGAGCTACCTTATTTTCTCTCGGTTTGGAGAGCGGCCCACCCAGCTGCTAAATAGCAGACTGACAGCAAAGGAATAATTCACAAGTGGAGCTAATCAAAGGTGAAAAGGGAGAATCAGTAAACGTCGTATCCTTTTGCCACTTTCATCAATCCGGCTAACTGAATTTGAGCTAAAGCTGAGCAAATTTTACGGGGAAGGAAATTAATATGTAACACATCTGAGGTCTGGCCAGAGCGGGCGGAATTGGAAAAGTCTGCATTATATCAGAGGGGCAGATTATTGGAAAGACAATTGGGGCCGTCGGTGTAATCAGAAAACAGTGAGGTGTGTCTATCTTATGATGGCACTGTGACCTAGCCGGGCTCGTGGCCAAGGAAATTTTTTTTTCTCCCTGTTTTCGATTCAATCACCGGGGCCATCCGCCCTGCTGCGTGAATCTGTTGGCCCCCACACATGACAGTATCAATTCAATTACCCTGAAAATGGATACATATTCAGGGTCTAAGAGAGAGAGAGCCCGAGAGAGCGGAGGGAAGACAAAGAAATACACATTTACCCCCGTAATAAGTTTCATTTGGAGTCGGTTTGAAAACAATTCGCCTGTGCATTTGTCCCTGTCAGATCATATTATCCGCAAATGAAGTTTACAAAATATCAATTCAATTTCTATAACCCGGGCCTGTAGCAAAACACACAGGGCTCTGAATTGACCATATCATAACATCTGAAGGGCCCCTGGTGGCTTTCAAATATTTTCAGTCAGAGGCAATCAAAGCTAGAGCGGCTCATGCTAATCCGTTCAATTTCATCCTTTAAACCATCCCCTTTCCCCCCATAAAAACAGGGACGCCTTACCTTCCCGGATCAGGGAAGAGGCAAGTCGCTTTGTTTTGCCATCTTCTTTTCTGTCGCTTCTGGGCTTGTTTATGCCCTTTTGATCTTTATTCATCTCCGCTGCTCTTTATTTAGCTCCGACCATGATATTTGACTGAATAACAGCATTTCTTTCCATATCGGTGAGCGCAGGTAATGCTGATATTTTATATTAAGTAGTAGATGGCGCAATCGCATACAGGGTTTTTGAAACATCAACAACAACATGACTAGTACATAAAAAAAAACTGCTAACACGCATGTTTGCATTTGATTCAGTTACACCAGGAAAAAACTGGCAACATTTTACATTTTTTAAATTCCGTTTGTTAGCATTTATCATAGAATTGAGAAATACTTTTTGATGCATTTATTAATCTAAATTCATTTCAAAAACTTACTTTTTTACCCCGGTTAATAGTTAACAGAGAACATTTTTTTTCTATTTACACTGCAAGCACATGCATGTTTTTAATGCAATATCCACATTTCTAAAAATGTATTCTGAGCAGAATTCATAGTTAAAGTCATTAAATGGGATTTAACTAGTGTTTGGGACTGAAACGAAACCATGCAATCTCCTTGGGTGATATATTATTAGTCATTTGGAGACTGATGGGCTACATTATCTTTCCATTACTTGTTTTTACCGCTATACACACTCCCACTTTTCCAAGGAGGCACTAATTTGCGAATTAAAGATGTGAAGTTTCCTTGATGCGTCTCAGTGGGAAACAGAGAGTGTTGCCGCCTCTTACCAATGTCAAAACGGGTCGGTGCGTTATGAAATTATTCACAGATGCAGCCTGTAATTGTGGCCGTCTCAGTCTCATGCTTCTGTTGGTGCAAAAAAATGCCTGTATGGAGTGTCTTTAAAAATGCTGTTTAACAAATCAATTTGAAAACGCTTACCTTGTAAAACAGTGCGATTGTTCCAGTCACTCCTGATCAGGCAGTGCTGAGTGTTCATCTATTAGAGCTCTAACAAACAGGTTTACAGAGCAGCAGTGTGGAAATGCGTAATTGGAAAAATATCAAGGAGTCGACATGGATGTAACATTTTTATTGATTTTTGGAACCTCTCTTTGCGTTCTGCCTGAGGCCTTGAGCTCATATCATTAACACTCCTCTTTTGCGGCTTGTTCTTTTAAATGGCTTTTTAATCAACTTTTGCAAAGAAATGCAAATGAATGAAGAAATTATTTAAAACAGGAAACCTGAGAGTTTCACCTTATTCTGATACCAAGTGAGCTGTACTTTAAAGGGCACCTATTTTACCCCTTTTTCAAGATTTAAAATAAGTCTTTTGTGTTTCCAGGATGTGTCTGTAAAGTTGCAGCTCAAAACACCCATCAGATTATTTATTATACTTTTTAGAACATTTGATTTTTTTGCTCTGAACACAGTGTAGCTGTTTTTGTGGACTGTGCCTTTAATGCTAGTTCTCCCCGCCCACTGTTCCCACGTGCCTGTCAGCGTGTGCCTCAATCTCCACCACGGCTTTGTCAGATAAACAGCACAGTGACAGAAAGGAAGCAGATCACACATAACTTTTGTGAGAAATACTACAGTAAGAACAAAGTTTTAAACATGCGCACACACACACACACACACACACAGCGGACACATTTAACTTTGCACTGTTTTTAACACGTCAGTAGATTCACGTTAGTATCCACTGCTGTATGGTTATCCGTTATGTTAAAGAGCAAAATCAACCTGATTTAACGCCCACAAACCGGGATTAAAACATCTTCTTTTAAAATTGTACTGACATGTGGCTGTGGTAATAAAGGTGGTAAAATAGCTGTAATTCATTATTAACAGTTTAAAATGTAACATTTAAAAATGTTTTAAACTTGTAAAACTTATTCTTGATCACATTTGATGATGACTGATGATCACTGCGGGTTCAACAGATGTTTTAATTCTGGTTGCTTTGCGCACGTGCTGTCTTGTTGACATGATTATACGCATTACTATGGAGACATGTTAATACACTGGTGTCAGTCAATTCAGTGGGCAGGGAAACTGCACTCCTACGTCAAGTTTCAGTGCGCCTCTAAATGAGAGGCATTTGGATGCTATTTTAACGTCAGGAAATTTCAAAACAGAGACTTATTGTCTTTATATCACCCCAATATGACTGTGGAAACACTATACCTGAAAACAGTCCTGTCCAAACAGCTTACAAAAGATGATTTTCACCATTGGTGCCCTTTAAGGCATCTTTGACATGCTTCTGATATCTAATGTTTCAGGAGTATGACTATGAAGACAAATAAAAGCATCGCATTCCCACAAGTTCCAAGCTGACAGACAAATGCAAATGTGTTCTATAGTAAAAATACATTATTATAATTATTTTTTTTTTTTTACAAATTATGCATCAGAGTGAATAACATTGAATTATGCTGCCAAATATTTGAACATACTTTTGCATTTTAGTTTTCCAAAAATAAAAGTGTTTTATTTTTATTTCTGTAAGTCACAATTATTCTTCATAAAATACAAGTCAACAGTAGCCAGCACTTTGAGAGGCAACAACATATGCAGGCAAAACAGAGTTAATACAATTTTTAATTACCTTAGATAAGTCTTGTTCTTGAGTTATCACATCTAGAGTATAAAGCCAGAACAGCATTAAATTTGATGAACATATAAAGTTAAAGTCAGAATTATTAGCCTCCCTGTTTAATTTTTCCCCAATTTCTGTTTAACGGAGAGAAGATTTTTTAAACACATTTCTAAACATAACAGTTTTAATAACTCATCATAATAACTGATTTCTTTTATCTTTGCCATGATGAAAGCACATAATATTTAAATATTTTTCAAGACACTAGTATTCAGCTTGAAGTGACATTTAAAGGCTTAACTATGTCATTTGGTTTAGCAGGTTAGGGTAATTCAGCAAGTCATTGTATAATGATGGTTTGTTCTGTATATTTTTCGAAAAATATATATAGTGTAAAGGGGCAAATACTTTTTACCTTAAAATTGTTTTTAAAAAATTAAAAACTGCTCTTATTGTAGCTAAAATAAAACAAATAAGACTTTCTGTGGAAGAAAAAATATTGCCAGATATACTGTAAAAATTTCCTTGCTCGGTTAAACATAATTTGGGAAAATTAAAAAAGAAAAAACCAAAGGGGGGAAGTTCAAATCAGAATAATTCAGATTTCAACTGATAAAATTGAACCTTGCCTTCAGCCAGAGCTATTTGCTGTCAGAACTGGATCTTTATTTCCATATCGCTTTTACAATGTAGAATGTGTCAAAGCAGCTTAACTTGGAAATTCTAGTTAAATTCTAGTTAATTCTAGTTAATTTCAGTTTTCAGAGATGAAGTTTAGTTCCGTTCAGTTAGGTAGAATTTTAGCAAGTACAAACAATGAAGAGCAAATCCATCGATGTGCAGCTCCACAAGTCCCTATATACGTATCCAAATAAAGAAACTATATACCCAAAACTATTTTTACCTCTGTAAAATGAAAATTGATAACATTTACGATGAATAACTGGCATCTGTGGTTGGCAGAACTCATTCATTCATTTTCTTTTCGGCTGAGTACCTTTAATAGTCAGGGGTCGCCACAGCGGAATAAACTGGGTCGGCAGAACTTCAAAGTTAAAAAGAAAAAAAGTATAAACACCATTGCACGAACATCTACAAATCATGACCCTTGTTATAGGGTGTGGATGAGAGAGTCATGTCAAAAACAAAGCTCATCACATACAACATTTCCCAGGAGCAGAGAAACATACTAATATATAGAAGGTGCTGAGTGTCATTTACACAACTACTAAACACCATCATTCTAACACACAATAAAGTAATGCAATAAACATTGTTCATCAACATTAGATGTAACACAAAACTTTAATGTATGTAACTGATAAAAAACAATTAAAGAGATATATAAGATATATATAAGAGTAATGTCCACAAAAAGCAGGGAATTCTGGGAAAGTCAATTTAGGGTTATTTGCCTTATATCTAAAGGAAACTTACTGTTAACCAGGTTATGGATTTTTACTGTAGCATTTTTACAGTGTTTTTGCTGTTTAAATTACGGTCATTGTTTACAGTGCAGTATTTTACCTTTTAAAATTTGGTACAATCTGTAAAAGTGATTTCTGCATTTTACAGTAAACTATTGTTTTTCATTCTTTTAGTGTTAATACATCAGTGTTTTGAAGTACTAACATCTACACGTCTACTCATGCAGACAAAAACACAATCATAATCATGTGTGGATGAGAAAGTCCACACTATAAATATACTGTAGCAAATTTATATATAGCAAATTCACCATACACTGTAAAAAATCCAACTTGAAAAAAAGCTTAAATTACTTTTTTTGTTGTTGGTTTGGCAAAAATCTATACATATCTATGTATATTTAACACGTTTACTTAAACTAGATCACACTTTTCTTCATTACGTCATAATGATTAGTTTTGAGAGCAAAAATTTGCAAGTTTACCCAAAAAAGCTTCTGCCAACTTGTAACTTTAAGTTGAGTTAATCTCAGACCTCCTCACTTGAAAAAAATAATAATAACATCAATAATAACATTAATGTCATTAATATTAACAACAACAACAACAACAACAACTACAAAATACTACTGCAATAATGCTAATAATAATTATTTATTTGTAATTTACATGTTTTTTTGAAGAGCACAGCTGCAGAAAGATTTTTTATGTGATTTTTCATCTCACATTTACCTAGTTCACTTTACAAAAAGTAACGCTTAGTGCATGTGGACTGTTCATTTGTATTTAACTATTATATATGTATATATATATATATATGTATGTATGTATATATATGTATGTATATATATATATATCTATCTATATATATATATATATATATATATATATATATATATATATATATATATATATATATATATATATATATATATATATATATATATATATACATATATATATATATATATATATATATATATATATATATATATATATATATATATATATATATATATATATATATATATATATATATATATATATGTGTGTGTGTTTTGTTCTAACAAAATTAAAATGAAAATACAAAAAGATCAAATAATAAATCAAATTTTTAAATCAACTACCCATACGATAAATTGAATGCTTAAACGATCAAATATTAAATCAAAATGCATTCTCAAATGAGAAATCAAATATATTTGATATTTGATTTTCATGAACATCTCATGAACAAAATCCTGTAATAATTAAATGATAAATCAAATTATCAAACTATAATTGAAATGAAGGAAGCCGTTTCTGGAAGCTCATGATGGACTGATTACTGGGACTGTAAAGACACCTCATTCACACAGACTCTTTGCTGAGTCTTGTTTTGCCCTGTGAAACATTACAAAGCATGTTTCCTTGTTTGTCCTGCCATGTTTTGATCCTCATATTGTTTACCATTATTGTTGTTTTGCCTCCTGTTCTGTTTCTAATTCTGTGTCTAATAAATGTTTTGTTAACATTTGTCTCTGTTTTGGCACAACTTAAAAGGTTTTGTTACAGTGTAGATCACCTCTCCAGAAAATTAATAATCTTGTGTTACCCAACTAATTGTTTTTTTTTTTTTGTATTGCTAACAAATAATTTTAGCTCAGTGCAGCTGATGTTTTCAAAAGTTGAGTGAACACAAAAAAGCGAAAGGAAAGTTGTACTGGTTCAATTTTTTTTACAGTGTATATACAGTATGAGGAAAACATACTGTTAATCAGGTTATATATATTTTTACTGTGCATACTTAACAGTTGAAATCATGGACATCTTAACAGACAGAATATAAACGCAGAAATTAATACTTTACCATAGTTCATCATAATGCAGTGACCTCCAAACACTACTGTGCATGATTTGTGCAACTAATGCATTTTGATTTTTGAATCACATAACTCCAAATCCTAGAACTGTAATCTAGCAATTGCTTTTGGTACAGCATTAACCTTTTAGCCTGACAATATAATGCTTATGTAACACCATGGAAGGTGGCTCTCTTTTACGAATTCAGCCTATTATGGGCATTTGTCGAGTATTTGGAAAAGAGCCATTGTTTTTCCTTGATAAATGTTTTCAGCCTATAAAGATGTCTGGCCTAATATAGGAATGGATGCATTTACTGGTGCTGACAACTTGGCTTAACAGCTGGCTAGTGATTATTGGGAGTCTTATATTATTAGTGTCAGCATGTGTATCCTAAAGGACAGGTAGAGCGTATCTCGCTGTGCTTTTAAGATTTCCTGAATCAAGGCCAAATAAGAGGAGGGTAAATTTGACCTGAGAAGCATTTGCATGTTAAGTGCGGTCAATCTGAATTGATCAGAACCAAATTAAATGCAGTGGGTTTCAATATTTTCCCTGTTCGCACATTAGCCTCTCACCAGCAACATATGGATGTATTGAATTCAGATTAGTAACCTAAGCATAGACTTAGACAAAGAGGAACTTATCTTTAATTAAAATCACGAAATGAGACCTTAAGTTCTATTCTGAAGATTCTGGTGGGTTTGAAGAATTACAAGGCCAAGGGTTTACAGGTTTGATGTCCTTCCGGTATGTGAATCATGTGACTAGCTGTAGAAATTAGGGCTCACTAATTTTCGCAGCACACTTGAAAATGAGGGCTGATAGCAGCAATGAGGAGATTGTAAATAAAAAAGGATGTAAGGATGTCGCCAGAGCAGCTTTTTGGTTTCTTTTCTTGTGCATCCCAGCTTCTAGCACCCCATCTGAAAGATTTTTTAGCATAGGGGGTAATATAGTCTCTCAACTTTACAATTAGTAATGTTGCAATATGGATTTGAATAATGATGGTTGGTTCCTTTACTTGAAATTTGATTAACATAATTTCTGTTGTTGACAGAGTTTGAGGTTTACTGTATCATTATTATTCACATCTTAAAGTTTGCTTTGATTGTTCAGTATTTATTATTTATCATTGCTCACACTTTGTAACATTTAATTTATCAGGTTTAAAAGTCTCTTTAACACTTATGTTTATTTTATTATGAAGAGATAAGACATGGCAACGCAGTGGCGCAGTAGGTAGTGCTGTTGCCTCACAGCGAAAAGGTCGCTAGTTCGAGCCTCGGCTGGGTCAGTTGGCGTTTCTGTGTGGAGTTTGCATGTTCTCCCTGCGTTCGCGTGGGTTTCCTCTGGGTGCTCCGGTTTCCCCTACAGTTCAAAGACATGCGGTACATGTGAATTGGAAAAGCTAAAATTTTCTGTAGTGTATGTGTGTGTGGATGTTTCCCAGAGATGGGTTGCAGCTGGAAGGGCATCCGCTGCGTAAAATATATGCTGGATAAGATGGCGGTTTATAACGCTGTGGCGACCCCAGATTAATAAAGGGACTAAGCTGAAAATAAAATGAATGAATGAGATTTTGTTTAAATAATTTAGTTTTTGACTGTTAAATAAAAAATATAATATAAAATAAATAAATAAATCCTTATATTCCTAAATGTATTGTTAAAAAATATTCAATAATTATTGATATCTAATGATATGAAACATGATATTGTGATTTTTTTTTTGCAATATTGCTCAGCCCTAGTAGAAATTCCATTAAACTTGTTTTAAAAACATGACTTAGTTTTGACTAACATTTCAGTAAATCTGAGACTATGGAGAGACTACAGAGTTTCAGTTTCATTCAGATTATTTTAAACTTCCAGTCCATCTTTTGTTTGATTAAACACAGGGGTTAGTTAAAATAATGTCATGTGACTAAAAGTTAATTTTTCCTGCAACTGCGGAGGCCTATAAATGAATTCCTATAAATTTTGGTACAGAATACTTTACAAATATGAATTGAACAATAAAAATTGTGCTAAAATGTAAACCTAAATTATTATCTTTCAAGTACAATTTAGTAGGACATTTTTAAAAGAACATAAACTAACATTTTTGGGTGTTTTTTATGGCAAGTTACATGCTAATGTGCTGTAGTTCATGAATAATAACAAACAGAACATTATTGTGTTACTGTACCATCTTGCACTGAAAAGAAAATAATTGCTGCCCAAATTTTTTTAGTTGAATTAATTTTAAGTCTTACATCAGTAAATTCTACATTAATCTTTGTATGACATAAAAAGTTGAAACCTGATTACCTAATTAATTAGTTTATTTTAATTAATTAAAGTAAAATAACAATGATTGTTTTGATGACTTTTTATCTTTTTTAGAGTGAATTGTGTTATTTCATCTAGGATATATTGAATTTATTAAATATATATATAATGTTTGCAGTTTCCTTAATTTAAAGTCCTCTGTGCTCTAGAACTAAAACATGAATTGTCATCCAGAGTTACTTGATAACCATTCACTTCACTCAGTCTTCACTCAGGGCTGGATCCAGAAAAAAAATGTCTTCTTAGAGTAGGTTTAATTTTAACCCCACAAGACAGGCTTTGGAAGAAAACTAAACTTAAGGAAACAAACTAAATATTTCCATTAATTGTCAGAGCTCATGTGACTTCTACCCTTTGCCTGCACTACTAAGTTATATGTGTTGTTTATTTATTATTTATAATTTTGATATTTCAACAAATTGTCCTAAGTTTCTTTAGCTTGATGGTGTAGGGCTAAGGAGAATGAATCTTGACATGGAGATTTTTCAGGACCACACTCGAAACCAAGGTGTACGAAAATTTCCGAGAATACACCATCTACAACGGCAGCATGGCTGCACACGGAAATAAGATGCACAAATTAATATTTTTTTGTCATTATTACAAATTTTTACAACAAACAAGCATGTTTTAACACATTCTTAATGGCGTTCTTGTTATATTGTCATTCTTTTTTGAAAAAAAAAAAGATAAAAAAATGCTAAATTTCGCTCTCTATAATCCATAATAATAAATTTTGTAAAGTAGTCCCGCAACATACTTTCACATCTGCCATCTGTCAAAAAAAAGAACTGGGATTGGGCCTAAGTGCAGATATGAGTCACTAGTTTTTTATCAATAAAAAGTACATACCAATTGGTAAATATCATTTTTTCTGTTGTAATCACTAGCCAGAGTGCCCACCAGACACACTCGAGGGCACTCTACTTCTTACATCAGCCATTCTCCTGAACTGCATGTACCACAATGCTTTGCACCTCACCTGATTCATATAAACTGGTCTCTGATTGCACTGAGACAGCTGCAGGACATCATCACTGATTACACACACTATATTAGCACCACATTCACACTCATTTATTGCTTAGTATTGTTTCATGTTGGACATTAGCTTGTTCCTGTTATCCTGGTTTTCTGTGTTTTGCCCTGTCTGCCTTGTTTTGGACTGTTTTTGGATTATGATTGTTTTCTGCCTGCCCCGACTTTTCCCTGTCTCTTGGACTATTCGTTTTGGATTACCCTTGCCATTAATGTTTTGTTCCTGTTTTGGCCCCTGCCTGCTGACCGTTCTCTTAAAATAAAGCTGCACGTGGAACTCCATTTCCATTGCCATGCCCTCATCATTACAGTTTCATAGTTTCATTTGACAACACTAATATGGTGAGTAGTGGCAATCTGTGCAATTTATTTAAATATTATATATTTTTATTTATTTATTGTATATTTATTATAGAGGAGAGCGGGGGGACAAAAAGTACCATTTGTCATAAAAATATATAATGTTTTTTGGCAGAAATATTGTGTATTCTGGAAAATTTTCGTACCCCTTGGTTTCCAGTGTGGTCCTGAAAAATCTCCATTTCAAGGGCTATCTAGCCCTTCCCCTTAGCCCTACACCTTCAAGCTAAAGAGAATTGGGACACTCCTACTCCTTCATGTGAATGCGCAAAACGAGAGGTAGGGGAAAGGAGAAGTGTTAAGGGGTAGAATTGGGATTGGGCCTTACTGGCCTAATTTTGTTTATTTTAAATATATATTACTATGACCTTGTTAAGGTTGACTGCAAACCTATTTTGTCCTTTATTTTTGCAAAACTCACACTCCGTTTCAAGGGCCAAGGCGAAGCGGAAGGGCTTAATTTTACCCCTAAGAAATGGGACACCATTACAAAACCATGCACACTTCATCAAATATTAAGCAGCATTTTCATTTTCAATTTCAGCTCCATAAAATGTTTCAAAAGCAATCCAACACTGCGAAATGTTAAAATTTTCTACATTTTTTAATAGTTTCTTATTATTATTATTGGCATTATACATTCACTTCATGAAACATTTAGATTCAAACACCAAAAACTCTAATAAGCAGCATAAATATCAGTGTTACTTTCGTCCCCACAGAAACTCTTGCCATTTTAACCCGATTTACTTCTAAACTGAAAAACTCATTGCAATCAAACACTGCAAACTTAAGGATGTGTTATTGCAATTCATACCTGTATATTGATCTTAGCATGACACATGAAAAGAGAAACACATCTTGTTATGAGGAGAAAAAAAATAACCGCAACAACAGTTTACTTTCTGCAATTAAAAACTGAAATTTGGAGCTAACTGCAGGAAACGGTGCCAAAATCACATATTATTTGGCAACTCAGATTTACTACTTTTGTCCCATGTTACTTTCGTCCCCGCTCACCCCTATCTTAGAAATTCAATTTCCTATTCCCTGATATTTCATTTTTATGTACAGCATTTAAATGGCTGATGCAGAAAAAGTAGTAAATTTGAATAAAAATGAATAAATCACACCGTTGCCATTATATATACCATTATCTACTATTTTCATCACTTTATAAAAGCCACCTGGACCAAGCAACTGTCATCATACCCCCCCCCCCCCCCACTCCTCTCGAAAATTGCTCTTGAACCTTTTAAAGCAATTACCACTAAGGAGAAACATGGCAAAATGTGTTTAAGAGTGTTCAGTGCAGTAATGTGACTTATTGGCATGTCTGCAAATAGGATAATTTCTGAAATTTAGCCTCAATGAGCTTCCATCGCTTTCCCTGATTTATTGACAAGTGGGCATTGGCTCCCCGCTCAGGATAATTGGAGAAGCCATCTCATTAGATGGGGAGAGTTTGTGATCTGGAGCAAATCTTGGGTGAGAAGATAATTAATTATGAGTGTGGGTGCCATTGTCACGTGAAGTGCACCGTAGACGAGCTGCCCGAGTTTCCCAGGAGTCGACTCATCCCGCCACGCGCTTCAGGGGAGCGCGATCAACGGTGGCTGATTACTGACAAGTAATTAACAATGTCAACAGATTCCAGAGATGGAATTTATATTAATTATTTCATCAACACGGTGATGATCTTGTAGCAAATCCAATTGCAGAGGAAAGGTTAATTAGTTGCCATTGCGTAACATCAGAGCAGCGACTGCGCTACACCCCAGAGCTTCTTTTAATCGTTAGGCAGATAATTAATTAACAGTGTAATTGTGATTCTTGTGGCATGAAATGCTGAAATATTAGCTTTACTTTGTAACAGCTGCATGTTTGATTGCTCAATTGTGGTTTGCGAAAGAACAGACGATTCCAGTGATCGTTTTAAAGTTTAAACACATGCTTTGTTTACATCCTAGTTTGCATTATAAGACCCTGCTGAAAAAGCCGAACTATGTAATCTGCCGCAGATATTAAATGGCCAAAGTTAATTAGCCTTTGCCATTGTCCCAGCCTGCAGATAGAGGCCGTAGGTGGTAATCTAGCGGCGAGCGAGAGGTGAGACCCTCCATTCATTCGGCAGTCAGGGTAAATTCATGCCCCATACAACTACAGCACATCAACACAGTGAAGTGTGAGCCTTCCGACAAGTAATTCGCTTTATCTCTCTTGGCTGGTATAAGAGGCGCGGGGGCTAAAAATAACTAATTAGAGGAATTACTGGGAAGTAGGATGTGTCGGGGAATCAGCAGACTTTTAATGTAAAAGAAAATTTGATCAATAATGAGGAGACTTGGAAATCCAGGCCTCTTAACATTAACAATTACTGTGATTAACAATGATACTCACAACTCATTTTTCATTACAGAGGAGGCGAGATAAGCTTGTTTATATAGACTTGCTTTTCAACCAATGAGTAATTTATCATGGCAAAGCCCATGAAAGCACATAACAGCCCACAGCAATTAAAACCTTCCCAGTGACCTTGTGACAAGCAAGGACCTGAAAGTCCACAGGAAAGTGGAGAGTGGGGGTGGACATGTATTACAGGACAGCATTTTTCATGAAGTATTTTTAAATACATTAGTAAATAAAATATCGTTTTCATGCGGTATAGCATTAATAATATTATAAAGCTAATCCCATGAGCAAATCCCTGTCAGCATGTCTAGGAGACATTTTAAGAATTTTTAAGAACAAGAATTTATGCATATTTAAGAAACGGTAATAATATTTTTATGACAGCTAATCACATTTTTCTTGCAAGCTTAAAGATTTGGAAGTATTTTTGTATGATCCTTAATGAGATTACAATACAGTCCAGCTCAATGTCCTCAAACAAGTAATAAGCGAAACATTAACTGCCTTCAAAATGATTCTCTGTGACGCTATAAAAATATTGCTTAGGTTGTTTTTCTGTCCTGATGATCCCAACACAACAACACTGACTCATTTTAATGGTGTGAGTTCAGGGCTGGGCTATCTGTGCATCCGATCAATGACATTTAAAAACAAGCATTATTTTGGCAGTCCCTTCTGAGGCAAAATTTCCTAATATTTTTAGATCACATGATATTTTAGGGTACAATTCTTGCTGTTAACAAACCATCGACTATGATTTTTAGCTCAATAAACTCATCATTTGCTGCTTATTAATTGTCATTAAAGGGCCATGAAACCTTCCTTTTTCAGTTCAAGTCTACCTCAGAAATCTTTCAAAAAATGCTCTGAGATGGACGTGGAGCAACATTGTGAGCAGAGGGTGGAGTGGGGATGGCCGACAGTGCAGGGAAAAAAGAATGGAGCGAACTGTCAGTCGGCTCACAAAATGAGACATAAACCGTGAGGAGACTGATTTTATAGTTTACAAAGTTAAAATGTAACGAAATAAACAGTAAGTAATGTAATGTCCTGCTACATTTGTCATTCGTAATTTCATATACACATAACCACAAATTGTTCTATCATTAATAAAGATAATCGTGTTTATATAAACACTATAAATGAGGAGGACTTCTTTTCTCCTGAATCCCTGGGTCTGAATGCAGGCACAGTGGATAGCAATGCCCTGTCCAACCATTAACCCTGCCGGTAATCTGGAGGATTTTAAACATGTGCGAACACAGCGGCACGGATTAAGGCAATGTTTCTTAATGCTAACCTGATGGTAATGAACTCCACTGATAAAAGACTACGGGCTCGATTTTGACGAACCATACGCAAAGTGCAAAGCGCCAAGCACAAACGCATTAAACATGTCAGAATCCACTTTTGCTAATATAAGGACAGAAAAATCTGATTGCACCATGGCGCATGGTCTAAAAGGGTTGAGCTTATTTTCTTAATGAGTTATAGGTGTGTTTTGAGAATAAACCAATCAGAGTCTCATCTCCCATTCCCTTTAAGAGTCAGCGCGCCATAGCGCATTTGGTATTTACATGACGGACTTTGTAAGTGGAAAAACTGAACCCTTCACTAGAGAGAAAACAGTTAAACAGAGCATTTACAGCGTGAGAATGAGAGATGAGCCTCCTTATTATTTACTTTCGCTTTCACTCTCATGGATAGGGAAACTTCTTGCCTGCACAGACATCTATTAGCCTATAAATAATTAATTTCGTTTGTTAAGCGCAAAGATTTGTTTCAAAACTATTTCTAAATTCAGTTCTAATTTCCAGCAAACGAATAAATGAACAGTAATAATGAAGTGTGTTTAAAAACCGGAGTTATATCCAAATACACATGCTAGGCCCCATATGGTCTAAAACCTGACAGGTGGGCAAATCTAAGATTGTTTTTTAATAAAACAAATATAAATATGCATATAAGAAATAATACTGCTAATAATAATGACATTATACAAAAGCAAATTGTTATGAATAAACTGATAAAGCCCCCCGAGATGAAGAAGGCATGAAAGTATGGTTTTTATATCAGAATCAGAATCAGAATCAGTTTTATTGCCAAGTGTGCTTCACACACACAAGGAATTTGTTTTGGCTACAGGCTACAGGCTATATTTATCTAGGCTAGAAAGTAATATGTTTTGTAATATTTTAATTCTTTATATTTTTATCCTATATATCCTTAATATTTTTATTCTTTTTCATATGTAACGATATTTGCTTATAGCTGTACATCCTGTGTGTATTAAGCAATGTGTAAGCGAGGCGCACAACTAACGCGCTCTAGGCTGGACTTTAGACCGGCTTTTTTCTGGTATATAGGACAGTCTATTAAAGTTTCTCAAAATAGCAACGCACCAGCAATGCGCCTCAACACGCCTCCTTTTTTAGACCAGAACGCTTATGGGCGCACATATGAGCGCAAATGCATTTGCTATTTAAACAAAACGTTAAACGTTAAAACGACTCTTGCGCCAAGCTGAAACTAGCAAACAACAATTGCGTCGCGCCTTGCACCACATTGCGCCGGGTGTATGATAGGGCCCTTAATCCACCACTCTCCAATTCTTGTTCAGCTCTCCCAACAAACATGCTTGCTGCAAACCAATAGCTTTGGTGTAACGGCCGGGACAGCATCGCGGAAAACATGCAGCAAACCCTGTGGGTCATGGAAACAAACACATACGACCGTGGTCTCACCCAGTCATTGGGTCTCCCAGCTTGGCAGGTCTGCTTTGCCTTAGGGAAAGCATGTGCGCTCATGAATAATTAGGAAGCAGGGTCTTCTTATAGGGTAAGAAAACTCCGCTATGAATAATAATGGGAAACTGACGGTTCATCACTTCACTTGCAGTTTTGCTACGCTACGTCACTGGTTTTGGTCACACCCCAAAAAATATTTTAAACCAGGAAGAAGAAATTAGCTGACAAAAGCTTCCAGTTTCCAGAAAATTTTCCAGTTTTCCCCACAATTAAATCTAACAGGCGCTAACATTGTCTTACCTGATGCTCAACACACACAAATCTGTTAACATCTCAAAAAAAGTACTCCAGGGTTGAATATGGACTTTATACCTGCAGAATATGTACTTTATACATACTAATAGACAGCAAAGTCCTTAATAATATGCAAATATAGGCAGATAATATGAGAGAATGAGAATGAGAGACAATCTTTATCATACACCTTCCAATTGTTACCATCAGGTGGTCGATATTGAGTTCCCAGATGCAG
Organism: Danio aesculapii; assembly: GCF_903798145.1. Classification (NCBI taxonomy): domain Eukaryota; kingdom Metazoa; phylum Chordata; class Actinopteri; order Cypriniformes; family Danionidae; genus Danio; species Danio aesculapii. The sequence goes on along the minus strand of NC_079448.1, from coordinate 14,444,644 downwards.
AAAAAAATTGGATAAAATTATAATTTATACTTCAAGCAATTAAACTTTTAGATTCCTCACCTCTCAGTAGTACTTGATGGCTAGTAGACTGGATTATTTATTTAGAGGTACCATGTTTTTTAATGATTTATATATGTAAATGCTAAATGTCAAATGTCTCTGTGAGTGTATGCTGCAAATGAAATATCTAACTGACTGACTGACTGACTGACTGACTGACTGACTGACTGACTGACTAACTAACTAACTAACTAACTAACTAACTAACTAACTAACTAACTAACTAAACCACTAGTTAATATAGTGATAATTGGTGCTTAGACTTAAGTGTTTCTTATTTAGTGACAGTGGGTTTAGTTAACAGTTTACCGTCTGGAGTTTGCTAGATAGCTTGCATATTTCCTAAATAAAAGTTCTTATTTCTTGCCAAAAATTGTTATTACTTATTGCTATTAATATTGATTAATAGAAACATGACCATTTGGGTCTATTAAGTTATATTAACTTGTTAAAGGATGGGGTAACACTTTATTTTAGTGTCCTTGTTAAACATATTTCAAGTACTTGTTCTTGAAATACTAATACATTATGCATAACCTCATGAAATGAACCCTAACCCTCATGCCAACCCTAACCTTAAAGTATGTGAATGTAGGCAATTAACATTATTTAGAACTTAAATGTACTTACACTGCAAGGGTAAATTAAATAGCAATCAATTTGATTTAATAATGTATTAGTAATTATTTAGCTACTTTATGAAATGCTTAAATATAGTATGGCGTTCTTAAAAGAAGATTAAAAGTTCATATTAATATTTTTCAATTATGTTAGAGTAACTTTAATGTCTGCTCCTGTGTCTTCAGATATATATTTCATGTAATTTTGGATTTTTTTTTTTCGTATCGTCTCTACGCTCACCTTAATTCGAAACCCTGTGCTGCAGACCTAAAACATGAATTGTCATCCTAATAGAGTTCCTTTACAACCATTCATTTCACTCAGTTGAGCCGGGCTGGATCTAGAAAAGGTTATCTTGCCCGCAGAATAGGTTCAATTTTAACTCCATAAGACGGACTTGGGAGAAAATGAATCTTAAGGGATTCGCTCAGCTCTCTTGTTCACAAAGTCATCTCTGAAGAGAGAAAGCAACTTTGGGACTCAGTGCACTTTCTGGATGACTGACCAGCGTGATCCAGTAAGTGATGCTGCTGCAGAGCGACTCGTCTAAAGCCAAAATCACTGTGCAAGGGAACTGTAAAGCTAAAGCTATTTTACACTGTAACAACTGATTTAGTTTGGCCTGTTTGGTGCTCAGCCGCTACAACAGCCATTATTTACTATGCCACAAAAACTGGGAGCCTTTATCTGTATTGCTCAGCCAAAGCGTTTCATACGGTATGACCAAAAACGCTGCCTCTCTTTGGTGCAGATGTGAAAAGAGTCATGTAGTCATGACGTTCACAATACCGAGGCCGCAATATCAAGGTCGAACCTTTTGCCGTGGATCACTGAAGCGTGGCTCCTATTTGATCTCGAATGTTTGTAAGCGATGTTTGGAGAGAGTGGGGATTGACTTTTGGCATGTAAATAGGCAAAATGATAAGCTACCGTTTTATATTCCAACAATTAGTAATAAATAACATCTTAACAATGGCAACCCTAGGCACAAAGACTTCACTCGCCTATTTGAGATTCCATTATAGACAGTCCGCACTGGAAAGTAATGAGCCATAAAATTTAATTCAGAAATGATATTACCAAAAAATGATGGAGCGATAGCAGGGCACAAAGAGGCAGTGCGGCCAGTGCTCATCTTTACATTTGGCTCGGTGTACTTCTATTGATCCTGCAGAATCACTTAATATTGCCAAGGATAACACTTCCCGCTCGGCCTTTCCCCTCCCACTTAGAGGCTACAGAGCTCAGGTACTTACAGCGCTGAATTGACCAATGTGTCTCCATGTAATTACAGGGATTTCCTTATCTCCCTCTATTTGCTGAAGCTATTCCACTAAAGAAAGGCTGCTGCTAATGCCGGACCCTTCTCATATCTCATTTACATTGGCTGCTAATCCCAGCTCCATCTTGGTGTGAGATAATGACATTAGCTTCTCTCGCTCGCTCACTCAGAAAAGGCCAGTAAATCAAAGCTTTTTGGCAGGATGGCTAAGCTGAATGTTTTAAGGCAGAATGTGCAAACAGACATAAAAAAAACTAAACTTTTTTTTTCATTTAGCAATGACACTTTAAGCAAATTTAGCACTTTGTGTCATCTAGCAAATACTCTTGTAGAATACACTTTGTCCACTAACATGTGAAAATCAATGTGATATCATGTCATTTGAACCAAAAAATGAATAAAAGTCAATCATCTTTGTTTGTGACCTTCGAACATTATGATACATAAAAGGGTAAACTATACATTTGAAGACAATTTATTAGCCCGCAAGTGAAATTTTAATTATTTTTCAAACCTTTCCCAAGTGATGATTCCCAACCTCTTAACCAGCACAAGGATGCGGACTGGGGTGCTGTTTTTGCACATTTTAGTGTTTACGAATAGTTGACATCAAAAATAACACGAGTAACATTGACAAACTATACATTAGTCTAAAGCTACAACCCTCAAGCAGCCATTACAGGTAGTTGGTTTTCAATGGGAAGCTTATAAAGAATGTATTTGCTATATTTGTGTAAGTTGTACAGAAAACGCTTATTAGATATGGAGTACATATCATCGTAATAACAAGACACACATTTACTGCTGTACGTCACGGTTTATTATGGGATGTCACCGAAAAATATCTCATTAAACACATTTAGTCCACCGACACAATAGTGTGGAATTATGGATGGCTATTCGTTTGTTTATGTTACCGTTTCTGCTGGAGACCTGTTGTTTACATTGTTTTTCATGTTACTTTCACTCGAAAATGGCATCTTTGTAGTAAAAAGCAAGTCGATGTCATAGCTACGAATATAATGGGACCACAAACTGAAAAAAAAGTCAAAGTTATAGTTACTAAAATCTAAACAAAGTAGTCAAGTGTTTTGACGTTCTGCTTATGCTGTCTGACGGTTACTTCCTAGTTCCTAGTTTGACTGATGGAGAATTTAGCCAATGGCTGCATGATTCTTTCGACATATGGTGAATCTGTTTATCTATTAGACATTGTTGATTTATTTCACTCTGAGCACTGTCACTGGTTCAGTGTGCTGTCAATCATTATGTGATGCGACGCACCTGGCCCCTGCTGCACAGCTGCTAACAGTTCAAGCTAACGGCAGAGCGTCTGGTTTGCAAAAAGAACACAAAGAAAATGGATCGTCAAAAGTTTTAATCTGCTGAAGAGAGTTTTGAAAGATAGTTTGAAGCGACGAAGAGAATATTTCTGAGGACACACCAAGCTGTCAAAAACATACTGTGTTGTCTGCTTGTGTCGTCTCACGTCTAGACCAAAAAGCTGCACATAAACACACCAAACAGACAGCAGCCGACTGAAACAAGAGTGCATGTTCTGCACCTGCTTTAGAGAATGTATCTTTCTGCACATACTGGGGGTGGTAGTCAGTTTTCTGAACCTGAATGTACACAGACAAAGCAGCATCTAATACAATTGTCACAGTAATTGCTACTCACCACAGAGGGATTCGCTTGTGCAATATTTCTAATAATCCATATCATTGACAGGTACTTGAGAAATGTAGCAAAATTACATCTTTGGCATTTTTGCAAACTCTTTTGATTCGATTCGTTCACTTGGTTGCGTCATTTCAGTTTTTGAAATTGAAACCCGTCAGCACAAGAGAGCACTCTGATTGGTCATTAAGCAACCAATCTGATGCTTATTCTACATGCTGAAAAGAGACTGAATCTCAAAACTCAATCTGATGTTGAATCCGCTGAGAGGCAACGTGTGGGACCAACTAGCCGGACTGATGCTAACTTATGGCTAGCCCTAACAGAGCAAAACAATGTTTCACAATATTTCCTATTAAATTTTTCTTTTGAAGAAAGGGCCCCCCTCTGACCAGAACCAATTAATCACGAGGCACTTGAGGCACTGATTGAATTGGACTGGCTATTCTCAGCTGATGCAATGGCCCTGAATGTGGCTGTGTTAAGCTGTGAGAAACTGTATCTGTCCTTTACAAAGCATGTATGTCAGCTTTAATTGCAGTCAGTTGTCCCATTTGTCAAAGGAAGTGTGAATATTTCATAACAAATCCATCTGAAGGAAAAAAAATCTAGTCTATAAATAATAGAAAAAGTCAAAATATCAACCCAATCTCACGAGGAAATGTAACCCAGTTATGTATTGTCTGAAAAGTGTCTAATTTGTCCAAATTTATACTATTTCATCTGTATGAAAATGTAGAATTTTTAAAAGAAGACGTCCACAAACTGGACTCATAAACCTAAGCCTCATTGGGGGATGAGCAAAACCATAGACTGTAAAAGATGTGGACGCATTATCCGTGATGTCACCCATAGGTTTCTGAAGCGCGCATTTTGTTCACGCGTCATTGCACCGACTGGGGGATACCAAAAAAGGGCAAAGAGGCTGAGCGCGAATGGAGCTACAGATGCCTGCTAGGAATTCGCTTAGATGGGCTTTTCTTTGGGAGAAACACTTAATACTTCGTTACCTGTTACTCGTTTGTGTTCTGACCACATGGGCTTGGTTGTGTACTATATCGATGATGTGTTTAGTCTTTTAAAAACACTGTTGTAATACATTGAGCCACTAAACATTGCTCTTATGACATTTTTCTAGGAGGAAACGCAAATTACTTCCAAATACTTTAAATATAGTCTGTATTAGTAAGTGCAAGGCTATTTATGAAATACAGGCATACTGTACAACTGTATGACAACGTTTCAGATGACTGTTCTATAGCCTACAGCCAATCATAGCCTATACTGTCAGATTCTAGAGTGCTTTACAGGTCAAATGATAATTTATCTTAAATAAAACAATTACTCTCAAAAAAACGATGAGTTATTTATTTAACCCAATCGTTGAGTTAAACATATTTGGTGCTTTGTTGGGTTATTTTTCACTTATATTAGGTTATTTAATAAAAACTCAACTAGTTAAGTTAAATATATGGTGCTGTGTTGGGTTATTTTTAACCTTTATTTGGTTATTTATTTAATAACTCAAGCAGTTGGGTAAAAAAATTGAATTTCAACAGTTAACTGATTTAACTGACACAAAACAGCTGTATTAATGCATAACATTGTTTTTGCATTATAAAGTTTATTTAAGCTATAACGCAATAATGTTGTTATTTTTTTTTCAAATTACCTCCTGGTGTCATGTTTTTTTATATCCGTTTCACCATCCAAGACCATCTTTTAGAAGCATTTGGATGTGGTTAAAATGTATTGTTTATAGATATGTTTTATAAATATATAATTTCACAAACCTGAGAAATGGAGGCAACTGGAATGGTTTTTGAGCACAATTAAGTGCACACAGCATGCCATGTTATCTGATAATAATTCCAAAAGGCAATTGACTAAAGCCACATAAAACAAAACAAAAGTATGATATATGCCGAGTTCAGCGGCTAATCAGCTGGAATCAGCTCAGGTGAAGTGATGACGACCAGCAAGACCTAGCTGTCACTCAAGTGGCCACGCCCTTAATTATGCAGACTTAACATAACTTTATAAAAAGCAAATGGATAAGTTATAAAAAAAAATCACCCCCTCACAATTGTCATGAAATGTAATATTAGCCATATGCACTAAAACCGTCTTTTATACCAGGCTGTAAACATGTTTTTATCAACTGTAAAATTGGCCGATTTAGCATTGCAGTCAGTGAACATCAGGACTTCCTGGAGCCAGCCCCCAAAGGCCAGTCGATGAATTGCAGTTTCAGTTACTTCTGTATTGGCTTCACGAGGGAGAGCAAGATGCTGCCGCTTAAGCAAAACGTACTAAAACGTATAAATGAGATTGTACAAATTATAGCCACTAAATCAAAAAGTTACTAATTGTCTTGAATGTATTTAAAAAATAAATAAATAAATCTGAGCTCATGGTCTTCTGGTAGGTGCCCATCGGGCAAAAATTTTAAACTCTATCTGTGGAAACATTTGAAAAAGAATTAAAATTTCAAAAGAGCTAATAAATTTAAAAAAATATAAATAAACATATTTAAGCAAGTTTAAAAACTCAAACTGTTTATGTACAGTAAGTTTGACTGATATACCTTAGTTTTTTTCAATAACTAAAATCTAGAGATCAGGGGTAAGTTTCACAAACAACAAATTACTGCTTATCTACCATAGCATAAGAGAGAAACTAACTAGTCATAGCTCTGTTAAAACATTTAAAACTGTCATCAGGGATGTCATGCAAGTGGTGGAGTGATATTTTCTGTTAAATAAAAAGTTTACCATCAAAGAAGTGTCAGATTATTGCTGTAAATAATCAGCATGGTGTATATCTATTTTCACTCTCAGTTATTTTGTTCTCAATTATAATTTATGCAGGTTCCGTACGTCAGTCCACAGTTCCACCATTGTATGAGCACAAACAAACAAAACAAACATAACAAGAAGTAAAATACCATTTTTGGCAACACTTTGCAATAATAATAGTTCTATTAAATAGTGTTAGATATTGTATTTACTACGTTAAAAAAAGAATACATTTATTAAAGTATATATATATTTTAACATTAGTTAATGAAAATACAATCATTGTTAGTTCTTGTTAACTCACTGCAATAGAATGATTGAATTGGACTTTAATACTGCATTAGTAAATGTTAAAATAAACATTAACTTCCAATAATTGCTCACCAGTTATAGTTCATTCTTTGAGCATGTTAGTAAATACATTAACTAATCTATGGAATGTTGACATTGTGTGACAAATTTGTTAACACTCTATTTTAATGTACAATTCATGCTATTAACAAAGCTTTAGCCGAGGCTATTAGCTCAATAAACTACTAATTATAGCAGCTTAATACTTAGTAAGTTAGGAATGTAGAATGAGGTCATACTGTACTTTATAAATACTAAAACAGTTAATGTCTTAGTAATAGGCAGGTAAGGCATAGATGATAGTGAAAAACTAAAGTGTTTTTTTATGCATTGAATTTAAGATATAGATTGCACTGCATCCTCTTTATCAATTTAAGTCCGTATGTCATACATGTACTAAGAAGAAACATGGTTCTGTTCACAGGTTGAGAGCTAGTTATGGCCACACAATGATCATATCTGCTATGCTGTTTGCACATGCATGTGGAGGCAAGAATGTTTAAGTATTTGTTTGCATATGTGGTTTAGGAAACAAAATTACTGAACTATGTTGGTAACTTGCGACCATAGTTTTTAAACAATGCTCATAGGAAAGGCACCCCAGGGTGGTAATACTTCACTCCTGTACAAAGTATGTTAATTTGTCCCAATCTTCCCTATAAACATTTGTTTTGTTTGTTTGCTTGATAGTAACACTTGAAAAGTTCAGATGCAAAACCCTTAAGTGCCATCTGAAACTTTCTTCTATAGTAAACATGTGTCTCAGCCTCTTATGTTTATGATTAATATTTCTGCCATAAAAGTTAAATAACTGAACCTACGCATAGGAACCTGAGGAAAAAATCTAATTTTAGAAGAAAATATCAGATGGCATCTGAACCATTTACTTTAACAAATTATTTTTTATAAAATATTAACTCAGGAATTGGATAGGATTTGGATTGAATCCAGGATGGGAATCGTCATAATGGAGATCATTTCTTTTAATCCCATAGTGCACAATGGTCAGGCATATCAAAAGGATTAAACACTGAACTACTTAATTTGGTTGACTAAACTAAAATTTAGTTGTATTACTACATAGTTAGAACTCTAAACTGAGAATTGAACACTGTACAATAAGTAGACTGAATTATTTCTGTATATTTCTGCACATAACCTTTTCATATTTGAATAATAATCCATTTTACTGTAAGAAATAGAAACACCCAGAGCAACATTTACAACAAATGATTATAATAATAATAACTAGGGCTGTGCAATTAATCGAAAATCCAATTTCGATTTCGATTTTGACTTCTAACGATTATGAAAAAGCATTAATCGAGATAAACGATTATTGCATCATATACCGCCCCCTTTCCAGTTGTACACATTGGTTGCTCTGCAAAGCTCAGTTCCACGTGAACATTACTAAAAGCATGTACTGTAATGTAACGTTTGCAGCACAAGATGTGCATCATTCATTGATGAACATTTGAATCATTCATGTTTAAAAGCGCGATCGAGACCGCATGCTTCTGTGTGTGCGTGCGCGCTGAGCCTCTGAGACGAGCGGAGCGCACACATCTAACACCATCTTAATGCGAGCGCTTTAATGGTCAAATACATGCACATTTGTGTCAGCGCGGTGTTTAGTAAATATCCATATTAACCCTCATTTTTGTAATAAACAAACAAGTTGAGAATCAAAAGACATGTGAAAGAGAAACCATATCAGAGCCTCAATATTCTTAAAGTGACAGCGCAATATTCCTCCTGCCGTCTGTTTTTATTATGAATCAAACAACAAATGGAGAAAATCCCTCACTGCTCTTGACTGAAGGACTTTTGTAGCTGAAGTTTTTTTTTAACATGTTAGATGCTTAAAGCACAGTTTGTTTCATATTTTTATTCTATTGTATTTATTTTCCTTTCCTTATTTAAAAGGAGGAAAATAACTGTGCATATATAGTTAAAGTCAGAATTATTAGCCCTATTTATTTTCAACCCATTTTTAAACATAACAGATTTAATAACTCATTTCTAATAACTGATCTTTGCTATGATGTAAAGTACATTATATTTTACTAGATATTTTTCAAGATACTAGTATTCAGCTTAAAGTGACATTCAAAGGCTTAATTAGGGTAATTAGGAAAGTCATTGTATAACAATAGTTTCTTCTGCAGACAGTCAAAAATATATATTGCTTAAAGGGGCTAATAATATTGAGCTAATAAAATAGGCCTAAAATATTAAAAACTGCTTTAATTCTAGCCGAAATAAAACAAATAAGCCTTTCTCCAGAAGAAAAAACATTATAGGAAATACTGTGAAAAATTCCTCTGTTAAACATAATTTGGGAAATTGTGTAGAATAGATCTGCTAAAAGACAGAAAATATTACTTCAAAGACTGTATTGAAATGAATCAAATGAACACTTTCATATCAGTCAATAATATTACTAAAGTTAATTGAAAAACTGAATAAATATACATTTAGACACATTTAAACAAGTAAATAAATAGACTCAAAATGGGCTGAAAATCTGCGGATTCTTGCGTGCGCAGATTCTGTGCAGACCTACCCATGACTTATTGCATTATGCTCTTACGTCAACCTAAAAATTCGAATTGAAGCTTGGTTGGAAGAGCACTGTAAAAATGTTTTAATCAATCAATTTGTGTTTGGAACAACATGAGAAAATTAAGTTAAGTGATTAGTTTGTACACATTTAAGTGAATTGAATATGAAACAATTAAGTTATCCCCCAAAAAGCTCAAGAATTGTGTTGTTTCAGCTTATTTTATATAAGTATTTTGAACACACAGTAAACATCATTTTTTGAGTGCCAACAATAATGGGATTGGTTCAAAGAAACACATATGTTAATGAATGAATAACTTGAAGAGAACGTATGTCATGCTCCAAAGTGTCACAATGTGTAAATGTAAATTTGGGAAAATTGAAATAAAATGAACATGCTTTATAATTCACACTCAACACATTATTCTTTACATCAGCTAGAAGGCATTTAACTTAAAAAAAAAAAAACAAGAAGAGAACTTTCCATTTTCCACCTCTAACAATATTTTCTTTTCATTTGCATACAAAAATCACTGTGGATTTCTTTCAGCGATCATTTTTATAAAGCACATTATTTAGTGGTGCGTCTTAAGGAGCGAGTGGAGATCAGTGGCAGTAATGACAGGGTGGTAGGAGTACTATTAATTTCTGCATTTCTGTGCCGTGTGGGCAGCAAGGGAAAGCTGACCCCTGAAAATTAGATAGATGCAGTGGAGGTCCACTATCATCACGCAGCCGGCGACCAGCTCCTCTTATCAGCAGAGTGGGCTGGTTTGTTATTTATGGGCAGATATACCCCCTCATACGTCCTCTCAGCTGCCATCAGCCACAGCGCTAATGAAAGCCCTTTTTCCTGAACCACTACAGATTAATTCACCACTTCACATCGAATACATGTATAATGCCATAATTGAATTCTAAGTTGTTGCGTGTTCATTAGAGATACACCTACGGGAAATATTCAGGCTTAAAAATTTACTCAATCATACACTGATGATAAAGAACGAAACATACTGTATTTTCAACAGTATTAACGTTTCAGTGGCTATTTGAAGCAATGTTTGATTTTTATTTATTTTTTTTTTTTATAAAAACAAATCTGAATTTGTTCTAGGAATATAGTTTAGAGATTACTGTGGCTTATGAACGTTTCAGTTTTTTTTCAGGGTCAGTTTTTCTTTTCTTAACTATTTTATATTGGAAATAAGATATAAAAACCTTTTTTGAATGCTTTTAAATTATTTAAAAACCTTATTTCCTTAAACATTATATTCAGCAACACTTTAGTTTGAGTACCAATTCTCACTAAAACATGTAGCTGTCTATTATTAAGGTATTGACTGTTTATTTGTACTTATGAAGTACATATTTTAAATGATCTTATTCTACATCATACCTGTCTCGATCACCAGTGATCTTAACTTTATAGATCGCTGGAAAACATGCACAACGCTTATGGACTACAAATCTGCCATTTTATGGACTACATATCCATACATGCACTCCGCTCACACACACATGTTCCTCATCCTGACTAATTACACACACACCACCGGAGGATTGTCACGGACTGATTACACACACTAATTAAGCAGCACATACACTCACTCCAGTCGCCTAGTCTTGTTTACATCCTGTGACATTACAACGCGTTTCCTTTGTGTTGTTTTGCTGTGTGTTTACCCTCGCCTTGTTATTCTGTTTATCCCTGCCTGCTGCCAGCCTTGTGACCATCTGCCTGTTATTGTGCCTACGATTCTGGATTGCCTTCATACATCTGTTTGCACCCGTGTTAACCATTGCTTGCCTGACCTCTTCAATAAACCTGCATGTGGATCCGAACTCTGTTGTCAGTGTCACATACCCTGGTTACAATACTCAGTACCTAAACCTAACTACTACCTTGATAACTATTAATATGCAGCAAATTATTGAGCCAAAAGCAGGGATGGGCAGTATTTATGATACAAGTATTTCAAATACAAAATAGTATTTTGTCATTTGGATTTGGTTTATGAAAATGGGTTAATATTTTACATCAAAATACTTCAGTTTCTTGTATTTTTATACTTTGTAAGAAGTCTATGTAATGACATCATAAAAATGTGGCCTCGGATTGATGCTTTCTCAGTTTCCCAGGCTTGAGATCAGAACAGAAAATTGATTAGGAAGGTGGTCAGTGCTTGGAGTATGGATGAAAATTATGCAATACACAAAGAAAATAACAGACAAAGGGCAACAAAAGTCAACAGTCATTGAAAATAGTATACTGTCTGCACAATGCTAAAATCCGTAATATGTAATGGCAGTATAGTGTAAAATTTGGCATTAGCATCTTTGCTTAAGAAATGACATGGAATAAAATATCTGTTCTTAAAATCAGGATGTGGAGCCTTCAGCACATAATCATTCTCAGTCTCAGTGCTGCAGGTGGAAATGCAGAGGATGTTTAGAAATACAAAACACCTAAAGACTGCGTACTGGTGTTCACTAAGGGGGCAAACTGAGACTTCCAGTTAAAGAAGAACTGAAACAATCTTGGGAGAATGAGTGAACTGTACAAATAATAATAGTTTAGGATGGATTGCTGATGTGATGCAAAGAAAATAAGACAAACAACATACAAATAAGGCGATTCCTATACAATACTTTATTGGCTGTTTCAAATGACAGTAGATGATTTACAGATGCATTGTACAGTTAATGAAGAGATGTCCAAGTGGGACAATACAGTATATGAGACACAAATATTTAGTAATACTCCAGTCTATACAGACCTGTCAAACTCCAGACTCCTATTACACGGCAGCAGCAGGATATATATGAAAAGGTTATTTGCAAAAACAGATAACTCAATTTTTTTTAGAGATATCATGTTTTATGTTGTTCATTGAAGAGTACAATTGCAAAAAACGTGACTTATGGAAATGACTAAAAATGTAGTAGTTTTTAGTAGCGGTTTTAGTTTAGTAGCGTTTAGTAGTTTTCAGAATTCATGTTTTTAGATTAAGTATTGAAGATTTCAATTGCAAAAAACAAAAATAACCTCTTCATATACTGTAGCACCCTTTTAAAATATAAGACTGTTAAGAGATTGTTGCAGTTTCATTGGCCACGCAATGGATGGAAACACAATAAAGAGATATTGTACTATATTCCAATTCATTTTCTGCATTATATGGTTTTACAGTGATTAAATAGATCATCATACAGTTTCTGTATGAAATTTGTACAAAATTTATGCTAAAATGAAAGAGAAAGTCAGTTTAATTGTGAAAGGATTGATCAAATATGCCTATTGAGGAAAGGTTTGGGAAGAAATGTTATGCTTCCTTTAAAAGTATAGAAGTGTAAAATATAAAATATAAAAGTGTAAAAGTATATTGTAATATTTTCAAAATACAAAATACAGTATATTATTTTGATACTGTTTTAGCTGCTGTATTTTGTAGTTTATTTTGACACATGTGAAACTGAGGTATTTGGTATTTTATATTAATAACATTTCAATGTATTTTTGCCCATCCCTGGCCTAAAGTCATAGTTAATGGTTTGTCAATAGCAAACATAGTACCTTAAAGCAAAGTGTGACCTTTTATTCATCATACACTAAAAAAAAATTATTCAAAGATGATTCCTTGGATTTACTCAATTTTTTTTATGTTGAGTAGTTGTAAACAATTTATTTGGGCTGAATTTAAACAAACAAATTAAGTTGAACATTATTAAATTTAATTTGTTTGTTTAAATTCAACACAAATAAATAGTTTGTAACAGTTTTGCATGCCACACTTTTTTCAGTGTACACTGTAATGGATAGAATCTGATATACATATTTTAAACAAAACTAATAACTGAAATTTGTCTCACTTATTTTATTACTTTTAGATTACCCACCTTCAAGCTGAACCCATCAAAAATATTCTATAATATGAAATTATGAAGTGTGAAATCCTTCAGCCTTAGTTCCACTATTAATTGTATTGATTTTTATAGAGATGCTTTCTGAAAACAAAAGAAACAGACACAATAGCTTTAGGTCAAACTCTAAAAATTGATTTTTTTGTTAAAGGTTTCTCAGATTTACAAGTCTATTAATTGATAACAGCTAATTAATGGAAATGGAAAGATAAAAGACTGATTGTATAGACAGACTAACGTATTGACCATTTTCGTAGCCTAAGGGCTTTTCGCGTGACCTCACAGCGACCCGAATGACAACCTTGTCAAACATTAAAGCCATCTGAAATATCCATACATGCTGGCTGTATCTCCTCCGCACATCCATATGAGAAACACATTTAATAACGGAGCGAAACGGGTCATTCCAGGGGAAACTGTACAACCTGCTATACTCCCACAAATATAGATTAATGAACAGACCAAAAGATGAGAACTGGGAAGAGACTAACAAAGGCTTTCTGATGGATCGCGGAGTCGTATTCATAAAATTCAGATGAAGCAGAACAAATGTTCATTTGTCAGATGTGTGCGCAGGTATTCTGTACTCCCATTCAAGTGTAATGTATTAAACCCCCCTCGAGTGCAGCACAGCGCACCTCGAATGGATCCACTCAAATTATGACCTTTTTCTACACAGATGAGCCCTAAAAAGCAGTCATCACGGAGACTGATCAGGGCTGTGCTTGTGAAACGCCATTTGCGGCTAATGACTTCAGAGTGACAGAATGTGTGGGTTTCTTTGAAAGCTGCTTAAAGTGATGGCGTTCTGCTCAGCCCTGCCTTGAGCGCTGTGGATGTTACCCAGAATGCAATTGAAATTGAATCCAGACTATCTGAGATGCTGATATGAGTGTTTAGTTATCACTAAGGCAAGCGTCGCTATTACTTTTGCTCATGTTTAGGGGTAGTGAATTGAAAAACCTCCTAACTTTTAGTTTGAAATTTAAGTGTGTAATTTATCCTGCACTGTTATCAGTCAAACAGGCAGATGATTTTATGAAGCATGTGGCTTGTTGAGCAGAGGTGAGCTTTTATTTTTATATGATTTTTGCCTGAAGTAGTAAAAACAGGTTAAAAAAATCATGTAGAGACTATAGAATGTGTGCCAAACCTTTTTAATCTGCATAAATTATTTTTTAGAGTGGAAAAAAGATTAAAACAGAACCCAAAATGGCTTTTATACAGTATGACTTTGAACCGCCTTGTTACAGTAAAATGTTAATAGAGTATCGCACTTATAAGTAAGGCAAGACAGAATCTGCAGACATATTTTCGCCACAGAATTTTATAAAACATAATCTGCAGATTTACGCAAAATATATTTTAGGAGTCCATATTAGTCAATAATATTAAAAATAGGCTACATCAACGAGTCTACATAAATGGGCTTAAATTTGTGAATTTCTGCAAGCGCAGATTCCATGTGTGCCTACTTATAAGTAGCTGTTTTCTATTTGAATGTACACTCACCAGCCACTTTATTAGGTACATCTGTCCAACTGCTCGTTAACAGAAATTTCTAATCAGCCCATCATATGGCAGCAACTCAATGCATTTAGGCATGTAGACATGGTCAAGACGAACTGCTGCATTTCAAACCGAGCATCAAAATGGGGAAGAAAGGTGATTTAAGTGACTTTGATTGTGGCATAGTTGTTGGTGCCAGATGGGCTGGTCTGAGTATTTCAGAAACTGCTGATCTACTGGAATTTTCATGCACAACCATTTCTAGGGTTTACAGAGAATGGTCCGAAAAAGAAAAAATATCCCCAAATGCCTTGTTGACGCCAGATGTCAGAGGAGAATGGCCAGACTGGTATGAGCTGATAGAAAGGCAACAGTAACTCAAATGATCCCTCGCTACAACCAAAGTATATAGAAGAGCATCTCTGAACAGAACAACACTTAAACCTTGAGTCTCGATTTCTGCAGTGACATTCGGATGGTAGGGTCAGAATTTTGCATTAACAACATGAAAGTATAGATTCATCCTGCCTTGGATCAGTGGTTCAGGCTGGTAGTGGTGGTGTAATGGTGTGGGGGATATTTTCTTGCCACACTTTGGGCCCATTAGTAACAAATTGAGCATCGTGTCAAGCCACAGCTTACCTGAGTATTGTTGCTGACCATGTCCATCCTTTTATAGCACCTTTGGGATGTGGTGGAGCGAGATATTTGCATCATGGATGTGCAGCTGACAAATCTGCAGCAACTGGGTGATGCTATCATGTCACTGGACAAAAATCTCTGAGGAATATTTCCAGTACCTTGTTGAATCTATACCACAAAGGATTAAGGCAGTTCTGGGGGCAAAAGGGGGTCCAACCCGGTACTACTAAAGTTTACCTAATAAAATGGCCGGTTAGTGTATTATAAAATGTCATTTATTCCAGTGATGTTAAAGCAATTTTGTCAGCCATTACTCTAGTCTTTAGTTTCATATAGTCCTTCAGAAATCAGTATAATTCAATGCTTTGCTGTCCAATAACCATTTATCATTATTATCTTAAGAGCTGTTGTGCTTTATTTATGTCTTTAAAGACCGCAAACTTTTAACAAATCATAGAGATATCATAAAGACTTCACAGAACAATATGTAAGTACAGAAGTGTCAAGCTAAAATAGGAAAATTATCGATACTGTTTGGTAATTTCTGAACTTGATGCTAATGGTCTAACCCGATTCAATGATCCCTGGAGATCAGCTGATCAACTCCAAGGGAGTTGTAAAATAAGCCTTTTTCCAAAAAAAGTGGAGTATTCCTTTTAAATGAAACCCCCTAGCAACAGCATATCAACATAGTATCATGGCATAGTATCATGACTTTTTACACATTTATATCAGAAAACATTTGGATTTGCACTCTCATAACAGAACATATTGGTTATTTACGGCTAATTAAAATCGTCGGCTTGCTATATTGTCTCAAGTACGAGGGGCTTGTTTTAATCCTTTGCTTGGTTGGCTCTTGCTGATATATCTGCTGCAATTTCTTTGAGATGCTCTGAAAGAAAGGCCCAGCCTCAAAGGAGCTGGAAAGAAAATATATAGTATGTATTAAATAGTGTCTTTTGTGCAGGAAATACTTTTATCGTCTGATCTTAATAACCCTGACCATCATTTAGGCCAAATAAGTCCCTTTTAAGTCTTCTTTTTCTTTGCTCTAAAGGCATGGCCCTAGCTTTAATTATGACATATTGATTTTGTAGTTAAGCCTTGTTTGGCTTAATGAAATCTTTTGTTGGCCCTAATTCTGTCTTCCATTGTCCCCCTGAAGCGCTTTGATTTTCGTCCTCACCTTTCTTGTGCCGTTTGAAATATTTAATCTCTTTTTGGTCATCGTCAACGTCAATGGCTCCCTTAAAACGGCCACTGTTGCCATTTATCTTCAGTTTCCGAAAGCTCGTGCATTGACTCCTGGCCGATCAATTTCCTAAATGATGTAATTATCTGCTAGTCTTTTTTGCACATTTAAAGTTGAGGGTTTATTTTAGATCAATTCAGACCACTTTGTGTGCAAATTGCACAATTGCATTGCCTTCAGATTTCTCACAAATCCAATTGGGATTAAGGCCATTGGAGCGGAATGCTTAATGAGTGGTTTTTTTTTTTCCTTCTTTTTTTTCAACTCTCTTGTGCTTTTTCTTTCTGCTGGATGGCAAATAGGTTGTCCTCCATTTGTTGACTGGGAAATTTTCTACAGTGACTCTGCAGTTAGACTGAGAGTAAGTTGTATACCTTAAAACAAGCCATTATTTTGCCAGTATGGTGTACTTTGTTTGTCCGGCCTGACTGTATCACATATTTGTTAAGGATGCTGGAGCCATATTACAGTTTTAAGCACACAATATGCAATTTTCAATACTAGTAGTGAGTATTCACTACAAACAAAGGCACAGTTTGATGACGCCATGACCCAGTGTGGAATCATGGGAGTTGTCACTTCCTTCTGGACTCCTGCAGAAATCATGTTCAAGGATGAGCTAAAGTATTCAAAACTTATGAAGCTAAGTAAGGCTGAAAATGGTTGAAGTGAGGTCAGACCAATGAAGCAATAAAACAATGAAATAAAAAAAAAAATACATAAAATTAAAATATATAATATTTTTCTAGTGGTTTTTGGATATGAAAAATCATATATATTGTGTCTTTAATTAAGGATAACACAAATTAGTGTTACAGAAGCAAAATTGAACTTGATTTGGGATCTTGCTAAATCATGTCTTATCTCCTGTTAGGAAATCATAAATTGTGTCAAAGTTCGACAATCCACTCTCAGGTCTGTTACCAAGCAACCAACACTGCTCAAGCTGCTAATCAGGTAAACAAAATGGATAAACAAACCCGACAAGCTTTATGTAAATTGAAATGCTGATGACTTCGGTAGAAAAGGCAAAGTTGCAACATAGGCTCATTCTGAAAATGTACCCCATATACATTTCTGGAGATTGTGAATTATCTAGCCAGATGTTAGTATGACTGCATTTAGTTTTTAAAACAGGGTGGTATGATGCCGTTCCTTTTTGTGCTTACAGCTGACTGACCTCCGTATGGACGGCTTTTTACGCTGTTACCACTTTGTCCAGTAGCTCGCCATGTACGTCGATGGGCTTGAGATGTAGAGAGGAGTTGACCACAACAATGGAGTTTGAGCTCAGCAAAGAACGGTTCCAGAAAGCGGGTACAATTAAAACAGAAGCCAAAAAATAAAATAAACAAGTAAATAACAGGGTGAGAATGTGGTAAAATCTGAAAACATGGTAAAAATGGGTTTAGTGAAGTGGGTGGGTGAGTCAGTCGGTGCTTTTGAAAACACTATTGGTTGGGTTTAGCAAAGGAGGAGAGTGGGTCAGTCGATCATTCAGTCAGTCAGTTATTCAGTCTGTCAGCAGTCGACAGCAGCCTCTGATGGATTTATGCGAGAACAGAGACACGAATGGTACTCGTGAGAGAAAATTGAGATCTCAAAAAGCATACATAGCGGCCTCTGGTGGATTCCTGAAAACAAAAAAAAACGTACCTCTTGGGATGTATTTGGCGCTCTCCAGAAATGTATGTAGCGATACGTTTTTTTAATGAGTCTGGGTTGCAAAGTTGATACTATATTTGGTAAGTTCTGACCTGCGTGTATTCACAATGTCCAAGAGAGGGAGTAGACTAAAATTGCCAAAAATGTGGACAGCTTATCGCGTTAACATAAAATTTATAACAAATTGTTATTTTTTTTGTTAAGTTTGGAGGTGTCTGTAATACCACCTTCCTATCTATAGTTTAGATAAAATAATGCACTTATAATGATGTTCTGCAAAAGCTTTTGTCCTAAATGTCACCCTCACTGAACTTAGAATAGTTCCCAAAAAGATGGGATACAATTTTAAAGTAAGCATATTTTTGTAATAGGCCCCATTGATGGCATTATTAGGTGGATAATTAGATGTGGCCACAGTATATGGTAGCCTGTGTTTTTAATTTGTTATTCAATTTAATAGACTCAATAGATTGATTTGACTACTTAAACTGGTAAAAAATAAAAATAAATTGTACTGAATTGTGACATTGGTTTAGGAATTATTGAACTGAATTGATTCAACATCAAATAATACCTTGTTGTCTTTTTAGTGCTGCTTTACTACAGAATTTGAATTCATCTCATATGTTGTAAATTTTACATCAAATAATTTATTGAAAGCAGTGAAGCTGCTATGAAATAGGCATGGGTTGGTATAAGATTCTGACGGTATGAAAACCTTGGATAAAAACATCAAGTTATTGTAAATACTGCTCTAAAATATGTTCTTTTTAAATGTCTAGGTAAAAAACGAAAACTTTTTTCCTCTTTGAACACAATATATTTTATTTTCAGAAACATTTACAGTATTTTTGAACAGTAAACGTGTCAGGCTAAATAATTCAAATGAATCATTGACTTCTGCTGTCTTCATTAGATTCAAAATCACAGATTTTTTTACAATTTAAAATGGCATCTTTGGATATATTTTCTGCTGGAGACACGGTTGTCCTTAAAAACTAAAAAAAGAAAACTTAAAAAAAAATCTTGTAAAATACTATTACATTATATATTATATAAATATTGTAGGAATGGTATAACAGAAAATGTTTAGGTTTTAAAACCATGCCTGGTCCAAACTGTGATATATTTTGAAAACGGTTATCGTCCCATGCCTGTTATGAAACATGTTCTGTTGTACAAAGTGTGTTTGAAAGTGTGTGTCTTAAAGATAAAAAAGTGAATCTAAGGAAACCGAGTATTGCGAATCAGGGGTAATCATGACACTGAGGTAAAAAAAAATCGAAATAGTGACAAAATCACCTTTAAAACTGTACAAATTAAGACCTTAGTTATGCATATTTCTAATCTAAAATTAAGTTTTGATTTATTTACGGTAAGAAATTTACAAAAAGTCTTTTACTTAAGAATGAATCTTTTAAAACAAGTGCAAGTATTGGTGCTGCTTGTGCTTTTATCACCGACAAACTCAAAGAAAAAAAAATGTCCACACATCGTATCCTCCAAAAGGTCTCCTCCACCCCATAGTCTCTAGTGAAACAATTGTACCCCTGTACTGTTCCAGCATGGGGCAGGGGGGCTGAACGCCGCCTCGGTCCCACAGGGAGTGTCAGTCTCTGGCTTTGGTCTGGTTGAGCTCGGGCTGCTTTCGGAGGGGTGGGCGGCGTGTATAGGGGGGCTCCGGAGGGAAGAGGGGACTGCAGGCCACTAAATCAGTGCACGCTTGTCAACATCCTTGGGCTGCGGGAATTACTCAAGTGAAAATAACAAATGGCTGTCATTGCAGAGCCAAAAACCTGTGATTATAATTATCACATCCCCAGTGACCTTGCATAAACTTTAATCTCTCTCCAATGGAGCATTTAAATAGCCTGTATCTACTGGCAGGGGGACCAGCGGTGCCGGGCCACTGGAACACACGGGATCAGTGATTCACGAAAGAGCTATCGCACGGGCCTGAGCTGCGTGAGCGATTGCACATGCTGGAGATGGCCACGGCGGATGTCTCTTTGTGTGCTTTCGCTGCTTATTTGGCACTTATGTATGTGTTTCTTTGCAGCAGTTAGTAATGATAAATCTCAAGATATAGGAAATAGCAAACAAGATTTTAGTTTTTTTGTTAAATCACACAATGAAAGCAAGTCATCACTTTTGTTCCAGTCTCCTGAATCTCAGATGTTTCTCCAGTAATTATGCACAAGTCTTCTAATTTCACATTAGAGCTGGAATTATTTTAAACACTGTATTTAGATTCTGTATTCGAGAGATCTCAAAATGAGTTCGGGATTTTGTGTAAGAGGTTTGGGTAGCATTTTATTTTAAGATGTACTTGTTACACATGTTCTGTGTACTATCTATAGCAATTACTATTTCAATTATGCATAATTGTCTGCAACTAATCCTAACCCACATTCTAACCATAACCATGTAGTGAGAACATGTAATAAATTAATAATAAAATTAATAGTTAAATGAATAGTTACACTGTAACAAGGACACTTTAAAATGCAAATGTAACCAAATACAGGCGACGCAGTGGCGCAGGTAGTGCTGTCACCTCACAGCAAGAAGATCGCTGGTTCGAGCCTCGGCTGGGTCAGTTGGCGTTTCTGTGTGGAGTTTGCATGTTCTCCCTGCGTTTGCGTGGGTTTCCTCCGGGTGCTCCGGTTTCCCCCACAGTCCAAAGACATGCGGTACAGGTGAATTGGGTAGGCTAAATTGTCCATAGTGTATGTATGTGTGCGAATGGGTGTGTGTGGGTTTCCCAATGATGGGTTGCGGCTGGAAGGGCGTCCGCTGCGTAAAACAAACGCTGGATAGGTTGGCGGATAGTTCTGCTGTGGCGACCCCAGATTAATAAAGGGACTAAGCCGAAAAGAAAATTAATGAATGAATGAACGCAACCAAATACTCTATATAGACACATGACATTTCTGAAAAATGTAATTGTACTTTATATGAAATAAATAAATAAAAATAGTAAATAAATAAATAAATAAATAAATAATATGAAAAAAATTATGCAGCACAACAATTTTCAGCACTAATAATAGCAAGAAATGTTGGTCACACTTTATTGTATTATACAAATTAACAAACCATTAACTTAGACTATTCGCTCAATAAATTATTTATTAGCTAAATATTAATATGTAGTAAGGTAGAAGTTGGGTTTAGGTATTGGGTAGGATTAGGGTTGTACAATTACATCATACTTTATAAGTGCTAATAATCAGTTAATATCTGAATAATAGGCAGGTAATAAGCCACTAGCTAATAGTGTGAATTGTTACAAATTAAAGTGTTACTGAAATGTTTCTTAAGCAGCAAATGAGCATATTTTAAGGATCACGTGACCTCTGGAGACCCTAGAGTAATGAATGCTAGAAATTTAGCTTCATAAATAACATTTTCAAAAAAAATCCGGTTTCTCCCACAAGTTCAAATATAGGTATATTTATAGGTGAATTGGTTAAGCTAAATCGTCCATAGTGTATGTGTGTGAATGAGTACGTATGGATGTTTCCCAATGGTGGGTTGTAGCTGGAAGGGCTATGCTGCATAAAACATATGCTGGATAAGTTGGCGGTTCATTCCGCTGTGGTGACCCCAGATTAATAAAGGGACTAAGTCGAAAAGAAAATGAATACATTTTCAAAACATAAATTCAGATAGAAAACAGTTTTAAAAATCTTTATATTACAAATGTTATTGTTTTATTTAATCAAGTGATGTTTCATAAACAAATTTCGGGAGGAGTAAGGAGGCTAATTCATCACAGACAATCATTCTATTATCCAATCAGCTCAAGAACAAACCCTATGAATAGTCAAACATACCTCCATTTTCTCTTGACTTCAGCATCCCTCCACCACCCCAACTCCACACTACTAAACCCCGATGCCTACTTAAGTCTGAGAAGGAGTGTTCTGGAGCCAGGTTTGACACTGTGCTCAGACTTTATCTCTCTCTATCCTGATAAGGGGAATAACACGAGTTAGGATGTCTTTCAGAGCTCAGAGCCCTCTTCCTGGACAGCACGCCAAATACCAACCCAGGCTCATTCCGAAAACGTAGTCCCGAGAACGTTTCTGGAGTCCGCGAAATACGTCCGGGGAGGTACGTATTTTGGCAGTTTTTGGTTTTCGCGAATCCGCGAGAGGCCGCTCTGTGCGCCTTTTTGGCTTCTCGGACATCTCCCGCTAGTGCCGTTCACGCCCGCGCTGTTCTCGCGTGAACCCACCAGAGGCCGCTGTCGAACGAACGTCTGTCTGTCCGACTGGCTGAATGATTGACTGGGCGACCAGCCAATCGGCCGGCCGACCCACCCTCTTCCTTCCCCGAACCAAACCGATTTTACTGATCGAACCGCCCGCCCTAAACCCAACCAACGATTTACAAAAGCCACCCGGAAAAAGAAAAGCCCTCGTCCGGTTTTTATTCGGATTTTACCACATTCTCACCCTGTTATGAACCTCTTCGCTTTATTTCTTGGATTCTGTTTTAGTCTTCCCTGATTTCTGGAACCGCTCTTCCGCGGACTCGAACCCGGTCGTCGTCGCCGTGGTCAGCTCCTCTCATGCATCTCGAGTCCACCGACGCACAGGACGAGCTAACCGGACAAACTGGTTGCAGCGGGAAAGCCCTCCACACGAAGGCAAGCGGTCAGTCGGCGAGCGCTAAAAGGAACGGCGTCATACCGCCCCGCAGCGTTCGCTTAAAAAACGAAATGCAGCCATACAGTACGTACCTCCGGCTACATAATTCGCGGTCTCCAGAAACGTCCTCGGGACTACGTTTTCGGAATGAGCCTGGGTTGCCAAATACACATACTCTGTTAAGTAAAATATCTGAACAGAATATGAGTGTGAACTTGGAAATATTTTAGTAACTACAAGTGACGTAATGAACAAAAACTTTTTATCAGTGTCTGTCACATTAATAATAAAATAAACAGTATAAATGTCTTATTTGTGTTTTTTTTTAATGTGATGCTTTTAAAGACTGCAATAAATGCAACTTATAAGCATTACCATGTTCCCTGTAAGGGTTCTGTCACAATACACATATTTTTATTTTGACCAAAATCAGAGCAGGATCATACATTTAACTCCTTTTCTAAGCATGTTACATTATTTGTTGTTTCAGTCTGGTCAGTGAAACACAGTAAGATGGACAGATTCCAGTGCGATGAGTGTGAATTTGTGAATCTCTCTACTGTGACAATCAGCTAATGAGTCTGCGTTAGCATGGCCCTTCACGATGCAGCAGGGGCCCCGGTGGGTCGCCTAATTGATAGGAATCCCCTCTGTTCTGGGCAGGCATCATTATTGCATGATTAGCTCTGATTACGGCACACTAACGACTGTTAGGATTACCAGGCATGACGAAGCCTGCCATCGACCTTACAATAGGCAACAGGATTTTATTTTCAATTACTACCGATCGTGAAGTAATTCTAATCAGCAGCAGATTTTGTTGAATAATAAAATGCTTGTCAAGATTTTATTTATATGGATTTTACATGGAGTGTCAGCTATCAGCACAGCGTTGACAACAAGAGAACGTTTGACAGACATGTGAACCACTCAACCAATCAAATTCATTTATTATAGGTTTTAGTTTGAAGTGCCTCTATGGCTCTATATACACACAGTAAAAATGTAGTGTGTAATCCTGTGGGCCAGCCTGATCACCCGCTGGTGACCTACTCACACCTGCAGTTCTCCATGATGGACATCCAGCGTTCTCTAGCCTCTGGCACCTAGACTGCAGCTCCACACAGGAAGTTTGACCAGAGGAAAAAATGGTCATGCCCTACAGAGCCTGGTTTCTCTCATGGTTTTTGTTCCCTTTTCTTCGTCAGTTGGTGAAGTGTTTTCCTTGCCACTGTCACCACTGGCTTGCTTAGATTAGGACTTCTGGAGCTGTGCATCGATGGATTTGCTCCTCAGTTTTTGAAGATTTTGCAATGAAATTTAAACCACACTGAGATGAATTTAACTGAACTTCCAATCTGAAAACTGGATTTTACTAGAACTTCTATGTTAAGCGGCTTTGACAATTTACATCATAAAAGCACTATATAAATAAACTTGAATTGAATTAAATGGAATTGAATTGAATTAATCAACTGTTGCTCTGAGTTTCAAAGATCAAAGTGCTCAGCAAATGCAGTTATTGTCTTCCAAAAGAATTGACTGTATGAAGGTTTGTAATGAATTTACATAATGCCAGCCTATGCAGGGTTCATATGCAGTTTGGAAAGGTATGGGATTTCATTTGTCATTTTCAGGTCTGGAAATGTATGGAATAATTAAATCAAAGTATGGACATACATTAAATTGAAATTCTGGGAAAGTTCTGGATGCACTTGTATGAAAACCAAAACAAAAGCTTTGTAATTTAAGCTACTTGCAAAAGTAACTTAAATTGTTTCTTTTATTTATTTATTTATTTATTTATTTATTTATTTATTTATTTATTTATTGTAGTTATTAACATTATTTTGCATTTAATTATAAGGTTTAAATAGATGTGTGGCACTATACTGTGACAATATAAAAAATAGACAAGGGAGGTCATGAACAGGATAAAAAAATGTTTGTTGGTTTGAAACTAATACAAATAAAAAGCCATTTTCAGATGATAATTTTAGACAGCTAAACATGTTCCCTTAAAATATATTTGTTTTTAGGCTGTTGTTCATATTTTTGTAAAATTTTAAAATTCTGAATATCAATATAGTACAAGAAAAAGTATTTCATGGTGATTGAAGGAGCAGGCTGACAATGCTGCCAAAAGATTTCACTGGATCTGCTGGAGAGACTCAGTCCAGTCTTTAAATAACTGTAAGGTTAAAGCAGAGGAACTTTATCAAATGATTATTGATTTTTGACTTTATTAAATGATCATTGCGTTTTTTTCACATGACGTGCTGTGAGTGTAGTTTCTCTCCTATCACTTGCTTGTATTTACATTTACCATTGATCTTTTAAAGTGTAAAAATTAAAGTTGTGTTTTCCTTTTAAAATAAATTTTAAATGGCGATATGGTGGCTTAGTGGTTAGCACTGTCACCTTAAAGCAAGAAGCTTGCTGGTTTAAGTTCCATCTGGGCCAGTTCAAGTAGGTATTGCTGCAACCTGGAGACCTCCAAGTAGGAGGTATTACACTGCAAGTGGGTTGGGTGACCTCCAAGTGGGAGGGATTTACTTCACAGGTGGATTTAGGTGGTGTAGGTGAAGTTGACGTTAATAAAACACAAAAGGTTACTGTGAGGTTGGGTTTAGAGTTAGGTGGAGACCTTCATAAAGCACAATATTCGACTCTGTGTCATGCACAAGACATTAAATAAATAAAACTTTTAGTTTTGTATAGCCCAGTAGGAGCTCAAGTGCCACCCACTTGGAGCTGGCTCTGACCTCCGTTTATTCCCTTCTTGGCCAGTTGGCATTTCTGTATGGAGTTTGCATGTTTTTCGCGTGCTTGCATGGGTTTCCTTCGGGTGCTCCGGTTTACCCCACAGTCCAAAAACATGCGGTATAAGTGAATTGATTAAACTAAATAGGCCGTGGTGTATGAGTTTGTATGGGTGTTTCCCAGTACTGGGTTGCAGCTGGAAAGGCATCTGCTGGGTAAAACATATGCTTGTTGAAATGTTGTAATTTTGGCAATATTTTGCATGAATTTAATTGTAATATCTTTCCATTTCTAAAGATGTTCTTTGACTAAAATATTATTTTAATAAATAAATCTGTTTAATAAATCTGTTTTGTTCAAATGCACCAATATATGTTATACTCACTGAGAAATGGATAAAAATATTCATTTTCAAAATGGCGTGTACTCATATATGCTGAGCACTGTATCTTCTCGTGCTCACATGTGTGTTCATCATACTCTCAGCAAAGTTCTTTATCGTTCCTTGATTAGCTGCTAAATTAAGTTGGAAATGCCTTTTAGCAACATACTGGTAATGTATACATGCTGCTGCTAAGAGCAATGTTCATATGAATATGTAAATATTTAGAAAAAAAAAAGTCAACAAAACATTGCAATGAGATGACAGCCCACTGAAAAAATATACTTTAGGCTGAAATGTCACTAAAATGTTTATTTTTTCACAAAATATAATTCACCTTTGGTTCTAACTTTAAAATTTCATTTAATCTAAATCAAGAATTTAAGAAAAAAATGACATTTACACAAAGTAAACATTTTGTAGATTATTATTATGAAATAGAATATTGATCATTTTGATTAAATAAAACAGATTAAACCAGAAACCATTTTTTATGTATAAACTTGAAATGCATTTTGAATAAAAGACACAGTGGTTTCACTTTATTGCAGTAAAGAAAGGATCTGATCATAGCAATACAGTTCACTGGCATCCTTTTGACATGAATTACTCCATTATGAAGTATTTGAGAGTATAAATCATAGATCTTGTTATGTAAAATTGTTCAAATTAAACCCTTTTTCTTTGCTTGATACATTACACTAGTCATCTATCAAAGATCTTTCATCATTATCTTGAACATTTTATAATCATTCGTTCATTGGTTCATATTTTCACAAACAATTAGGATATCTGGAAAGGTCTCATCATTAAAGTTTTGTTTCAAGTTGGTCATACAAATAAACACATGGAAATTCTTACATGGGGTTTCTTGCAATTATTTACATTTGCTAAGTCTGGGCAGTTGATAAAAACAGTGTATGCTGATTCAGCTAAGATTATGAAAGTTTTTATTCTTCTTTACATTATGTTAATTAAACACTGGGGATCATTCAGAAGTCTGTAGTTTCACCACCTACAGTAGATTTAATGTAGTATTAGTAGCATTATGCAGCATTTACAGCTTCACAGCTCTGGGTTTGTCTGCATTTCTCTACCATTGCTAACAATAATAAAATAAGAAAAGTTAAGACTTCAGATGCAAGAACTTCTAAGTGCCACCTGAAATTTTCTTCTAAAAAATTAGCATTTTATTATGTTTATGTTCAGTTATTTCACCTTAAAGGCAATAGAAAGAACCTATTGTTTTCCATAAAGTGAAATTGTTGAACCAACACACAAGAAAAAATGTCATTTTAGAAGAGAATTTCAGACAACACTTTAGAGACTTTTGCTTAATCTCTACGTATCTGGCAGCTTTGTGAACTTTTCTGATGCACTGTTGATGTGGGAAATCTTATTGTATTTACACAGCAAATCTGGACATTTAACTTAATGAAGGCTGGCAATAAATCACTAAAATGTCACAAGGCAGTCACAGTATCAGTCAGTTTTGACATTGACATGTTCCACTAGAGGGCAGCAGACTGTACTGTAATCTTGAACTGTAAATCTATGATTCATATGGGATGTTTAATATGACTTTAGCTTTGATCAGTAATCAAAATGGCTTTTCATCTTTTATTTCCCACAAAATCATAGTAACACTTTCTAGTAAGGCTCCATTACTTAATATTACTAAAATGACCACACAACAACTATTTTGATAATTTAAGATTATTTTAAATTATAGTATTTATAATTGTACTTAAAGACATCATGTATGAATTGTGCTTGATATCACTGAAATATCTGCTTTCAGTTCAGTTTTCTGTTCAGCACAGAGTTCAGCTGGTTTAGTGACAGCCTGTGCTGTAATAATCTCACGCTGATGCTTGACTCCTGCAACACTGCATTAATAACACCATATTCATATCGCTTCAATATGACTCTTGCTAAATGGTATTAATTCCTTAATTCCACTGCCTGTGCTATCATGTGAGCTGTGCTTGCAGTTATTGCATGAAAAAACATCAGATATCATCAAATATAAAAAACATCAAATATAAAAAACATAACATTTATTCGTAATTTTGTTTATGCAAAAGACTCCAGGAAATTAACCTATCATCCTCAGACTCACTAACAGATCTTGTCTAAGTGTTTGAGATGGCCGATCAAATCAAAGGATGCTGTTTTCTTAACAGTTATTTTGACTTGACATTTTTTTAACAGCTGCAAATGTCTGAACATGATGAGGCTAAATATTTGCCTGCTGTAAAATGAAAATATTAAAAGGTCATCTGTCAAGTTTTAAAGGCATAGTGCAGCCCAAAAAAGAAAATTTACACACCATTTACTCTTCTTCATTTTGATCAAACCCTTTATGATTTTATTTTTTCCACTGAACATAAAAGTAGATTTTTTGCAAAATGGTGGAAACCAGTAGGAAAAATAATATATATATATATATATATATATATATATATATATATATATATATATATATATATATATATATATA
This sequence comes from Danio aesculapii, assembly GCF_903798145.1. Classification (NCBI taxonomy): domain Eukaryota; kingdom Metazoa; phylum Chordata; class Actinopteri; order Cypriniformes; family Danionidae; genus Danio; species Danio aesculapii. The sequence goes on along the minus strand of NC_079448.1, from coordinate 14,415,986 downwards.
TATATATATATATATATATATATATATATATATATATATATATGTTACTGGTATACCAAAATATCCTCTCTTCTGTTCATCAGAAGAAAAAAATAAATAGGAGGTTCAGTGAATGATGACCTAATTTTGATTTTTTTTGTGTGAACTATCCTTTTAAAGCGGTGTTCCTCAACCACGTCCAGGGGGACCACCAGCACTGCATTTTTGGATGTCTCCTTTGTCTGTCACATCCATTCCAGGTCTTTCAAGCTCTGCTAATGAGCTGTTGATCTAAATCAGGTGTGTTTGGTTTAGGAGACAGAAAATCTGCAGTGCTGGTGGTCCTCCAAGAACTTGGTTGAGAAACACTGCTTTAAATATTTTTTTAAAGATCATCACTAGGCTATTCTACATTATCCAATGATATATATTTAATAACTAAAAAATTACATTATAATTAAATAACATAAATCACATTGAAAAACAGTTTAAGCTATTATTAAGTGACATAGCATACACTGTATATTGTCAATACTGAGAGCATTTGCTCCTAAAATAGTTAAAGCTAAACATATGCATTTTTTTTTTAATTTATCAATTTATTTTATTTAAATAATGAACAAATGACTCAGTGAATCACTCAGTGATGGTGACTTGTTGACCAACTAGACAGTTTTAGGTTGAAGATACAGTTTAATTTTTTCAAAATGTCATATTTCTATATATTTGCTTACGCTTTATTTCAAGGTGTCCTTGTTACAGTGTAACTATTAATTTTACTACTGAGGAATATGAGTTCTAGGGTTATTTGTATGTAATTGTGCATACTTAATTGTAAATTATTACAGTATATTGGTAACACTTCAGTTTACATATCAGTTTGACATCCCTAATCCTACCCAGTACCTAAACCCAACTACTACCTAACTAATTATTAAAAAGCAGCTAATTGGTAGTTTTGATGAGCTAAAAGTCTTGCTTTGTTAATGGTTTGTTAATAGCATGAATTGTACATTAAAATAAAGTGTGACACCTTCAAATAAAGTGGTACCTGATTATTTTTATTTGAAATACAAATTTTAGAAAGTGAACAATCTGTGGTACTACATCTAAATTCTACTTTCTGTTTTTAGGTTTGTAAGTTGTTTTAAAAACTGCTAAATAAGCTGATGTTTTCATGAGTTGCTGAGTTTTAGTTCTAGTAGTCCTCCCTTCCTTGAACGTATCACTTTTTTTCGGTTTTGGCCATTTTCTCATGTCTCTGTTTATTCTGTCATGTACCACGTCAACGTCGTGTGAGTCTATATAAATATATTGCATGAGCACAGCACCATTTGAGAGGTCTCTTACATGACAGCGAGCGTGGAGGACTCGAGGTCAAGTGATTTGGCCCTGGGTCAATTGACTGCAGCTCTTCTAACTTCCAGCCATTAGCTGGAGTCCCCTGGCAGCGAGACCCGCTGCTTTGATGAGATTTAGCTGGACTCATTCTTAATGTGATATGAAGACCCTAAAATTTGTTTGCTATGAGAGCTCCTCTTTTAAAGTCAATTTATTACCAGACTAAGCAGGTTGGTTTTGGGCCTGAAGGTTGAGTCAGCTGTTCTCTTCTCCTGTATGGATTTTCTCTTATGTCTTTCTCTTTAGTCTTACAATTGGATGCAATAATTGAACACAGGGGTCAGTATCCTTTTCTTTTGTTTACAGTTGACAGTATACAAATGACACGTTAATTATATTTTGAAAAAGCAGTGTTATTACAGTTTTTGATTCTGTATGTTAAATATACTATACTTTTAAAGATAACTCTGGAATTGTTATTGTGATATAACCACACTTGGATATAGCATTTATTTTTGAAAAATGTACATTTGGTTTTAGTTTAATTCAGAATTTAATTTAATCACTTGTTTTCTGTTGTATGTTTAATAGTAATGATGCTAAATTGTGAAACGGTTCTCTTATTCAGAATTTGTTTGTTTGTTTACTTATTAAAAACATTAGTTTACAATGCTAAAATGTTAGTTTACAATGCTAATATGTACAATAAAAATGTATGTCTAAAGTTAATATTTATCTTTATCTTTATCTTTGTATCACACATAAATTTTCATCTACGTTGATAACAATATTTAATATATACAAACAGTATATAAAGAAATGTACAGGTATGTGTATATTTCATATCTTGCATGAATGAAGAAAGATTCATATATACATATATACAGTTCAAGTTCTTTTATTTCTTTATATATATATATATATATATATATATATATATATATATATATATATATATATATATATATATATATATATATATACATACATAAATCTTTCTTAATTAATTCTCATGCAAGATATGAAATATACACCTAGATTTGAGCAATATCACACTCGTAACAGTGCGATCTGGCAGTATATCGGCACTGGTGGAAGGCGTGCGTTGGCTCGAGGCAGCAGGCCCCATCAGTGCCGATATACAGCCATATCGCAATGCTACGAGAGTGATATTGTGTTTATACACCAGCTCGATGGCATAATCGTGTGTATAAAAAATAAAATAAAACACAGAGAGTCTCAAAAACCTTTTTGTACGAAGAACTACTTTCTTCCACCCCTCATTCATATCTGCAGCTGATGGTCAGAACAGCAGAAACCGTTGCCAGTTTACAGATGTCACTTTAGCACTAATATTTTAATAGTTCTCTTGTGTAATGTCTAAAGTGATGACAAAACAGGTAATTTTGTCTCACATTTTAAGATTATCAGGCTGAACGGCATGAAATGCCATCAATCTACAGAGATTTCCCAGTATTTGTCTGTTGCAATCAAGATTTAACCATAAATATTCCTGAAAAAGCCAGAGCAAAGCAAACACAACCAGTTTCTGTCGTATAAATACAACACTCCAAAATATAAAAGAGAGAGATCGACTCAGAATGTCACTTACCTGATTTCTAAGGAGTTTTTGAAAACTGATGTTTTTCTCCCATAAAAACTTATGTGGTCTCTGTCGCCATCTTGTAGCGGAATGTCAACCGCCACTTTCTTTGGTCTGCTCAGACAGGCTGATGGCGGCTGATGCACTGAATCCGATTCTCCAAAATTATACTTATTTTAAAATAGACACTATCCTGATAAATAAACTGCATAAATACAATCTAAACAACTACATTCTCGACTAAAAAGCCTCAAAAGTACATTATGTTGTCCAACAGCAGCAATATTTGTTAAACTGTAGAGTGTCCTCTGCTTGTTACTGTATGTTGGCAGAGTAATAAACAAGGGTGAAAGGTGAATTTGAAAGGTGAAAAGGCTGTAGAAGCACTGTTATATGCAGCGTATATATATATATATATATATATATATATATATATATATATATATATATATATATATATATATATATATATATATGTAATCTGCATTTTGCTTATTTTACAGATAGCGTCACAGCTAGCATTATCTCTGAACTGAAGAAATGTCATTATTTTCACAAATAACAGATATATGTTTAATATTATAATGTTGAGTGCATTTTAAAATGTGATAATTGAAATAGAAAAAATATTTTATTTTCTATCATATTAATTTGAAATCTGTTTCTCATTTTCTTATAGTTTTGATTAATAGATGATTACAAATGTTATTATCATTAATAATATTATATCATTAGTATAATTGAAAAAAATGATTTACTGCATTAATATGCATTTTGTATTTTTACTGAAACACCACAATATGATGTCTGCTTCATAATGTGCTGAAGACCACTGCTTAACACGCACAAAGATGAACATTTACTCAAACACAAAGATAGATGCACACACAAACAGCACACAGCTATATTAGCAATACATAAATCATAACGTTTCAACAAAAGCTGAAGTTCATTTCCTCCACTGAGCTGTTATCTTGGTTTGGTGGTATATAAGACGCTTTGGCCAAGTAATTTATTACTTTTGCTGAATGGATAATGGCAGATTTAGTCTATTACCCAAAGCTTTGTTAAAGCCCTGAATGCATTTTAACCTACACTTTACCAAATCACCCAACAACTGTAAGACTTAAAAGGAATACCTCACCCACATGCAGTATACGCGCATCATTTCTTTACCCTTATATCATTGCACATCATTTTCAATGAAAAATGATTGATGATTTCAAAAATACATGTGAATGGGTCAAAAGATTTTCTGCCAAAAATCATTAAAATATTAGACAAAGATCATGTTCCATGAAGGTTTTTTTGTTGTAAGTTTCCTACAGAAAAATATATTAAAACCTATTTTTTTATTGTGGTCCAGCATCACATATTATACAGTAAAACAATGTTAGACCCCATTTACTGTCGCTGTTTGGATGAAAACATTTTATATACTTTTATATACTATCTTTATTATATAAATAATATACTTTTATTAAACAAAACTCAGGTTTGGAACAACATAGATATGAGCATTACTATGCTGTGTTACAGTATATATAAATGCTATAAATATACAGTATATATTGTTATTTAAACATGTTTGGTAAATTTTTGTAATGTTTTTGACAACAATATTTTATTCTCACTAAGGATGCATGTATTTGATCAGAAATACAGTACAAAAGCAATATTATAAAATATTATTACAATTATTTTAAGTGTTTTCTAAGTGAATGTTAATTATTCTAGTAATGAAAATGATTGAGCTTCCATTGTAATATTTATTATCATATAATATTGAAAACAGCTGTTAAGCTTAATATTTTTAAGATTGTGATGGATTTTATGAGGATTTGATGAAAATCATTTATTCATTCATTCATTCATTCACTCATTTTTCTTTCAGCTTGGTCCCTTTTTTATCAGGAGTGTCCACAGTGGAATGAACCGTTAACTATTCCACCATATGTTTTTTGCAGTAAATGTCCTTCTAGTTGCAACCCATTACTAGGAAACACCTTTACACACTCATTTACACAAACTCATACACTACGGCCAATTTAGTTAATCAAATTTACCTTTAGTGTCACGTGTGTCTTTGGACTGTGGAGAAAACCGGAGCACCCGGAGGAAGCCCACGCGAACACAGAGAGAACATGCAAACTCCACACAGAAATGTCAACTGGTTCAGCTGGGACTCTAACCAGCGACCTTCTTGCTGTGAGGCGACAGTGGAAACCACTTAGCCACTGTGCCACCTTTGATGAAAATCAATAACACAAATCGATATATTGTTAATAAAACCCTACCCTTCACAACCAATAGTGTTTCAAAAGCAAACGTAGGAGAAAAGTGCACTGTGATTTAGGCATGGGACGATAACCGTCTTCAAGGTATACCACGGTTTGGAAAAGTCAAGGTTTTAAAACCACCAAAAATTTTTGTTATACTGTTTCTTGGGGATGTGTAAGATTTTTTATTTACTTTTTTTTTAGGACAACAGTATCTCCATCAGAAAAGACATTGAAAGATGCTGTTTTATATTGTAAAGAAATCAATATCAATATTGATGTTGTGCAAATAACTGGACCAAATGATCCTTTATTCAGCAAATAATATGTTCCTGTAAATATCATTAATGTGAAAAGGAAACAAAAGCCAACACAGGCAATGTGCCCAGGGATACATTTTTGAGAATCAAGAATTATGTCCCTCGGGGGACATAATGGCTGAATAGTGTGTGTAAAATGAATGCTACAGGGCGATACAGGTACTGGTACCAGGGTGACTTGTTTGCTTGGTAGCTCACCGTGAATGGTGCCAAACTTGGGAAGCAGAGTGGAGCGGGGTTTGAGTCGGGTGAAGGACAGAAACCAGGTAAAACAAAACCCAAAACAAAGAGCAGTGTTAAGCCGTGGTAAAAGCATGTGACCGCATTGGTTTTACTCTTCCAGTTAGCTTTTAAAAACAGTAGCAGTTAAGTCAATCAATATTAAGCTAATTTATTATGCACGACAACAAGCCAACCAACCTCTTTCATGGACGCCCACCAGAAGGACGTTGAGAGGTAGCCAGAAACGTACACAGTGGCCTGGTGGATTTACGAGAAATGGCATGTATGAAAAAAAAAAGTGCCCCAGTAATGTGTTTTAGATTGTCACAACTGTGGATTTGTGAAAACAATACCTGCAGGAAAATATAGTACAGGGTACATATTTTTTCGGTTCTCAAAAATGTAGTCCTGGGCACATATTTTCATTGAGCCTGGGTTGACAAAAGCTGTTGGTGTCATACTATCATATGTTTTTGGGGTTTTACAAAAATATAGGCTTGAAGCCTGTATTTCCACTGATCATTCATTCATTCATTCATTCATTCATTCATTCATTCATTCATTCATTCATTCATTCATTCAGTTGTGATTCAAATCACTGTCTTTACACACAAGCAAATGTAGTGGTTATTCTTCCATTATAGTCGTTATTTTTGTCCCTGCAAACATGATATTTTATGTTCTTTCATGCAAGTGCTTCAGTCTTTAAAGGTTCATGATCTCCAGCTGCACTATGACATTGAACATCATGTTGTTTTGTGCTGTTGTGTGTGTCTCTGAGGGGTCTAGCAGCATGGTTTGTTCAGCCCAAGAGACAGAGGTCATTTTAGGCCATCAACAGGACATAGGGTCCTCCTCTGAGCACTGACCACATCACTCCTGAGATACTATCAGATTTCTCTCATGTTGCACTTTCCAGTTCAGAAGCCGAACTAAAAGAAAGCAGCCAAGCATGCTCTTTTACAGCCATATCCAAGTAAATTTGCTGCGAGATTAAAGTTTCGAGCCTCTAAAAAAAGAAAAGCTATTACACGGCTCTTCTTTTGTTGGTAATATCAATGCGACATGCTCGCTGTAGGCCTTTAAGTTCTCGGCGTGGCGAAGAAATCCTTTTAAATGCAGATATGTAATTAATTCTTCATGTTTAGGGAATTAAACATATCTTAGAATGCAGAGGCCTGTGTGTAAGCGCGGTAATTTTATTATGTGGCAGATAAAAGAATGGCGTTGACCCCCACCTCCCCAAGACGCTGAATGCTAGCGCCATCACAAAACACTCCCGCGCCACTACAAATTCATTTCAGACAGCGAAAATGCAAAGTCCATCCTATGATAATAGAGAACAATCGCAATCAGGGTGCTTATTCTCCAGGGTACAGTCTGCAGTCAGCATAATGCACCCAGGCGGGCTCAGCGAACATAAAGCGCTTTACAGAAACAAAGAGAAGGAGCAAGAGTGCATGCCAACACTTATACATCACAGACATATTATTAACCTTCACACAGCAAGGTGCTCTTAGAGAAACGCTCGACGGAGTGAGCGCTACCGGCCTGTTGAGAACGCACGCTTTGTCATTCTATATTCCAGCCGAGCTAAATTGAACATCAAGGAAGAATGCAGTGGTGATAATTGTAGCATATCTTATGCAGGTATATAATTCGCGCTTGGTGCCTTTTTTTAATTAAGAAAAACCAAAACGTTTTTTTCCTCCCACTTGCTAGCTCTGGCTAATGTGTTGTAATTGACTCCGCAATTTTCTAATTGTGATTGCCATTTTAATTTTACTCTTGACTGTGCAACTAACAGTGGATAATAATTAAAATGGATTGCATACGGTGTACCTGTATGATTCAGCCAGGCTTGAACTTGAACCATAAGTTAACTATTAAGAAACTAAAAGCCTATGATCCTACTGTATGGGTGGTGAGCTGGAAGTGGGGAGTTAAAAATTAGACTTTAGGTTATAATGTACATAGTAAAGCAGAATATTTTCATAGCAGCAATTTTTTGTCATTCAGTTCATCTTTCAATTACAAATGATTTTTTATATAAGTACAAATACATTATCTAGTCTTTCAAAGTATGTTGATATATGCAAATTTGTTTTGTCTCCTACAATATATAAACTTTAAGTAGTTTGTGTTTAGGAAATATCTAATAAATGTCCAATCATAGACCTTTTGTATAAAACAATTAAGGTTAAGTTTGGGATATTAGTGAGAATATATAGATGTCTAACAATAGTCCAAAAATAAATCAAATAGACAGATTAGACAGACATACAGTTGAAGTCAGAATTATTAGCCCCCCTGAATTATTAACCCCCCTGTTTATTTTTTTTCCCCAATTTCTGTTTATTGGAGAGAAGCTTTTTTCAACATATTTCTAAACATAATATTTTTAATAACTCATTTCTAATAACTGATTTATTTTGTCTTCGCCATGATGACAGTAAATAATATTTTACTAGATATTTTTCAAGACACTTCTATACAAAAACTGCTATATAAAAACTGCTTTTATTCTAGCCGAAATAAAACAAATAAGACTTTTTTTTATCAGAAATATTATCAGACATACTGTGAACATTTCCTTGCTCTGTTAAACATCATTTAAGAAATATCTAAAAAAGAAAAAAAAATCAAAAGGGGGATTAATAATTCTGACTTCAACTGTATGTGTAGAAATGTAATGTAATGTAATGTGTATTTATATAGCGCATTTATTGTATCATGATGAGGGGGGGTGGGGGTGGGGGGCTCTCCATACCACCACCAGTATGCAGCATCCACTTGGATGATGCGACGGCAGCCACAAGAGAACGATGCCAGTGCACTCAACACATACACACACACCAGCTATAGGTGGAGTGCAGAGACAGTGATAGAGCCAATTCGGTAGATGAGGATGATTGGGAGGCCATGATCGATAAGGGCCAATGGAGGGAATTTGGCCAGGACACCGAGGTTACAAGGTTTTACAGTTTTTTTAGGGATCTCGGTTTAACGTCTCATCCGAAAGATGGCGCTCACTGATAGTATGGTGTCCCCTTCACTTTACTGGGGCATTAGGACTCACACAGACCGCATGTTGAACGCCCCCTGCTGGCCTCTCTAACACCACTTCCAACAGCAACCTAGTTTTCCCATGTCATCTGCCATTAAGGTACTGACCAGGCTCAGCTCTGCTTAGCTTCAGTGAGTAACCGGTCTTGGGCTGCAGGGTGATATGGTTGTGGCATGTAGTCATTCAATTGCTGTCTATTGATTACCCTTTTTGGACTATGTTTAGACATTTAGGAACTTTTACTGTTAGCCAATAAGTTTATAAATAGACGTCTATTAGACTTCTTTTAAACAACAAAAAATTATTTCTGGCATATCTGCAGTTTACCATATGTGCCTTAAAACCCAGAACTATCCACACATGTGCAGAGTTTTTTGTTTTCAAAACATAAAAATGACATAGTCTGAACAACTATTAAATATCAAGCTTTGTTGGGTTTAAACAATCCCATTGCCTTGAAATCCACCATATATCTTTTTTTCTTGTTGTTGTTGTTGTTGTGTTTTCCTCAATGGCAAGTACCTGTTTTCCTCAGATCCCCTCGGGATATGTGCCTCTGTAATGAAAAAGGTTCCTGCTCAGATTTTTAAGTGTATGGTCCAAGTGGGCCAGACACTTTCTAATTTAGAGGAAATTTGGTAAAATGGCCAGATTCGTTTTTTCCCCTGCTCAGCCTGAAGCATCTTGTTGTGGTTTGTGTTTTCCACCCTCGAGTGCAGACAAATGTGGGTCGTTTCCAACCCAACTGTAGAAATTAGCTGATAGACATCAAGGCAGATAACTGAGACCTGCAGCATTAGGATGGGAAAGGACATTAATCTTTCCAAAATTAAAACCCGCGCTGCTGCATTTAGGATTGAGGCCACCGCCATACGCCAGCCGCCCGACCGCCAGTTTTGATAAAACTGTTTAAGGAGAGGGGAGATTTAGATAAATTGCCCGCAGTGCTACTATAAGTGCAGTGGAACAGAGGAGGGGTAGGGAGGGTCTCTGTTAACCAGGAACACGTGGATATGAGCCGGCTGTTTACAGGGACCCCGCTGAGGCCGTCAAGACCACCAAACTGATAACCTGCTGTTATTGATGTCAGCGAGCCAAAAGCCAGCGCTATCTGCATGTGTTGCATACAATGCTGTGTTTGTGAATGATGGGGTAGGTGCATTCTTACGCTTTAGAGGTGGATGCCGGATTCTTGGCTTTCTTGTCCGAGGTCGACACTAGTGTGGCTGTTTCGCCAAAGCCCGTGTATTGCTCCAATTGCTTGGAGATTTGGAGAGCACAAGCTAAGGGTATTCTTGGCTTTGAATGATCCCAGAGTTCCAGCGGTGAGATCATGGGTGGCCAGCCTGCTTCACGCTCCAGCAAACGCATGAAGAGTGTATATGTCAATCTAGCCAAGCAATGCTTTGTTCAGGATTAGAGATCTCTCGTGCAGCTACCTGCCACTGATGTGCTGAGAATGGTGCAGTTTTGGTATTGAATAAAAGGTAACACTTTTCAATTCGGGACACATACAGTAGGCAATGCATTAACTTATACGAACAAACTATGAATGGCGCATGTACAGCATTTATTAATCATAATTCACCATTTACTATTGCATTATTAAAATCCACCACTGTGCTTGGTAGCATTAGTTAATACACCATGAGTTAACATGAACTAGCAGTGAACAACAGTGTTTTCATTAGCTAATGTTAACAAAGATTAATTAATACTTGAATAAATGAACTGTTCATTGTTTGTACATGTTAGCAAATACATTAACTACATGGCCCGTGTGGTAAAGTGTTATTAAAATACTGGAAATGTACAAAGTATTTCATTCCTATGCTGCATTATATGTGTTTCCATTCAGTATAGTGTGTGAGCTTTTAGAGTGATAAAGGCTAAAATATGAGTCTGCTCGTCAGACTGACAACTGATTATGTCTCCTCAGAAGGCTAAGGCCCAATCCCAATTCTACCCCTTAGCCCTTCCCCTTACCCCTACCCCTCGTTTTGCGTGTTCCTGTGAAGGGGTAAGGGTGTCCCAATTATCTTTAGTTTGAAGGTGTAGGGCTAAGGGGAAGGAGTGAATAGCCCTTTGAACAAAGATCACAACAGCAGGATCGCAGCAACCCGAAGTAAGGAGATGCACAAATTTGTATTTTTTCGTCATTATTACAAATTTTTACAACAAACAAGCATATGTTTTAATATATTCATAACCGCGTTTGTGTTTTACCGCCATGCTTAAAAAAAACGCTAAAATAAAAAACCGCTAAATTTCATAATCTTTAATCCATAATCATAACTCCTGTATAGCAGTTCCACAACATTCTGACACTCGATGACACTGGAATACCCTGTCAGTAATGATTAGTGGCTGGTAATGACCTTTTTACAGTGTCTACTATAATGTTAGTGTTGTTTTCTTGTGTTTACATGAATATGGCCACTGTGTAAATACACAGTATAGGTACGATCATTAGATCATTACGGTAACATAATATATGCCTTCAGTGATTTCCTGAAGACAAATACCAAAAAATAACACAACTGGAATAACTACAACAGTCGTGGTCATCTAATCTCATATGAAGCAGGAGATCGCGATGACATATGATGAAGTGTGTAGGTGCTGGAGTACTGTCCCAATTCTTAGGGGTACATTTTAAAGCCCTTCCCCTTCACCCTCGGTTTTAAGGCCCAAGGGGAAAGGGAAGGGGATGGGAAACGGGTAGGGGTACAATAATAGAATTGGGATTGGGCCTAAGTATATGATATTAGTTAAGTATGAATTAATATCAAGCTACACTAATATTTTAACCTTACTTTGAAAGTCATGTAAAAGTCATTACCTCAAAAAAACTAAAGCCATAATACATTTGTAGTTAAGTATGCTAGTTTTGTAACCAGTGACGCATAATTTAAACATTTTCTCCTATTTTCTTTTGAATAATAATTTTTAAAATGCATATATTATGCAAATTGTAAAGACAACTACATTTAGTGCTAATAGCCTTGTGAACCATGTGCCAATATATACTGTAGTGCTGTTTCACTTTGGACATCTCAAATACCAGTTCACAGACCTTTCCTAATCTCATCCCCATTTCTCTCCAACTTAGCTGTCAAAATACTGTACTTTGCAATCAAGGCATAAATGAATAAATCATTTTCAAAAAATCAACTTTGTTGCACTATAAGTAAAGTCCATTAAAAAGTCTTAATTAGGCCATAAGTTTGTGAGTAAATTCATAAGTAAATATATCAATTCTTTATGGCAACATAAAATTCTAGACAACATTGAATTTCATAAAATGGACAACAACAGCTAAAACATTCCACAAATTATATTCTTTTATGTTTCACAGAGAAACAGAACCATTTAAATTTGGATTGACATAATGGGATATGTAAAATATAGCCAGCTCTTACTTTTTTGTTGAACATAGCACCAAATGTTTCTTTATTAACCACTTTTAGCAGTGAGATCATGCCGGCTGACCAAATCTAGCATGTATACCTTTAAGCATGAGTAGGGCCAAACAGAATCTGCAGATATTTTTTGCAACACAATCTCACTGCAATTTGTAACTTTTTGATTTAGTGGCTAATTTGTATAATTTCGTACAATCTAATTCGTACGATTTAGTACGATTTGCTCATCCCCCAATGACGGTTGGGTTTAGGTGCCACGCCTCCTTTTTAAAATCATACAATTTCGTACGACTGAACTTCGTAATTTGTACGAATTAGCCACTAAACTGACAAAACGTAAAATACTTATGTTTTCTCATGAAATCAGGCAGATTTTTTGCTATTTCTGTGGAGAATTTTGTAAAAACAAATTGCAGATTTATGCAGAATGATTTTGGAAGTATCATAATTAAAAACTAAATATATGAAATCAGCAAATAATAAATGTTTTACTTTTTTATGTTTACGATGCAAATCCAATTACATCTTCTTATTTGCCAATCAAAGCAAGTCTCTCATATAATAACTCTACTAAAAGACAGAACATATCACTTTACAAACTGTTTTGTGAATAAATCATATGAACATTTTTATATTCATTATGATCATTATGATCATTATGATCATTATATCATAATAATATTAGTGAAATTAATAAAAGTAAATACATAGACTATAAAAATCTGAGGATTTCTGCGTGCGCCGATTCCATGTGGGCCTAACCATGAGCCAAACCTCACCATACCAGCCTGCCTGGACTATTCTGATAATTCACAAAGTGCTTTTCTTGCAGGATTGCCTCAGAAAGCTTTGGAAAGTTTTGATTAGATGCAGGTTTATAGGCCTACCATAACACAAATATGGCAAAAATAAGTTCCATGCTAATAAAATATAAACTCCCTACTGTGTATGAAAACACATTTAACCAATGGCAACACTGCCTGTTCATTGGCAGACCAAATAAAAAAGTAGAATAATAAATGCCATTTTCTGAGCACGTCATCATCATAAAAAACCTTTATGATGATCACACATCTGTCTAAAAGATAAAAAGTAGGAATTTTCCACTTCAGGGATCGCACTATTGGTGTCATTGTTTCAAAATGTCTAACTATGTAACCATCCTTGCTTAGAGGAAAAAAAATACATGGATGCTCCATCTCTCTGCCTCCATGTAATCATAATCTCCTCAACAGACTGCCATGAAATTGACATTTAAGAATAACTGGACAAGTGGAAAATAATACAATTCTGCAAGGTACATTCAGGTGTACAGACAGTAATATGGCCGGTGTGTGTGTGTATGTGTGGGGTATGTTAGGATGCCGATGGCAAAAAGCGTCAGATTACCAGCCTCATTGCGGTAAGATAGAGCCACCAACCTGGCTGAATGTCTTATCTGCGACGACCAGTGCTGGTCTGGGACCTGTCTGCCAGCCCACCATACCTGTCCCACAGCCCACCATTGACCAGCTCCCCTTTCCCCCAATAAACAAGCAATTACTGACCCAAACAACTGTCAGGGACTATGATCAAATAATTTAGCCAGAGTGAGAGGACTTTAATACAGGTCAATTTCACTCTGTTAGGCATGGTGGCTGAGGAGAAGCGAGGGACAGCGTTTCCAGCCTGTCAGGGGAATGCTATTGCTGCTGCCGAATTTAAAGGTTACGTGCTGCCGTCCTGAAATATGCTATTACTCGCCATCCATCACAACCAAAAGCCACAGCACCAGTCTTACATTACTGCTTTTAAAGGTATTAAACTGATAACTGAATAAGATGGGGAGGGGTGAAAATATATATGAAAATTGGGGATATCTAAAAGTAGTAAATTAATTGTTACAGTGATTCGTGGAATAGCTTGTTTAGAATTAGTTTTGTAATGTGCACTGTAATAAATCTAGAAATCTAATTGTAAAGTTTTTTTATAAGCATTTATTTTAACCCTAAAACACAATGCAATGAATAGTAATTTGGAAGTATTTTACACCTGTGAAAACCAATACAGTTACTTTGTATTAAACCAGTAGGTTGGATTTTATTTAGACAGAGTTCAATTTAATAAAAAATAAAGTTAAATTTGTGATTTTTTTTTATTTTTATTTACTTATTTTTTGTAACCTGAAATCCTAATTTTAAGGATTTCTTAGTATAAAATGTCTCTCTTCTCATAGACCAGTAATTATCATTTTTGGTTGTGCTTATTGTCACTGTTTTACTGCATTCATACCCAAGCAATTTTCATGTGTGATGATCCGAGTGAATGTTCTAAATCACTTAAAGAGCCCCTATTATGAGTTTTTTTGAAAATGAGATTCTACGCAGTGTAACACAGCTCTAAGTGATGTGAAAAACCCAGCTAAGGCTTAAATCTGAAAGTGCACCATGTTTAAAACTATTGATTCATCTATAAAGGAGTCGACTCAGAATGGTTCAAATGAATCATGGGGTAACGAATCTTTAGCCTTGTCAGCATGATGTCAATACAGAATTTAAGCCCCGCTCATTTGTTGCTCACGCAGACCCGGGGAAAATTGAAACCCGTGGCCCCATCCATAAACTCTGTAGAAAGCAAAAGAGGAAGACAAACACTGTAGCAGATGATTCCGGTTGAATCATGTCGCGAAGACGCTGTGCTCTGAATTGTGAGGGAAAGTTATTTTCCCTACCCAAAAATGAGGCTGTGAAGAGTCAGTGATTGAAGTTTATTTTTTCAAAAATACCTCAGCATTATAGCCCCAGTGTTGTGCTGTGTTCCTGTCAATTTTCTAATGAGTGCTTCAGCAATCTACATGCTTACAACAGGGGATTCGTCGGCCGATAAAGGAAAGGATCAGAAAAGACTATTGATGTATAGGACTTTGTCAGAGGTTGACAGGAACTTTACAGTAAGCCCAGTACACAGTTCCTTCCTCTATTCCAAAAGTGTAAGTAACTTAAGTGGGATTAAAATGGTTGCCCCCTTGTTTTCTCTAGCTTGCAAATTATGTAATTAATTGTGTTTTGTTACTTGTAATTGCTCCACGTGACTTGAACTGTATCTGATTAACTCTTTATATTCTATGTGAGCTCGTGATCCTCTGACGTTTGTTGTTGCTATGACCACCGTCAGCTGTTCCTACACACATGCAGTGGTTTCAAAATAGTTCAGCTTTTGCCACTCTGTGGATTGATACTGAATGTGTGTCATAGTTAAGAATAGAGCAATATGATGTTGTTAAACTGCATTGCTTTAATGCACTCCTGCATTAGGCTCACACATACACTCTGCACTCTGACTACTTCAAAATTGTTGATAAGCCATTGTCTCACGCTGCACACAGTCGACCAATCACAATAGACTGGGTATTCGGACTAAGATTAGTATCGTGCTATTATTTATCATGTGAACTTTTCCACTTGTGGTTAAACTTCTCCCTATCTGCACACGAACACCTGGTCACACGTTTGCATGGAAAAGTTACAAGCTATGCAAGAAAATGAAGGCAAATTAAACTCACCATTGAATGTATCATTGAAGGATCTGTAATTTCCATGTGCTCACCTAGACTGTTTTGAGCTTGTGTGTTTTCAGGGTGTCCGCAAGGTCCTAAAAAGTATTAAATCACGATAAACCACTTTAGAGAAATTTAAGGCACTTAAGAAGTATTAAAAATCTTAAATGCTATTTTTGCAATGTATTAAATTTCATATCAGTATGCAAAATTTTGCCTAACTTTAATCTTTGCGTATTGTGCAGTTTATGCAATTGATAAAATCCTGCTAGATTTGAGATCAGATTTGACATTTGTTTACTACAGTAACAAGGTAAACACTGTTATTTCTGCTGTTGTATACGCCACCTGCTGGATTAACATTTTTATTCAGCATATGTTTTATATGTAATGTTTTAGTTTCAGATTAGTTTAAGATTAGTTTCTTACATTCAGTATTACAAGCAATACAAGTAAATATACTGTAGGTTAAAATGTCGGCAGTGTTACCGGTTGAAATCTAAAGTGTCAATGTGGTTAAAATGTATGCAGTCTTTAATCTGTGATTCCTGTATATACTGCTTTACTATAACTTCAGCAGCTCAAGGCAAAAGCATCAACCTCATTGGATGACCTTTTTTAAAGTGCCACGTCAGATCAAATAAATAAGCCAAAGGTATTTACGCATTGCACATTTTGCACATTGGTGTGCTTACATAAGTGTCCATAGTCATGAGACATTAAAAGTAGATGATAAAAACGAGTGAAAATTGTCACGGTGTCACCTTAAAGAGTTGTTTCTGCATAATTTAACCAATATAAATATGTAACAATTGATGTATACAAGTTGTTCAATAATCTTTTTATCTTGAATGAAAAACTTAAAAACGGAACCCTTTGTTTATTTAGAACCCTTAGTCCCTTTATTCATCAGGGATCGCCACACTGAGGAATTCATTGATTCGATGTATTGATGAATTTCTGATGATCACATTACTTTCAGTTGTATGCTTATTTGGATGACTTCATTATTATTCTTTATGTTTTTATGGTTATTTTATGCTATTACCTTATTATCATCCTATATATGTTGCATTATTATTATCAACCTTTGTATGTTTGACCTTTATACTTTTATGAAGAAGCCATATTAAAGCAGATTGTAGTCTGATGAGAAATGCAAAGACACTGTGCAAACACAGCCAGAAACAGGAAAATAATTAAAAGAGCAGGATGTGTAAGTAACGTAATGGGAACAGATGTATGGAAGTAAGTTTATAAGGGAACTTGCGATCTGTTTCATGCGCGACTCATGCTCATGCACACCTGCACACTCAGACATGCACCCACGCTTAGTTGCAGTGATTTCCAAAATTATGACCCCAAAACTATACACATGAACTTCAGCTGAACTTACAGTTGACAGCTCAATGTCCAGTGAACAAGATATATTGTTGAGCATTGTTTTTGCTGAATTGCCACATTTGAAGTAGGAAGGAAAGACCTTAACTGATAATTGGGTAGGATCTCTAAAAACCTGAGATTATATTGGTGGTAAAGAAATTACTCAACTGGAGCACCTGGGAGAGTTGAGATCCTATTAGTGGAGAAGCTAATAGGGTGTCCTAATGTGTAAATTTGGGTGGAGTGTTAAGACAAAGAAGTGTATATAAACTAGGCTTGGGCAGTATCCAAATTTTGAAACCGTAAAACCTCCTCCCTATTTTACCTTGGTATACGGTATTACCGTAAATAATGAAAAAAATTATGATGTAGGGCTCAGACAGTGTCATCAAACTGTTGGCTTGTGCCTATACCATTCAGAAATTGACTACCGTATATGCGACATTAGGTTTTCGGTCACCTGTTTGTCTTATTCACCCACATACACACACACACACGCATGCACGCACTCACGCACACACTTACTCACGCACAGTACCAAGCCAACGACGCACAGCATCACGCTCTCTCTCTCATTCACACACATAGACAGCGCCAAACAAGCAACACACAGCAACATGCTCTCTCTCATTCACACACGCACACACACACACACACATAAACAGCATCCACGTGGATGCGCACGTGTTTGCTTGTTCGGGAGCAATATTGTTAGACTGCTCGCCCACTCCCGTTCAAATTACACCAGAGTTACCGACCGCTCCCGCAATTTATTTGGAAATTTATTCCCGCACCGCAAGAAATCTGGTCGGGTCCCGTGGCTCCCACGGTACAGCAGCGGGAATGCAAGCCTCTAGAGTTTGTATTTACCACGTCTCCCTTCTTGTTCGGTCGAAACCCAAAATACTGCCAAACTGCAGAGGTTGTGTTCTTTTCCAAGACCAAGTCACTTGGTGCACGACTCGCCATCTTACCTCACCGCTCTCTCTCTCCTCCACACTGTCCCGTGATGACACGCATTTGCATTTTTAGGCATTAAATCAATATTTAATATTTAATACTTGTCTCCTATATAAGTGCATTGTTTTTATGACAGTATTATGGTATTGAAACTGACACCGTTGCTATTTTTAGATCCCGTGGTATACCATATTACCGTATTACCACCCAAGCCTAATTTAAACTGTGTGCTGGTGTATAGTCATCAGACACTCGAACGACCTGTCTCTGTTTTTACTGATGCTGTAACAATAAACTGCTTTGCCTAAAGACTTTGGAGATCTCAAACATTGTTATTCTTTGAAAACTTTGACTTGGAAACTTTGAAAATATATTGCAGACCAGAATCTTTTTTTCCACAACAGCCACAAAGGAATGAACCGCCAACTTATCCAGCATATGTTTTACACAGCTGATGCCTTCTCAGCTGGGAAACCGGAGCGCCAGAAGGAAACCCATGTGAACACAAGGAGAACAAGCAAACTCCGCTCAGAAATACCAATCTAAACTCGAACTAGTGACTTTCTTGCTGTGAGGTGACAGTGCTAACCACTGAGCCACTGTGTCACCCATGTCTGCATAATTATCTGCATATATATTTTTTTTCTCAAAACACTCATGCATTGTGATGGGTTGCAGCTGGAAGGGGCATGCTCTGCATAAAACGGACTAAACCAGAAAAAAAATGAATGAATGAATGAATGAATGAATGAATGAATGAATGCATGAATGCATTGTTTATTTCTACATTGAAATATAAAAATGCACACAAATTGCCTCAGACTTTTGCAACAACATGTGCAGCAGTTGAACACAATTCCCATAATTTCATCCACGGTAAATCCAGAAGCTATCATCCTTTACTTTCACCCTCTAAACGAGTCCGCCATGCCGTTTATGACGCCCCATCAAATTCCTTTCAGGTTCGGCAGGTGTTGCGAGTGAGAAGGACAAACATGAGCTTTGTCCAGATTCAACTAATCTTGCTCAGCCTTCTCCAAAGTCCAATCTCAGCTGCCATCTAACCTTGGTCCAGACTATTATCAGATCTGGATCTAATTGAACCTTCATGGAATAAACCTTGTCCAGTCACAGGGCACAGAAATCTTGATATACTCCACAAGAGTCGTCCATGACACGGGGTCTCCAGCTGCTAACTTTACATCTGTACAGTTTAGCACTTTTTATCTGTTGTCTATACTGTATTTTGAGTGTGTGTATGTGTGTAACTCTAGCAAACGCTGTAGTAGCTGCAGTATGTTGTTTAATGTGTAGTAAAAGGTATCATCCAAATTTTTATAGGCTTTAAAAACAGATTAATAACACATTGTCTATAGCAAACAGTTTGGTAAGAGCTGGTTGATGGCTTTATTCTCTTCTTCCTCCCAGTGATTTCTCTTTAAATGGAAAAGACAAGGCCTGGAGCCTTTCGCAAGCTTATTATGGTAATAATTAGGAGGCTGATTTTATCTCAGCCTGTACAATCACAGTGAGAGGCAATGGCTAAATAAACAGCCAAAGTCCTTGTGTCCCCAAGGGCTGTTCAGTGTAATTAAAATCAATAGGTTCTTCCTCCCAGGGCCTCTTTAACCCACCCAGCTAAGCCAAGGTTCTTTTATTGTTAAGCAGTTCTCATTCAGTTCTCCCATCGTAACATAGAGCTTTCTCATGTTCACGCTTCCATTATGCTAAATTGATGTATTAAAATGAGAATATTGCTGTGGAGCCACACTAGGCATCATTAGGGATAAGTGAGATGGCTTTATCAACAATCAGGACCCATTTACCCCGGTAAGGATGGCCAAGGTTAGTTGACCTTGACTGAGACTCACCACCTATTCAAGGATTTGCTGTAAACTTTTTGACAGTATGACAAACACTGAATCCTGATATTCTGTTTAATTGTTCTTATTATTCAACCCAAATGCATCTGGATATATTACTGCAAGACAAGTTTGAA
Organism: Danio aesculapii; assembly: GCF_903798145.1. Classification (NCBI taxonomy): domain Eukaryota; kingdom Metazoa; phylum Chordata; class Actinopteri; order Cypriniformes; family Danionidae; genus Danio; species Danio aesculapii. The sequence continues at coordinate 14,395,873 of NC_079448.1, read as the reverse complement.
CATGTAAAACAAAAAAATGCAAAAGTAATATGACTTATTTTCCCTGCGCTGTTCTGTATTATGACAAAAAAGTTCAAGTCTCGATGAAAAGGGCTTTGTAGAAACAGTTATTATGAATGCATTAACCAATGTAATAAAATGCACTGTAGTTAGTCAGAGTTACATTGAAAATATTAACACACTTTTTTTTTTCCAATTACTGGACATTTCTATTAATCTTTTTCATGACCTTAGACTGCAAAATAAATCCATGTCTGCAATGAGGGTAAAATATAAATATATTAGATTAGATTAGATTAGATTAGATTAGATTCAACTTTATTGTCATTACACATGTACAAGTACAAGACAACGAAATGCAGTTTAGGTCTAACCAGCAGTGCAATAGCAGCAAGTGCAGGATACAAGTATAAGTTATAAAGTGCAGTTATAGAAAAACTATGGTAATATTTACAGATGGATGTACTATGAACATTATATGAACATTTGATGAACATGAACATTTACTATATAAATACAAAGACATTTCACTTGTATTCATTTGAATTGGACAAAGTGCAAATGAACAGTATGGTGAAATAATGAGCCGTGCCTTTTATGTAAAAAAAAAAACACACATTAGTTGTTGCACTCTAGAAAATTTGCTTTTTTCCAATTTTTTGGAATTTATTTGAATTTTGTAAGGAAGATAATATGTGAGACAGTTCATGACAGATTCTGTTGATGATTTGAAGTGTCACTTAATTACCAGTTTTTTTTAGAGCAGGACTCTACATTACTTGTTTTTGTGGATTAGATCAGATTAGATGTGAAAAATTATGTAATTTCCCATCATAATCCAGGCTATATGTACCTGTAAAAAAATTATTCAACATATATACTTGGCTTAGTTGGGGCCAGTAAACTCCCTACAGTACATCTGTATTATATCCTTCATTGCTGCTCTCAATCAAACTGAATTGACTTGATTTGAAAAAACAAAACAAAAACCATGCTTTACCTCTTATTGCTAAACTGAAAATCTACGACCCCAAATCAGAAAAAGTTAGGTCAGTATGGAAAACACGGATAAAAAAGAAAGTAGTGATTTCTAAATTTACTTTATTTTATTGTAGACAAAACAACAAACCTTATTTTTTATGTGTTCTTCATGATTTCTATTGTTGTTGTTTTTTTTTTTAAGAATTTTGGTTCTTGCAACATATTTTTAAAAAAAGTTGGAACAGTAAAGCATTTACCACTTTGCCATTCCTTTTCACAACACTTAAAAGTCGTTCAGGGACTGAAGACACCAAGTTGTGAAGTGTTTCAGCTGTAATTTTCACCCATTCTTTCAACAAACGAGTCTTAAGGAGGGCAAAAGTAAAGGGTCTTCGTTTACATATTTTGTGCTTCAAAATGCGCCACACATTCTCTATTAGAGACAGGTCGGGACTGCAAGCAAGCCGAATGTGGTTTTGTTGAAATATGCATGTGTATCCCTGGAAATATATCTTCTTGAAGGCAGCATATTGTGCTCTGAAATCTCTATGTACTTTTCAGCATTAATGGTTCCATCACAGAAGTACAAGTTACCTTTGCCAAGGGCATTGACACAACCCCATACCATGACAGACCCTAGGGTTTTTGAATTGTCTGGAGAATACGTTTCTTCCTTGGTCCGCAGCACACGGCGTCCATTTCTCTCAAAAAAATACTGATTCATCTGACTACAGTACATGTTTTCACTGTGTGATGGTCCACTTCAGATCCCTTCGATCCCAGAGAAGTCAACGGTGTCTCTGGACACTCTTTACATAGGACTTCCTTTTGGCACAGTACAGTTTTAACTGCCATTTGTGGGTGTAGCTATGCATTGTAGTACTTGACAAAGCTTTGCCAAAGTAGTCCTGAGCCTATGTGGTGATAACGCTTATAGATGAATGACTTGATGAAGTGCTGCCTGAGGGATCAGAGATCAGAGTAGTTCAACTTAGGCTCACGCCCTTGTGCTTTACGCACTGAAATGTCTTCAGATTCCTTGAATCTTTTAATTTTGTTATGTGCTGTTGTAGGGGAAATATCCAAATGTCTTCCTATCTTTCTTTGAGGAACATTGTTTTTAAACAGTTTAATAATTTTCTCACATATTTGCTGGCAAATTGGTGACCCTTGGCCCATCTTTGCTCCTAAAGGACTAGACCTTTCTTGGATGCTGCTTTTGTACCAAATCATAATTACAATCACCTGTTGACATCACCTGTTTCAAATTACATCATTATTTAACCAATTTACCTAATTACTAGCCCTAATTGGCTTCTGTCACAACTTTTTGCAGGCTGAATGACAGGAAAGAATGTACACTTACCAATAAAATGAACTTGACCAGACAAAACATGAACTATTTTGTGTTCATATTGTCCGCAATGAAATAAAAGTCAAAGTCAATTTGGAAATTACTGCTTCCTTTTTTTATTTTTATTTACGTCTTCTATACTGTCCCAACTTGGGGTTGTACTATGTTTGCCTGTTTGTATGTCTGTAGAGCTGTTTTAACGATCTGTGTTGTTTAAATTGCTTTTAAAAATTAAGATGACTTGTATTGAATTTTATGTAAAATTGTTATTTAAAATTTAAAATTTTCCCTCAAGTCCTTGCATCTATTTTTTTATGTGTGAGTATTTATGTGTGAGTTGGAGAACTACTAATTGTAGTGAACATTAAAGTGTAGGTGAAAAGGAAGTTGCTGAGACTTTGATATACTTCCAACTTAAAAGGACTATTGATTAGTGGTGGGTCTTTTTGTGCGTCATTCTCTTATTGCAAACTAACGGTAAGAGCGGTGTGGTTAAGAATAGTATGGCTGAAGCTATCAAACTTACGTCAACAGAGAAGGACTTTGATTGAAGATTACCTAAACAAACATTTTTTGAGGATTATCTTGTACGGATGAATTGTACACCTAAAGAATAGCAATGAGTGCTAAAAAAATGAACATTGTAAATTTTGATTTCACACAAACTTTAATCACTGAATTACAGTTACGAATTAACACTCATAAAAAATAAACAATTAAAGTAACAGCAATCCAGAGCAATCCAGTTATTTATCCAGAGCGAGCAGAAGGGCTGCCAAAATCACTCTGGACCCCTCACACCCAGCACACTGCCTTTTTGAACTTTTACCTTCTGGTCGACGCTACAGAGCAATGCGCACCAGAACAGCCTGACACAGAAACAGTTTCTTCCCTCAGGCAATCCATCTCATGAACACTTGATGATAATAATTGTGGAACCAACATCACTACTTGCCATACACTTTTATACACGTATACACTTATTTAACCACACACTTACATGCCAATTTGCACATAACAGCTGCACATATAACGTTGTATATAGTAATTAACATGTACATACACTTGTCAATCTGTATATTTGCACTCACTACTTCTATTTTATTTTTTTTATATATTTATTATCTGTTTTTTGTCCTGTCTCTGTAATCCTGTTGCACTGTAGAAGCTCTGTCAAGAAAACAAATTCCTCGTATGTGTGAACATACCTGGCAATAAAGCTCTTTCTGATTCTGATTCTGATAATATACAGATTACACATAATTTGGCTATAAACACGTCACTGACACATATTCTGTTAACCTGAATAAGTGGCTTTTGTGAGCCGCACATTTCATCAGATGTCTTTAGACAATCATTTGCCATCAGTTAGCAGAAACGCTATAGCAAGTGATTTTGGTGAAAGGATTCCCCGCTTGACAAATGAGACATCATGGGTTGTATGAAGCTCAACGCGAGTCGTCCTTCCTGTTCCTGCTATGCACATCAGTCCGCTGATGCAGTTGTTGCACAGATGACAACATGGCACCCGAGCAGCAGCAGATCCTCTAATAGCCCTCTGCCTGACAGAGTCTGTCGTGATGAATCGCACAGCTCTTCCCTGGCTTTTCAGACTTAATTTTCTGAAGATTGCTTGCCCATTCAAGAGGAGAGGGACCTGATTCGCACTCCTGTCCAGGAGCCTGGGGCCCTGATGAGATGTCACTATTGTTCAGCCGAGCCTTTGGCATGGAGGCTTAACTACAAGTGGCTGCTTTTAAGACATTGGCCTGAATTACTTGACTGGCGAAGCTAAATAGCAATTAGACAGCTCGCCCACCAAACGGAAATTAGAAATTTGCCAGTGGGCTTAAGATGGGACTGAGTTTTTCTACCTCCGCAAACACTTTCAGACCACCTACAGGAACTGTCCTGCACCAAATGGCTTCATAGCTCTTGGAAACACACCGTTGGAATGACATTTCTTTCTCCTGAATCTACTTTGGAAGAGGTGAAATTTCTCTCCCGAGGACACTCGGATCACTTTTGCTGGCTGTATTGGATCATACTAAAACATTTCCATCTTCTCGCTGGTGCGCTCAGTAAAGTATTTACACAATGATCTCTTTGTCACAATGCATATCAGAGTTTGTCAATCAAACGTCAGGTTATGATGGCCTCTCGTCTAGCTTGCACCTTCCTTAATACAGAAATCACATTCTCTGAGCACACGAGATTGTCATTTGAGGCTGAGGTAATGTTTGATAAGCAGATGCAATAGGGCGAGAGCAGTTTAGTCGTTCTCACTGACTCAGAGCATCAGAGCATCCTGTCACCTGCAATGAACTCTCATTTGCAGAGATGAGACCTGGTCATATTTAATTGTAGTTGGATCCATTTTTTAAATGACATTTTTGCATAAAGAATCTTATTTTGTACCTTTAGCAGCTTGTTTAATCTAGATGTAAAGATACAGTATACAGTGCTCAGCATATGTAAGTATATATATATATATATAATTTTTAATAGGAAGCTGTGCAATATTATATTTGTGCATATACATTAGATTATTCAGTACTGAAGCCAAATCTGGAGCTCATCTAACAAAATAGCTTACGATAATGGTCCAAACAGTAGTATTTTCTAGTAAACTAGTAAATTTATATGGTATAAAAAATACATTTTAATATACAAATATAAAAAAAGAGGAAGAATCAAGAGAAGCAAAAAAATTATTTTAAAATTTTGTTGAAATTTTGTAGGTTGTAATTGCTTGTCGCAATATTTTTGTTGCATCTTTTAATTTATAAATATGTTTGGTGGCTAAAATATTATTTTCATAAATATTCGGGATGTCCTGATCAGGTTTTTTTGCCCTCGAGTCAGAGTCATTTGATTTGATTTGATTTGAGTATCTACTGATACCGAAACCCGATCCGATACTTCCATAATACATAAAAAAGAAGAAGAAAAACAGATCCAGGTTGCTCCTTATTTTTTTATTTAATTCACCTTATTTTAACATTCAACAACTCTGTTAACAAACAGATCACTTCTGTGAGGTAGCTTAAACAATCAAGTAATAAATAAAATAAATTCTTCACTTTTGGACTTTAGTGCAACAGTACATATAAAAAAGATTGAGTATAAAACCAATAGTACCTCAACTTAAAATACCCGACTGGCATTATCTAATTTACTTATCTCACCAATTGCTATGGAAATATTGTTGACGCTTTCTGCTTTAAGCTTCTTACATGTTCTACTTTGCCAGCATTTAACCAATAGAGAAAGCAACGAAGTGATGTCATGCCTCACGCGTTGCTGTTTCTGTGTGTCAAGAAAGAGGTCTAACTCTGTGCCACCGCATGACTATAGATGTGTTAAACAAAAATTAGAAAACGTCTTGTGCAGCCGCTGCTGAGGAGCCATGCTGGTGTTGTTGCTGTTTTTTAAATTCATTGTTGATCTATGCTTTCTCTATGATTTTTCTATGTGTTATGTTCTTTGTATGTCTGTTTGTTTGTTTAAGTAATTATTTTGATTGATTTAATTAATTATCTATAATTTTGTTGCCACTTTATTTTGATAGGACACCTATTTTCTGGTCTCTAAATAAATAGGGACTTGTACTTCTGAGTTGTGTGTCCTTTTATGTTGATAACCTCCTGATCGGGAGGTAACATGCGATTCCGTTCAAGTCTGAAACCGCGTGATTGGGCCTGATTTCCAATCATTTGATTGGATCTGGACATCCCTAATAAATATATCTGATTAATAAACCTGTTTTGTTTAACTGCACCAAAATACATGGCTTATATTCACTCAAATGGATAAAAATATTCATTTTCAAAATGGGGTGTACTTAATTAAGCTGAGCACTGTACAGTATGCACAGTATAACAGAAATCTTTGTAAATCTTTATCTGTAATGTGTGTGTGTGTGTGTGTGTGTGTGTGTGTGTGTGTGTGTGTGTGTGTGTGTGTGTGTGTGTGTGTGTGTGTGTGTGTGTGTCTGTCTATTATTCATGTATTATTATTTCTATTATTATTTTTTTCCAGAAGAAAAACATAGGAAGTACTGTAAAATAGTACAGTTCAGTCACGAAATGTCATCGTGTTTTGCAATAACTGTTTCATATAGTTTTTTCATATAGTTTTTGACTGTCATCTGAGTGTAGATTATAGAAAAAAGGGAAAAAAGTCATGTATTCAAGTTGTCATTTTCATTTCATGCCAAATTTCAGGAAAAATCTTCAGGGCTGCAGGGCTAAAAATGAATGAAAATACAAAATTGAACTAAAATGTCACGAATTCAAGATAAGGGAGCAAAAATGTTCTGTATAATAAAGTAAAACTTTCACAGTTAAACTAAAATGTCAAAATACTGTAAGTATCCATTTGCAGCATAACATTTAGTTTGGCAGACATTTTGTCGCTTTTTACACGTTTTTTGTTAAAATTGTGTTGTTTACATACAAATAAAAGTAGCACTGTTATTGTTAACAGTTTGAAATAATGTGATAAATTAAAGTTATTGGTTAATTTTATTTATTTATGTCATAATAGATAAAACTGATACAAATAATAAGAAAAAGATGCCATTGATTTAATAAAATAAGGGCCCATATGAAATCAATTTCAGATATAAATATCACTCTTTAATAAAAAAAAAAAATAATCAGATTTCTTATTTACACAAGGCTGAATGGCTCTGAATTGTCTTTTCATAGCAAGGTAGAGCGAAATGCAGCTGAAGAATGAATCAGACGGACAGAATGAAATCCTGCTGAGAAAGACTAGCAGATCTGTTCCTCGGAGCTCTAATCCACTTGTACTCACTTATCTCATGTGACAATGAGGTTTCCTCTCAGACCACAGAACTTTCCCGTTGTACTTTGTCTTCTTAAAGCAAATTTGTCTTGTCTAAGTGTCTTATACCTCCAAGACAAACAGTTTACCTCTGGCAGATACAGATTTTGTCAGTGCTTGAATGTTGACTGTCAGCTAATCTGCTCCGGCTGTTGGTAGAGAACAGACTTCCCACAACAGATTTCTGCATGTCTGTCCATAAACACCTCCAAACTGATGGCTACAACAGATAAGCTAAAAGTCATTTGCCAAACACCCTCAAGCTCCAAACGACATTTCTACATCATAAAAAAGTGGCAAGCTGTTATTTCTACCCGATTTGACTTATAAAATTATTTTCTTGGTGTAAATTAATTTATTTTGGTCCAGTGAGAAATAGCAAATAATATATTTAGTTAATACATTATTTTTGTAAATAATTAGAACCAATGTTAAAAGGTAAAATTTTCAAACCATTTACTCAAAATCTTTATGAACTGAAATATAAAAACACAGAACAAAAATCCTGAAAAAACATGTCAAATGGATAGTTTACCCAAAAATTAAAATTCTGCCATCCTTCGCTTTCTGAAATGTTGAACACAAAAGAAAATGTACTGACAGATAATGCAAACCAGGCATTCATAGTAGGAACAAAAAATGTGTTTAATTAATGGACCAAACTTTAAGTGATTACTGTTCTGTGGAGAAGCAAATGGCACAAAAGAATTGCTGAGTCAAAACTGACAGGGAATCAAATAACACAAAACAGTTGCTGAGTCACAATTGACGGCCAAAGCAACTGCGGTCACAAGTAATGTCATTACAGTTCAATATAATTTAACTTGAACGGTTCGCTAACGATGCTTTAGGGAAAGACACCCCTAGATCTATCCAGTTTGTGAATCATTCACACTGGTTTTTTTAAACAAAAGAAATGATTTATTTAAAATTGACTCAAAGGAATCATCTCTTCACAACAAATCAGATCATGGATTCTAACCCTTGCCCAAAAAGGATTCCAATGGATCTGTTAAATGAACACAGTGAATTCTTGGAGAATTTGGTGTTATTTTTATCAAAAGTCTTAGAAATATTGACATTTTATTAAAATTATTAGAAAACATTTAGAATTGGACCTTGAATCCGTTGATGCTGATTAAAGTATATGCTTTTTTCAAATTCCTAAGTAAATTATCTTGTTATTTGCTTGAGAGAAATGCATTCTGTGAATGACTTTCTATGTCATCCATTTTTGTGTCATGATGAGGAGCACTATTACCAGTTGCTAAATGAACAGACCGCATGCAGGTTTTTAACTGAGAAATATCATATGAAGAAATTACATTAAAATTCAAAGTAAAATATATTTTGGGTCTACCTGTAATTTGATTGCAACCTATTTAAAATGTAATTATAGTGAAGTACTGTTACTTTTGTTTGGAGTTTACATTGTTACATGCATTTAGTTCCATTACTTTTCAGTATGTTACCAGGGTATCCGCAGGGTTTTAAAAAGTCTTGAAATGTTTTAAAATTTTAAATCTAAATTTAAGGCCTAAAAAGCCTTAAACTCACTGAAATATTGTCTTAAATCATTTTAAACAGGTCGTAATTTTCCTATTGACCTTATTCTTCAGTGTGGAAGTGCACTCGTTTTTTGCTATTGTTTTTGAACTTCCGATTCAGCTCCCTATGGGAGAAATGACTAGGAATAATAATGTCTACGAACAAGTGTTTGCATGATTATACAGACAAAGCAGAATCACATAATAAGAAAATGTCAGTTTGCAACATCAAGCAGCATATATAAATGGAAAATAAATAAATGTAAGTGAATAAGACCGGAAGTCTTAAGCCAAAAAGATACAAATGGCTGCTCCCTCTTTTATGCGAAGAATAAGGTGAATATCCATATATAAAGCTATACCCAATGGGGCAAACACCTATCCAATCACTACATTCCATCTCAATAACAGGTTTAACAATAGTATTTTTTTACCAATACTTTTAATGATTAAACCAATATGGTTTAATTATCTTCTTTATAATAACATTTGTTTTTAATGTTTTTTAATGTTTTAACTGGGCCCTCAGAAAAGTGTTTAATTTCAAGTCTGAAATTTCATTCATAATAGTCTTAAAAAGGTCTTAAAAAGTCTTAAATTTTACTCTTTACATAATGCATTACATAATGAATTTAAAACGTAAATGTAGAAGAAAAAGTGTCATTAAATTACAGTTTTTATAGCAATGTTAATGATTACAAGTTGCTTACATCTGAATATTTTTAGGATAGAACTAGGATAGATATTTATATATAAATGTAATATTTATATTACATTGTAATTAAGATATTTTTTATATAAATGTGTTACTTTGCCTGCTTTTGTTCTGCACAATGAATCCAGTTTTTAAGAGGCTAGTATTTGCTGTCATTGATTAAAAAACAAAATAGTATCATCGTTTTTATAATTGTTATTTTCATAGATTTAAACTATATATTTAACCAAATGTGTGCTTCACACAGGTAAGTGGGCTGGACAAACCACCTGTAGGACACTCACTCTTTCCTCTCCGCATGCACCAGAAACTCTCTTATAAACACTTATAAGAAATAATAAAAAATACAAAAATCCTGCTAATCTAATTTAGACTTGTCATGGCATCGATATGTTGGTGCTCTCTAGTTGCTTGAAATGCTTCTTTTATATGCTCATTTGTACAGTTATACGACTTTTTACATTTAAATAGTCAAGGCAAGGCAAGTTTACTTATATAGCACATTTCATACACAATGGCCATTCAAAAAGCTTTACAGAAACAAGAATAAAGAAACCAAAAATAAAAAATATTAAAAGAATTTAAAATGATTAAAACAGATAAAAAGCAGGTTAAAATGTGTCAAAACAGGATATAAAAGAATGAAAAAGAAAAGAAAGACATAGTAATAGATCTGTCGGATGTAGCACAGTGCTCATTTGGTAAAGGCAGCGTAACAGATGTGTTTTAAGTCTTGTATAGGGTAATCTATTACATAGGGTCATAAGATCTATTAAATAGGGTAATCTACTACATTTTCAAAGTAAATTAATTATTTTATTATTTTCTACAATTTATATATATATATATATATATATATATATATATATATATATATATATATATATATATATATATATATATATATATATATATATATATGTGGTCAATATGAGCTGTTACTAAAGTTCATAGAGATGCAAAAAGTTTCCTATGTGGTCCATGGAAAAAAGTCAGATTTCAACAACATAAGGGTGAGGAAATGACAGATTAATCATTTATAGGTGATTTATTATTGTCAGATGGTTTGAACTCTACGATATTGGTGTGATTTACAAATTGTAACCCATGGCTTCATATTAACTGCGGGACGGATTTTTCGCTTGGTGTTAAGTTAAATGCCAGTGCTGGGCATCTTAAAATAAAGCGTCCTGGTTAGAAAGTGACAGGGAGAACACAGCCATGGCAGTCACTTGCGCGCTTTGACAAAGTGCAGCTATTATGCAAGCGTGACAGTTTTTCTCTGAGGGCAATTTCTAAAAATGATTTAAACAATGTAACGAGTGAAATGTCACCACTTGCTAATTATGTTTATGCTAATTGTTAATTAGGCTCTCAATGAGCATTGTCTTAATTAACAATGGCTGTGAAAATATGTGCAGAGCAGTAGAACCATAAATGAGTCCAGTAATTGCCAGCCTCTGGTGATTAACACAGATATATTGGGATTTTACTGCTTCTGTTACAGTTAATTTTCATTTTTGGTCATAATTTGTCCGTCGGTTTAATAGCCAGGGCTAGTTTTTAGTAAGCATTTTCTGATTGATTGACTTCATGATTCAAAGAATTTTAAAATCATCATGAAAAATATCTATAAAACTTCATTAGGCCAATATTATTTGACATATTTTGAGGTTCCTTTCTGCAATACCTGGCAGGGTCAATGAATAACCCATATTCTTCTCATCCAGTAAACCAACTCATGCTTTAAAGAGGTATGATGATACAGATGCAAATTTTCCACAATACTTTTTAGAGCTCCATTGTGGTTAATTGAGCTAGAGGACAACAGTTTAGATGAGTATCTTTAACAGCATATTTATCTTCAGCAGACCATTAAGTGTGGAACTCTTTGCAGATATCACACTGTAAGTACAACCAGGGTTGGGGAATAACATGCAGTTTATAAAATTGCATATTACATCTCAGAATGTCAGTAACTGTATTTCATTTTAGAGAAAACTGAATCTGAAATATGTTTTAGTTTAAGTGGTTAGTTAATTCAGCTTCAGTTTTTTTATTTTTTATTTTTATATTTTTTTTATTTTATATATTTTTTATTTTTATATTTAAAATATCACAATAAAAATTTAATGTTGAATGAAATTCCCTTACATCGGACCCAGCAAGTAAAAAAATTAAATAAAAAAAAACACAATAAAAACCCAACATAATAAATACACTTTTGTAATTCCATAAATATATAAAACTATAGTTATATATAAAATATAACCCAATTTTTTTTTAAATCACAGAAGGTAATAAATAAATGAATACATAAATGACTATAGCCTAGTTTGTTATAATAGTCATAATCAGAGTTAAACAGTCACTTATTTCATTTAAATGAATGGAAACTGTAATTATTATATTAAAAATGGTGATCATCTTTTTTTTAGGTTTAGGTAAAACTTTATTTTGATGGTCGATTTGAGTATTAGTAGACTGTCTGCTTAATATCTGTTGATACTGCTCCTTTAACAGACAGTTAACGTACTGTACAATAAGAAACTTTGCAAGTATACGTTAACTTACACTAACCCCAACCCTAACCCCAACCTAACAGTCTACTTATAATCTTAGAATTAGTTGGCATAACTTAAATTCAACAAACGCACCATCAAAATAAAGTGTGACCCTGTTTTATTCATTCATTCATTCATTTTCATTTCGGCTTAGTCCCTTTATTAATCCGGGGTCGCCACAGTGGAATGAACCCACGCAAACCTGGGGAGAACATGCAAACTCCACACGGAAACGCCAACTGACCCAGCTAGAACCTTCTTGCTGTGACCCTGTTTTATTTTAATTAATAACATTTTCATTTACTTTCATTTATTTTAATTTTTAAATGTATTCTTTAATTTAATGATCATTTCTAATAATTATAATTGCCTATTCTATTTATTTAATTATTAACTTTGTGTTTCATGATTTGTTCATTTTTATTGCTTTAATGTATTATTTATATGTTATATACATTTTACTAACTATTTTCTTTATTTCCATATTGTATAATCTTACAGTTTAGTGGTTGGAGTAAGACATAAGAGAACATCTGCACTTCATTTTGTTTTAGCGATGAAGGATTGTGTGGGTCAAATGAAGTCTGAGCACTGAAACATAACTAAAACTATAGATTATGCAAGCTCTAATTGTTTCTCTACTTGCTTACAGTGCATCTGGAAAGTATTCATAGCGCTTCACTTTTTCCATATCTTTTTTATTACAGCCTTATTCCAAAATGGATTACATTGATTTATTTCCTCAAAATTCTACACACAATACCCCATAATGACAATGTGAAAAAAATATTTTTTCACATTGTCATTATAGGGTATTGTGTGTAGAATTTTGAGGAAATAAATGAATTTAATCCATTTTGGAATAAGGCAGTAACATTAAAAAATGTGGAAAAAGTGAAGCGAATACTTTCCGAATGCACTGTATTTCTTAACAAGTAGTAAGTAACACATAGAAAACAGACTGCGACTAGCTTTGACTTTGCTACATCTTGTGTTTTCACAGCCTGGGGTACGCATATAAAGATTTTTGTGCAACTTATAAGTTTGTGTTTTGGCTGCTGATCTCCTAATGACGCAACTGCTGGTTAGGTCCGGATGATGTAGAATGTGACCTAAAGTACATGCAAATCTCGAGGTCATGCTAATGAATATCTCTGTATGTGAAGTCTTTTGTGATGTCTTTTGTGAAGTAGCCTGGGGCATGCATATATTTGTGGGGAGCACATTCGCCTTACAGCAAGGAGGTCGCTAGTTCGAGCCTCAGCTGGGTCAGTTGGCTTTTCTGTGTGAAGTTTGCATGTTCTCCCCATGTTCGCGTGGGTTTTCTCTAGGTGCTCCGGTTAGACATGCGCTATAGGTGAATTGGGTGTGCTAAATTGTCTGTAGTGTATGTGTGTGAATGAGAGTGTATGGATGTTTCCCAGTGATGGGTTGCAGCTGGAAGGGCATCCGCTGGGTAAAACATATGCTGGATAAGTTGGCGGGTCATTCCACTGTGGTGACCCCAGATTAAAAAAGGGACTAAGCCGAAAATAAATGAATGAATGAATGAATTATTGAATGAATGAATGAATGAATGAAGTTTCCATCCATTGCATGGCCAATAAAATTGCCACTATCTTTTAACAGTCTCATATTTTAAGAGGGTGATATATGAAAAGGTTATTTAAATTTTTTGTTCACATATTTTTTTTGCAATTTAAAATTTTCAATACTTTATGTAAAAACATGATTTCTGAAAACTACTAAATTATACAGTTTTAATTTTGTAATTTCCATACATCACGTTTTTGCGTACATCCTCTTCAATGCACAACATAAAACATGATATCTAAAAAAAAAATGGAGTTATCAGTTTTCAAAGTCTGGAGTTTTTGAGCAGTCTGTATAGACTAGAGTATTATTATATATTTGTGTCTAATATACTGGATTGTGCCACTTTGACATCTTTAGACAAGCATCTTCCCTCTTCATTAACTATACCTGCAGATCAACTACTGACATTTGAAACAACCAATGAAGTAAAGATATTGCCACTGTAGGACTTATTTTTATGTTGTTTGTTTTATGTTCTTGGCATCTACATCAGCAATCCATCCAAAACTACTATTATTTGTCAGGTTAACTTATTCTCCCAAGAGTTTTTCAGTTCTTCTTTAACTGGAAGTGTCTCAGTCTATCCCCTTAGTGAACACCAGTACACCATCTTTAGGTGTTTTTTTTTGAAGTTTGAAACTTCCTTTGCATTTCCAGGTGAAGCACTGAGACTGATAATCTTCTTAAGGCTCCACATCCTGTTCTTAAGGACTGATATTTTATTCCATCTAATTTCTTAAGCAAAGACACTGATACTGATGCTGAATTGTACACTGTACTGCCAATATTACTGGTCTTAGCATTGCACAGTATACTATTTTCAATAATTGTTGTCTTGCTCTCAATATACACATGATGTTTGTCTCTTATTTTTTTGTGTGCATATTTTCCATCCATACTCCAATCATTGATGACCTTAATCAAATTTCTGTTCTGATTTCAAGCCTATAGGCAAATAACTGAGAAAGCACCAATCTGAGGCCGCATTTTGATGATGTCATCATGTAAACTTCTTAAAATACTAAAATACAAGACACTAAAGTGTTTTGATACAAAATATTAAGCCATTTTCATAAACCCCATCAAATACAAATTACAAAATACTATTTTGTATTTAAAATATGTATTTTAAATACTTGTGTCATAAATACTGCCCATCCCTGTTGAGGTGCACATTTAATTCTGCAGTGAGTTGAGCAGCTGCGTTTTTTTGTTTTTTGATTACAATCTGGCTTAGCACCAAGACATCCTTCGTCATTCGTCCTTCTTGGTGGTATGCTGACACTGATATGTCACCCATAATGTTGTGTGCATTGCAATGTTTTAAGCAAAACTGTGCTATTACTCTACTAATTAAAACCTTCACACTCTGCTCTTACTTATTCAGTAAAAATTGGCCGCCAAGCTGAGAAGGGTCTGGATGCGGACCTGGTGCAGTGCAATCTGAGCTGCATCCAATGCTTTTAATGCACTCACCTAACCCCAGCCCTTACCCTACCCGCCACATTGACATCACTCACTCCATTGAGTGCGTTGTGTCTGACATTGCATCGCTGAGTGATGCAATCTCAGTTTGCATCATAAAGGCTGCATCGAGATACTATTGACCAAGCTGGTCAGATTTAGCCAAGAAACCTCCAACACTTGGCCAGTGTTTCCGTTTTATTGTCCAATACCTGTATATTTAGCAGTTTACATGTGTTTGTTGTATTATTACAAACATACATGCCAAATTTGTAAAAACTGTAAAAGATAAAGTAAACAAACCTTCATTTATAATTCACATATCCCACATTTTGTGTTCTAACAACAAGCTGTGATGAGATGAGATACATAGTACTGATTGCATTACCTGTTTTATGATGCTGAACTTGTTTTCAAAGTGTCTCACATGCATAGTAGGTATAAAATAATTTCATTGGGAAATCTGGCCACTTAAACGAATGATCCCGTTTTGGATCTGATTGATCGGTTTTCACCAGGATTTTACTCTCGCTGTATTTACAAGAGAACAAGGACAAAAACATGTTGTTTAAGGCTCATGGTGTGTCCTTTCCCTGTACTGAACTGTATTATTCAGCTATGCATAGGTATATCCAGATTTTCATTCTATGGCACCGTTAGCTACATCATTTCCTAAAGCAAAACATCTGTTATTGTTCACACACCATCATTTCACATTGTTAGCTTTCATAATCCCCATCACTAGTTGTTCAGCAATATTCAATCAGCTCATCCAGATGAACAGTCATTAGCCACACCAGACACTTTTGACTGACTAAGAGCTCATGTACAAGTTGAGAATATTATACAATTGCTCCAGAGTGGAACATCTTGTCTTAATTATCCACACTGAAGCCATGGATAGAGCTTTTCAGAGGCTTGATTGAATTTGACATGAACAGGGGAAGAATTTGTGAAAGAAGATTACAACAGCGCAATGCTAATGACCATTCAAAAATATTAATTTCCATACTCTGGTTTTAACTGCTCATCATCTGTATGTGTTGTGAAGTGTCAAGAAACCCATTGTTCAGCTCTGTATTCTTGCACACCCATTTTATTTACCAGTCTCTCCTTACACCATAAGTTACACATCTCGTTCACTAGTTTTAAAGTAAAGCACACCAAATGTCCTTTTGCTGACAACAGTAAAGTGATGGTTTACAGGTTGTAACATTGTAGCCAAATAAAAAAGGATTAATGGTAGTTTCAGCTGGGAGGGACAATAAAAGGGGAAACCAATTATTTGAAACCAGCATAGCTGAAGACAACTTATTTTTGTTGCCTGTTTTCTTTTGTCGTAGTCCAGATTTTATCTGCTGACAAAAAGGCATCTTTTTGGCTCTATCTTCTATATTTGATGACTAATAGATATGCTCAGAAGTGGAGATAATGATAATATACCTCTTTAAAGAGACTTTTGAAAATGTCTCTCCACTCATGGCTTGAATATATTAGAGACATCTGCCACAGTTATTAGTTTGAAACATCAACGTCTAAAGAGAATATGTACTGTATGAGTCAAATATGTAAAAAGAAGACATGTAAATGTCTTTTAATTCAAGATATGAATGTAATGAAAATAAAAAAGAAAGAAAAAGTAACATGAAATGACCTTTGAAACAATAATTTTTAGAAAACTACTTAAATTTCATTTAATTTCCAGCTTCTCTGATATTTCTCCTGAGTAAAGATCCCAGTAATCTCATACGTTTCGACATGAGTTTCACAGGTCTCACATTTACCCAGTTCAGGGTTAATATCATTAAATATTTTTTTTTTTTAAATGAGAATGTTGTTTTTTAGACTTAAAACATACATATTATTTACAGGAATAGCGCCTATTTGAAAATGTGTTTGGATGATTTTGGAGCTGTGAGTAGCAGCTCACTCATTTACCCACTGAGAGTAGCCTTACCACGGACACTATGCTGAAAGTCTCTATAGTGTTTTAATATGAAGTATAATTAGTTATGTAAATAAAATTCAATTGAAATAAATATAAATAAAATTGTATAGTAGAAGTAATTTGTAGAAGTTAAATTTGTGGAATTTAATTAAGTAGTTCCTCCTCAAACAAATGGGTTTTTAAAAAGATACTTCATCCAAAACTAAAAAATCCTGTCATCATTTACTCACCCTTTACTTGTTTCAAACCTGTTTGAGTTTCTTTCTTCTGTAATAAGATATTCTTAAGTAAGCTTGAAACCGGTTACCATTGACTTCCATAGTGTTTGTTTTTCCTACTATGTAAGTCAATGGTTATTCGTTTTCAATCACGACATTCCAATGTAGGTTATTCCCTAACAGTGTTGGGGAAAGTTACTTTTAAAAGTAGTGCATTACAATATTGAGTTACTCTCCCAAAAAGGTACTAATTGCGTTACTTAGTTACCTTTTTATGGAAAGTAATGCGTTATATAACTTTTAAGTTACTTTTGCAGTACATTTCCTTACCTGGCTGAGGTTTGATCTCTTTAAGAACATGCAGGTGTTTTTTCACCTTTTTATAGAGAACCTCTGCCTTAACACACCACCTACAGTATATTACCTAGACCTTCATTTTCCTTTAAAAAAAAAAGTAGGGTAAAATTTTATTTTGAAAACTTTCTGAGCCTAGAGCTAAACATGCTATATGTACAGATTAATGACAGCATGTCAAGTAATGTTTTTGCTACTTTTGTGTTATCAGTTAAATTCACTGTTCATTGAGATAAAAGCCTAAATTAACATGAACTAATTTAAGGCAAAGACATATTTTAAACTTTAAAATGTTTAATAACAAAATTAACAGTAAGATCAAAATAAATCTTTGAGCTTTATACATTGAATAAATTGCTTTACGGGGCCTTAACAAATGTGTAAATCATTTCTCAAAAGAAAAAAATCATACTATATTACAAAACGTAGTCGCTTCTACAGTAGACAGTGGCTGCATCTCCTCAACGATAAAAGCAAGAACCATTTTTTTTTGTTTAGTTGAAGTAATTGTTTTACCTGGAGAACGTGAACTGATGTCAACCATTTGTTGTTTAGCTGGAGGTGGGGTGCGGGTGAAGTGCTTTGCATTCAGTTTTGTTTTGTTTTTTTTCAATGTCGTGTTTCTTTCAGTTGTCATGAATTTTATTCATTCATTCATTTTTCGGCGGATGCCCTTCCAGCCGCAACCCATCACTGGGAAACACCCATACATTGTCGTTCACACACATACACTATGGACAATTTAGCTTACCCAATTCACCTGTACCACATGTCCTTGGGCTGTGGGGGAAACCGGAGCACCCGGAGGAAACCCACAACATGGGGAGAACATGGGGAGAACATGCAAACTCCGCACAGAAATGCCAACTGACCCAGCTGGGACTTGAACCAGCAACCTTCATGCTGTGAGGCAGGAGTGCTACCCATTGTGCCACCGCATCGCCAGCATGAGTTTTGCTTACACATAATCTACACTTAACAACAATCCATTTCTTTTCTTTGAGTAAGGAGTTCAAAATAACAAGAATCCATTGCAAAAATGTAAGTCTCCGACCTGCCATTGTTTCTGTTTCTGACTGTAGTGATAGCAGGCGATTCGTGAATGAATTGTTTGTTTTTTAACTGGATCTTCTAAGTGAACTGATCGACCAGTTCATTAAATTGAGTTGTCGAGAAACAGTTAACGTCTTTAGTACTAGCATACCGTATAACCCCTCTGACTTGAAATAAACCAATATCCTGAGTTACTGAGTTACAGTACACTGACTCATCTGCTGTGAATTTCATGAGATTTTAACCATGCCCCCTGTGACAAACAAGATATTGGATGCGAGGAACTGCTGGAAGAGTGTTGTTTTAATGGAATTTGATACTGCACACTGAATGGGAGAAAAAAAACTCTGTATTTCATGATGCAGGTGATGCACAAAGGTAATAGTTTGATTAAGGTCTTAACATGTTTACAGCATTTACAGCGGATCTTTCAGTCCATAATATTGTAGTGATGTTACTGTAAACTTAGTAACTAAATCATTCTGACTAAGGTATGTCTTTAAAAACCGAAAGAGTACTGCTGACGATACTAACTAACTTTGCCGTCTGAATAAACCAACACAATCTCACGGCAACTTGTAACTTTTTGATTTAGTGGCTAATTCGTATGATTTTGTATGATCTAATTCAAACAATTTAGTACGATTTGCTCATCCCCCAATGATGGTTGGTTTTAGGAGTGGGGTTAGGTGCCACGCCTCCTTTTTAAAATCGTACAATTTCGTACGACTGAACTCGTACAAATTTGTACGAATTAGACACTAAACTGACAAAACGTAAAATACTTACATTTTCTTGTGAGATCAGGCTGGAATAAACATAAACAAAGAACATTGATCACACACTTACCAAATCCATTGAGACAGAACAATCAACACCTATTGGAACTGCGTCTTTTTTAAAATAAGACAAGGGGAACATCTGAATTTCACCATTTACAGATGCGAAAATCTCTTGGGTAAAAATATTCCTTGCAAACATTTACAAACACACAGCTGTGCTCTCACCGCAGGCAAATGGAAACAAAACCTTTGTTGTGGCACACTTATAAACGCAACACTGACAACCCATGTCTCCGAACCATTCTTCTTCTTCCATGTTTTAATTACAGTTGGAAACACAACATGGCATCTCTCTGCCCTCTTAACGCTGTAACAGGTAAAAACAGTCGTCGAAGCTATATTACGCATATTAATGAAGTTGCATCTCATTCACAATAGATCGCGCTGATTGATTCGAACCAAGTTTTTCTCAAGAATTGATGCTGAAAACTCAAAGACATCACATTGTTTTGACCAGTACAGACACGCTGGAATGTACATAATGATCTCATGGCCGTGACGCAGCTTCAAAATTTCTTTTCAAACCGGAAAAACGAATTTGTACAAAATAATGCAAGAACAACCAGTTTTCACTTTTTTTTTCGAAATATTTGTCCTAATAGTGTTTTTTACGGCATGGGACATAATTATGACTGTCAACATCTCAAAAAGTGGGGTTTATTCATAAACTAATTTCGAGAGGATCACGTGCTTATGATTTATCACAGCCGGTCTCATATTAAGCTAATCAGTATCATCCAATCATATAAGCCATAAGCTACTATAAATAACCACAGTTTTCAGTCCACTTTATCTTCGTTTGGAAATAACCCCCCTTCCTCCCCTTTCTCCTCCTTCACTATAGATCGGGCGGCACGGAGGCCCAGTGGTTAGCACTGTTAGCCCCACAGCAAGAACACTGCCAGCCCTGGTCCTGCCAGGTCGGTAGGTGTTTCTGTGAGGAGTTTGTATATTCTCCCCGTGTCCGCGTGGGTTTTCCCCGGGTTCTCCGGTTTCCTCCCACCATCCAAATATATACATCATGCATAACAATGAAACATTTGTCTAGCCCTCTTTTTTCCTCACATGTTCCCTTAGCTACTGCAGACGGGGAGTTCTGAGATCCACCGAGCTCAGGCTCCCCTCTCGCTCTGCAAACGGGAGGAAGCCCCGGGCTCGAGGATCCCTTGAGCTCGGGGCTCTCTCCCGGGACAGCATGCCAAACAAGCTTTTGATGAATCATCAGCTAAGTGTGAACTCTTAAAACACTTTTAAGCTGAGCATTACCATTTTTTCTTTTAGTGCAATAAATCATTTTCAAATCAAATCAAAGCATCCTTTGTGCATTTATACCTGCACAAAAGTTGTGTTAAATCAATGCACACAAACCCTGAAGATGCATCACATTTAACTTACTACATTAATAAGCTACGTTTAAAGACAAAATTATTAACAGTAGCATGAAATTTACTCTTAAAAATATTTTCCAAGTGATGTTTAAAAGAGCAAGGGAATCATATTTTGGAATAAAAAAATGAGCTTTAAAATTGTGCTAGAATCTTGCAAAATATCTCGTAAAATATTATGTACTGTCTTCATGGCAAAGACAAAAAAAGTGATAGAGTTTACAGTTCATATAAGAATATAAACTAGTTTATATAAGAAATTAACAATTGAAACTGATATGTTTTAAAGAAAATGTTTGTTAAACAGCACTTGGGAAATATTTGAACAAGAATTAAAATTTCACCGAAGAGTAAATATTTGTATTTGTACAGTTTATGGCTCCATTGGTCAATCGCTGTCTTTGTTTACCATTAAACAAGCTTCATTTGTATAAATGTTTGACATTTTGCATTGTTTGAACAGTGCTTTCTCTGTGATCAAATGAATGCTGACTGACTGATGAAGTGATAAAGTAAGGCCCCAGAATGCCATTCTCTCTTCGGTGTAAGTGTTTACATAAAGTGGATTTACTGGCCGCATTCTCTGTGTTAATTTAGCCTATAGGAATCCTGGTTTCAATGCATTTAAACAGCTTCTGTCTGCTGTGATGCACAATTTAGAGCTCCATCTGCAAGTGCAGTAGGAGATACTCGAGCAGCTCTGCATAAATCCTACAAACAGTCTCTCAGCATGTCGACAAATAAGAGGCCGGCAAAGGTAAGAAAAATTCCGACTGTCATCAATATGTCCCCTTGCCTCACTCGCCAGGGAATGGTTATCAGTGAGCCAAACGGCCGTATTGCATATTGACTGAAGCAGCATAACCTCAGCGTGACACAATAGCAGAGGTCTCTAACCTGAAACAATTGCCCTCGCTGTACGTTTTTCTCTTGGCTTCGAACTGCTCTTTGTTTATAGCTCCTGGATTGTTGTTTTTTTGCGCTAACTGTGTCCTTTTTCTGGCCTCAAGGGAGATGTCAGCAAATGCATCTGTTGGATACAGAAGAAGAATGATGAGTGATTTGGGGCTCATATATACTGTAGTTTTATAATGAAAATAAAGCATGTTTTATGAATAATTCAGAATACTTATTTGGAGAAATTTTTGCATTGAATGATTGTTTTAATCTGAGTTCAAGACAAAATTTACTGTAATTTCACCCCATCTGTATTGTCAGTGAAAATATAATATAAATGTAATATAATATCACATAATATAAACTTTTTATTCTTTAGCAAAGCTGCAATAAATAGATCAATATAGGCAGTAAAGAATTTTGAATTGTTAGAAAAACATTTTTTTTCTCTTTTGATATTTCTATTGATCAGAGATTTATCTATTAGTTTCCACAAAGAATATTAACATTGCTAATAATAAGAAATATTTCTTAAGCAAAAATCTGCATTTTTTTTATTTGACAGAAAACTAGAGTAACTGATAAAAATTAATTACATTTGAAACTACATTAAAAAGAAAACCTTTCTCTCAAATTATAATATTTTACAATATTATTGTTTTACTTTTTATCAGATAAAAGCATGTGATGACATTTTCTTGAGCGTAACTCTGCATATTTACATTTTCCCTAAAACTAATTTGACATAGTAAACTAGAGTAACGGAAAAATAGATCACATTTTTAAAAAGTTCCTTTAATTTATAATATTCATTCATTAATTTTCTTTTCAGCTAAGTTTATTAATCTGGGATCTCCACAGTGGAATGAACCGCCAACTTATCCAGCATATGTTTTACACAGTGGATGCCCTTCCAGCCGCAACTGATCACTGGGAAACATCCATAAACACTCATTCATACACATACACTACGGACAATTTAGCTTACCCAATTCACACATTTTTTTTTTCATACCACATGTTTTTTGGACTTGTGGGGGAAACCAGTGCACCTGGAGGAAACCCACACAAACACGGGGAGAACAAGCAAACTCCACACAAAAGTACCAACTGACCCAACCAAGGCTCGAACCAGCGACCTTTTTGCTGTGAGGCGAATGTGCTACCCACTGCACCACCATGCAGCCTATAATATTTTACAACATCATAATTTAGAATGTGCAGTGCTTAGCATAATATTTAACATATATATTTATTAAAATAATGTTTTAGTCACCAAACATATTTAGAAATTGAAAGACAATACAATTAAATTCTAGATAAATATTGCAGAAAAAAAATAACCTACAAAATTTCAACTTTCAAAATGTTTCCATTTGTTTAGCTTCTCTTGATTTTCCCCTTTTTAAATTTGTATTTAATATTTTTCTATAACATATAAATTTGGGTGTACTAGTGTTTGGACCATTATCGTAAGTGATTTTGTTAGATAAGCTCCAGATTTGGCTTCAGTACTGACTAATCTAATGTATATGCACAAATATTATATTGTAGCTTCCTATTAAAAATATGAGTTTAAAAGATTTGTGATTTGTGAGGGGTGTACTTATGTATGCTGAGCACTGTAGTTTACAGTATATAATGAAAGTAAAGCATATTTTATGAATAATTCAAATGACTTATTTGGAGAAATGTTTGCATTGAGGGATTGTTTTGATTAGACTTAAACAAAATTCCTTGTAATTAAAACCTGTCTGAATTGTCAGTGGAAATATAGTATAAACCATTAATCATCATAAAAACGAACTTTTAGCAAAGATGCATTACACAGAAAGTAGAGAATTTTTTTATTGTTTTGAAATGTCTATTGATCAACGATGAACCTATTAGTTTCCACAAAGAATATTAAGCAGCACAATAGTTTCCTACTAATAAAAAATATTTCATAAGCAAAAATCTAAGTTAATTTGACAAAAAACTAAAGTAACTGAAAAATTATTTACATTTAAAACTATTTTAAAAAGAAACCTTTCTGTCAAATTATAATATTTTACAATATTATTGTTTTACTGTATTTATTATCAGATAAAAGTATCTGATGACATTTTCTTGAGCATAAATCTGCTTATCTAAATTTTCCCCAATGTTTATTTCACAAAGAGATTAATTAGAGTAACAGAAAAATAGATAACATTTTTAAAAAGTTCCTTTAATTTATAGTATTTTACAGTAGTATGATTTATAATGTATGAGTACCCCTTGTTTCTATCTTAATAGACCTAAAGCTTATATGTTATGTATAATTTATACTGTTTCATTTAATTTTAAAGTTAATTGTGCAATAATGCTTAATAACAGCTTCCACTTCAAAAACAGGTCACATTATAGATGGAAAATATTATTCGATATGTAATAATATATTTTTAAAGTATTTTAAGCTTCATATTTCTATATTTACAGTGGGGAAAGTTTTCATGTATTCATTTTATTACCTTTTTTTTATTATTATTATTCATCTTAAATTGTCTTCTGTGCATTCCGACAGTGAGTTGTAAGACTGAAGAGAATTGCGCCCCCCTCTGGGCAGTTTGTTTTAAATGGCTTTAAACGGCAGCTCAATCTGCTGAGTTAATTAACATAATGGTTTTTGGAGAAAAAAAGAAATGTAGAAATCATTACTAGGGTTATTTCTGAGAACTATAACCACCCACCAAAGCAGTTTTACATCAGCATTATAATTTTCCACAATAATATTTAAAACTGTGCATATAAAATTAGATTGTGCACTCAATTTCATGAACAAGTCTTCAACTTTAATATAATTATGTGCTATAATTTTTTTTTTTTTATATCCCAGAACATTTCTGAAGTTTTTCCCAACATAAATGCTGCATAATTCCTAAGATTCATAAGGCATTAAATCTCAGTTGTTATTTTCTCCTTCTCTCTTCATCTCCTCAGTGTGTTTGAAACTGCCTGCTGTATATTTGTCCGTTCACAAGCTCTCGGCGCTAAGATTGGAATTCTCCTTTCTCATTACCAGTCTTAATAGACCCCTTCGACCTCATCCCAGCCGGAGATAATATCTGATCCATAGAATTAATTAATTATAGCCCAAATATTATAGATTATTAAAAATAGCATAAGTAATAGTGTAATATCTCAAGCTGTCGACTTTAATAGTCAACATTGTCTTGGCAGCTCTTATCAGTGGGAGACACCCGGTCAGAATATTGATTTCTAGTCGTTTTAACCATCATCTGCTGTTGTGATGGAGAATTGTCAGGCTTTTACTGCTCTGTGCTCATTTAAAATCATTAGATTGCTTCTGACGCTTTGACTAAAGCCGTCTTTGCTCCCAGAACACTAGAACCACATTATATTTTATACTCCACAAACTGACAATGAATTTGCAGTTGGGTTGTCTCAGTAGAAATGTATGTTTTTGTGTGTGTGTTTGCCATAGTCAAAATAATGAATAACTGAGATGTAATGTAATATATCTACAGTTGAATTCCAAATTAGATTATATTAGCCCTCCAGTGAGTGTTTTTTTATATTTCCCATGTTTATAAGAGATTTGTTTTCAACACATTTTAAACAATAGTTTTAATAGCTAATTTCTTACAACTACTTTATTTTGTCTTTGCCATGATGATGGTAAATAATATTTTACTGGGTATTTTGCAAGATACTACTATTATTATTATTGTTATCCCTAAATAGTTTAACTAGGCTAGATAGGTAATTAGGCACGTCATTAGACAACAGTGGTTTGTTTTGTAGCTAATTGAAAACAATAATATCTTAAGGGGGCTAATAATATTGATCCTAAACTGCTTTTATTTTAGCCAAACTAAAAGAACATAGTCTCTTTCCATAAGAAAAGAGGAAATAAAAAATAATAAATTTCACTGGAGTGTTAATAATTTTGCTTTATGTACATTCAAAAAAATGACTTTTGCTGTTTGTTCAAACTACTTGTTTAAAATGAGCTGAAACAACAATTCGTATGTTATTTTGGGACAACTTAATTGTTCTATGTTCAATCCACTTAAATTTCTAAAAACGATTAAGTTAACTTTATCGATATGTGTTGGGACACCATGAAGGAATTGTGTGGAACCCAGCATTTTTACAGAGTATAAACGAGAGTGCTGAAATAGTTTAAATAACTACATTGAAAAAAGGATTCAAAGTTGATTCCTTGGATTTACTAAATTTGTTTAAGTTAAGTGTGCTGTAAACCATTTATTTGGGCTGAATTTAAACAAAAAAAAATAAGTTAAATATTACTAAATTTAATTTGTTAAATTCAATACAAATTGTTTGCAAAAATTTTGCAGAATCTTTTTTCCAGTGTATTTCAATATGTCAATATTTGTAATTGCTGAATTATTAGCCCCCTGTTTATTTTTTCCCCCAATTTCTGTTTAACGGAGAGAAGACATTTAGAACACATTTTAAAACATAATAGTTTTAATAACTCATTTCTAATTGATTTCTTTTATCTTTGCCATGACAGTAAATAATATTTTACTAGATATTTTAAGACACTTTCATACAGCTTAAGGTGACATTTAAAGGCTTAACTAGGTTAATTAGGTTAACTAGGCAGGATAGGGTAATTAGGCAAGTCATTGTTCAAAGATGGTTTGTTCTATAGACTATGGGAAAAAATATAACTTAAAAGGGCTTATAATTTTGACCTTAAAATGATTTTTAAAAAATTAAAAACTGCTTTTATTCTAGCCGAAATAAAACAAATAAGTCTTTCTCCAGAAGAAAAAATATGATCAGACATACTGTGAAAATTTCCTTACTCTGTTAAACATAATTTGAGTAATATTTAAGGGAGAGAAAAAATTAAATGAGGGCTAATATTTCTGATTTTAACTGTATATAAGAACACTATATAGTGTTAGATAAACAATCAAGCTTTCAACAATTCTAGATTTTTCAACTCAGGATTTGTGATTGAACATTATTCAGGTCTATTTTGATTTTAATGTTTATTCTATAAAAAAATATCTTTGTTATTTTAGCTTGGTCACATGATCTGGAATGTAACTGATTCATGCTTAACTTGTCACAAAAGGTGTGTTCATGCAGAAAGCCTTGAGAAGCTGTTGTTATTAACTTGTCAATAATGAATATGTTATTGTCAATGATTTTCCGACATGATGTAGTGAAGCCGTGAGGAAGTCGGCTTGTATGTTGCAGACCGAGGGTGTCTGTGAATTGGACAATTTACATGCAAATGATCTGCATAATATGATTAAATTGCCAAAATCATTCAGTGGGCTATACTGGGAGGATTTTCTAATTACAACAGCAATTTTCATAATCAGCTGACAAAACAGCCTGACTGATGAATTGTGCATGGACAGACAAATCTCAGAACATAATAAAAGTGTGCTGTAAACAGTACATTATTTAATCAGCTTGGTAAAACTGGATGATCCTCTGTAAAGGAGTACGTGCAAATTTAGGCTACACATCTGAGAAACACTCATGGGAAAGCCTATTATAATGCTATTATTTGGCCCTCGATAGATCAGATTAAAAGTTGAATGTCATGGCCTGTGATGCAGGCTCTTCGTTGAGGCTGATATCGGGACTCCCATGGGTCTCCTCATGATGTGATAATCATGTTCATCCTTAGCTGATTGTTTTAGCCATTATTTTGTGCAACTTTTAACTTCTTACTTTTAAAGGATCCTTGCTTTTGATAATTGTGAAGAAAATACCTTGTTTTTGTCGTCCAAAGAAAAAAAAAACTAAATTAAATTTTGTCACACTTCTGTGGAGATTTTCACCTTTAGGTTTTTGCACTCAATGTTGTTTAATTAATATTTTTAATGCCATTTTGGTTTAATACAGAATCTAAGGTTTCATTTACTCTTGGGTGATAATTGTAAACTGGGATTTGAATTTCACACTTTATTTTAAGATACAATTCTTGCTATTAACGAACTCTTAACGTTCTGGTTATTGATAGTAATTAGCAGTTAGGTTAGGATTAAGGAATATGATCATGCAGTACTAATAAACAGCCATATCTTAATAATAGGCAGGTAATAAGCCACTAGTTAACAGTGAGATTTGGTACTTAAGATATTCTGGATACATTGTTTTATATTTACAATTAGTTTGTATTTATGTTCTAAACACCCCAAGGCTGCTTTTAAGTGGGCAATTTTTCTCATTAATTTCTCTGGAAACAATGATTATCCTAACCTTAAGCTAGAGCTGGGAGACGGGCGGGAGAAAGTAAGGAAAAATAAGGCTATTTAGTGTGTTTCCAGTCCAGTGCTCTGCCGTTGACAGCTGTGTATATCAGGGGCCACATCATCGCTCACTCTCCTCTGGAGCTCCTCACACCCGCAGACAGAGATAATAGGCTATTAGAGGCATGGGATTAATTTGTAGCCAATTACCACTCACAGTGGAATATGAATGCATAAATAAGCCAGCGCTTGTGTCTAAGTTTTGGAGCCGATCGGAGCAGTGTGAAGGGGAGGAGAGCCGGCCGGGCGCGCGCGCGTGTGTGCGTGTGACATAAACACTGGGGTGTCCTGAGGGGGACGGTTCAAACCCAAAAACGACCTGAGCAGGGGGACATCAGCATCACCGTCAAGAGACCGGCTGGATCAAGTCCTGAACAACCTCCGAGTAGCAGCAGACCGCACTTATTTTATGTCTTTTCTCCAGCATGTCTCCTGTTGAGTGAAGAACGGCGAGAGAAAGCAGAAGTCAGACCCTCTGGAGAGCTATGAACCGGGAGAAGGTGCAGGTCGGCGACTCCATCGCGCCAGCCGGGGCCGGTGTGATCGTGGTCGCCCCGCAGGACGTCATGGACGACAAGCGCCTCGCTGCCGGAGAACTGCCAGTGTTTAACTGTGCCGGAGGAAGAGACGCTTTACCGGCGGAAAGCCGAGAAACCTCACCGAGACACGAGCCGGTTCCCGCGGGCGCGCCGCCTACCGTCCACCGGACCACCTCATTCTCGGTTCTGGACATTTTGGACCCAAATAAATTTACTAGTAAGAGGCAAACGCCTAACCGGACAGGTTGTGAATTCGCGTTTGGTGCAGAAAATAGAAGTGATGACTCAAATCACACGATCGAGCACAAGTCTTATCAAGAGGACTATGACTGTAAAAAAACATCAGGGATTTTAAGTAAGTGACCTCGTTATCTTCTGACTTTTGTATCTGTTATGTATAAAATTATCGTCACATCACATCACAGCATAAAAACATTGATAGTGCACATTAGGCTAATAAATAAAGCGGACATTAATTTGTTAAGACATTTTAAAATGTTTGAAAATTTAGTTAATAGTTACATTTTGAAATAGTTACATTTTAATGAAAATGTTCTTGCATCTTGAATGACCATATGCAAGAATAAAGTTTTTTTTTTTACCTTTGTATCTCACTTTTTGCTCGAATCAATGTCATCTAAAATTAAGTAGGCCTACAAATTTGATAATATATGTGTAATGTTGACCTATAATTATATCATATTTAAAAAGTAGCTTATAGCCGGTCTATTGTGGGATACTGCTTGAAACATCATATCAAATGAGCATTTTCAGACCTGTTTGGTAAATGTTTATTACAATATAATAAAAGTTTTCATAACTACATTGTTTATTTGTTTTAAAGTAACACGATTGGGGCTGAGCAGTCCACTTTAACTTTAAAGAGCTATAAAGAAAGACTTTAACCAAATGTATTTTCAGAAGGAACGAAATTAATCATTTAAACCCATGTAAACGCACATCAAGTCGATGCTTGAAAAAAAATCTGTAATTCTTTAAACTGATAAAAACTTTTTTTAATTTAATTTTTAAAAACTTTTTAATTTTGTGTGTGAGTGATTTTCGTGTAAACTGCATTAGAACAAATTTTCAGATTATGTTTAGAGTTTCAAGTCTTGTGTTCCGGGCACCATTTGGGTTTTTTAGAGTAATGATCGATATTTCTCTTAATAAATATAATAGGTTTTAATCTTGTAATTATCCGAATTTTGTCCCTATAATTTAGATGTTGAAGAAGGAGAGTTTGCAGCTGCCTGAAAGAGATATACTCATTTCTATAATAGGATATCGACCAGTCTGGAGCAGATCCTCCACATTATCAGCGTCTTTACGCAGCAACTTGCGTTAAATTAAGCGCAATCGAATTGCCTTTAATTGTTTTTTCTTTAGATATGTTAGAGCTCTGTCTCTAGTCTAAATGGTGAAAATAGCAAGCACTGTCTTCGTGGGCATCATCTTATCTTCTGTGCCTGTATTTGCAAGGACAAATATGTGTCAACCCCTATGATTGATTGGAGGCTGAGCGCGAAAGCAATTTTCAATAAACAGTAATTGTAGGCTGCAATAATTTGATAAGGTTTGTGCTGTTTTTAACAGCCGCTTTAAATGGATGAGTAAATTGAGAGTTATCGATTAGACGGCCATGCTGTGATTTAAGATGTCAAGACGAATTGACACGCCAAAGGAAGTGTCATCTATTCAGTCGTCACTTCATAAAGAGAGGGAAAAGAGCGGACAGAACAGAAATATTACTTTAATTTAAGGTGTAAAAAATATTTTGTCGTGTGTGGTTATTTTTAGATTTAAACTTTATTTAGACCTATATATAAAAATGCTGTAACATATTTAGCGAATGAAACTAAAACTGTTTAAGCATCTGAAGCTATATCTGTTAAATGTAAACAGCTTAAATAAATTATTTCTGCGATAATCAATCAAAAAATCTATGATTTTCTTTTAATTCAAAATAATAATAAAAAAAACAATAATTATTAAAAATAGAAACGACTGTAGGATAAAGACAAACGAAATTTGCTGAAATATTTTTTCCTTCCTCTCTTTTCCTTTTTCATAAAATCTATTTAAAAACCTGTTGGTGACACCAAACCCATGTAAGTGTGTGGTATAAATTCACCTGTGCTTAAGGGTCATTTGTTGACTGTGGTGTTTTTTGTTTCTACAGAGGACGGGTTCGTGTTCCGGTCAGATGAATGTGAGTCTGATTTCACCCGAGGGAATCAGTCGGACAGTGAACTCCAGGAGGATCTGTGCAGTGAAGAGAGCAGCGCCCTGACCGGGAACAACGAGGCTGAGTTCGGACAGCACGAGGACGACGACTCGTTAAGCAAAAGTCCAGATGGACAGCAGACACAGCAGTCCTCGTCAAACGGACAGAATCATCAAGTAAAACCCAAACGGAAGCGCTCCGGATCAGACTCAAAGTCTGGCAAACCCAGAAGAGCCCGGACTGCGTTCACGTACGAGCAGCTGGTGGCTTTGGAGAACAAGTTTAAGTCGACGCGGTACCTGTCCGTGTGCGAACGCCTCAACTTGGCACTGTCATTGAGCTTGACGGAGACTCAGGTGAAAATATGGTTTCAGAACCGCCGGACCAAGTGGAAGAAACAGAACCCGGGCGCGGACACGAGCGCGCCGACCAGCGGAGGCGGAGGCGGGAACGGACCGAGCAACGGGCTCGGCGGCCTGAGTCCCCTGAGCCCGTCTCCTCCTATGGGCGGCCATCTGTCCATGCACACCAGCTATCCGGGTCACACGCCCGGTGGCCTCGTCTGCACCACGCAGTTACCATTTCTGCCGGGTCACGCGGTACTGTCACCCTTCATGCTGGGCTCACAGACTTACGGGGCGCCCACATTTTACGCGCCGCACTTATAAGAACAGAACTACGGGGAGGGTGGAGAAATATCCGGTCAAACCCGGGACAGAAACATTTTTAACTTGAAGCACTACGTCGACACACACTTGCAAAGACATTTGATAGGTTTGTCTCTTGAAAAGCGAAATGTATTTCAACCTTGCTGCACTGTGGCAAATACAGAATTAAGTTTACGAATCATTCGGCAATATGTGCTAATAATTCGATTTAATTTCGATTTGCTTCGTTTTGATAAAATGTGAATATTTCTCTAGGTCAAACTGTAAATATTCAGTTATTATGAAATGTGTTTAGACATTAACTTTGGATGCAAATGTAGTAGGGAATAAAATGGTATGTATTGAAGCAAAGAATGAGAAAATTGTTGGACTAATTTTGTGTACAAACATAGGCCTAAAGAAAAGTTTATCTTGATTTTTTTTTACTGTGGGCCATATATTTAAATCTGAATTTGCATAGACTATGCTATTATTTAATTGTTTGTCTCACAATTAAAGGGTTGAAATAAAATGGCAGGTGACAAAGATCAGTTGTCATCAATTCCGTGGGCCTGGCTTTATATGAGAGAAATTCAGTAAACAGAAGGCTGATGTTCTTGACCTTGCACCAAATATTGCCTAGTATTAACTCTGAATTTTATTCGTTAAATTTCGTTTAAGGAATCGCGAACAGGTGTTTTTGGACGTTTTGTGTTTGTATTATTATTATTATTTTTTTTTTTTGCTTTTTCTTGAAACCCTTATATGTAAAGGCTTGTGAAATGGCTGAATAGTAGCTCATGGTTGATTCAGTATAAAGTAAAGAAAGATTTAAAAATAAAAAAATATAGATATCCTGTAGAAAATGTATATATTTATCCTTGTTCTTGTTTTATTGATTTTTAGACCCTTTTTCGTTTTTAAAAGTATTAACGATAAATTAGCCGCTGTAATTGTAGTTAGGTATAGAGATCTGGAGCGCTAATGAGACACAATTTCCTCTTTCAATCGATTTATTGATTTGATAGTTAACTATCAATAACGAGGACTTCAGAAAGGCACTTAAAAAGCACTAAAAAGTACGAAAATATCTGGATTGCATTTTCATTTCATTGTTCGTTAAAATATATTGAACAAATCTGTAATTTATTTATCTAATGTATTTGCAATTTTTGTGTTAGTCAAAGTAATTAAGACTAACTGTTTTAACACGGGATTAAATCGGTTGAAAAATGAATAGGCCGGTTAGCGCATAATTCTTGAGACTAAAATGTCCAATTTGGAGCCACATTTTGAAAGAATTTGAGCCTTTCTTAAAGGGCCATTTTCAATAAATATTTTGCATAAATAACGCAAGCATAGGCTACTATTTATTTAATACAAGATATTCATCAGGGAACATGTTAGTGATTGCAATTGTATGTCCTAAAATTCTACGAATTCGAAAGCTACCTTTTAAAATCTTATATTATTTTAATTACGTTTTGTATTTTTTATTACAGTTAGAATTTATGAAGAACATTTTCTAATATTTCTATACTCATAATAGTCGAAGTTTATTTTTTTGTGATTTGCTTTTTAAATGACCATTAATTTTACGTTCTAGGCTACACGACAATATTTTACCAAGACACGAAAATAACCATCGCCTAATATTAGCAATCATTTCAAATACAGAAACATTTTTTTTTCTCCGACCGACAATTTAATACTTCTAGGAATTTCGGTTTCCTGAATGTTCTTTAAACAGCAGAATAAATGCGGTCTCCAGCTTTAAAGCGTTTTACCAACGCGATGAGTCCAAATTAGTTGATGATGGGTTCTCTTGTTTTTTTTAAGGAAAAATTACTTCCCACTTATGTTATACCTGATGCTTCTGGTAACAGTCACATTCCTTTTACCGGCTAACAGAATGTTAGAAGGAATCATTGTATTTGAACCATTATATCATCACCAGTGCTGTTTTCTACAAGTATCCTGATAATTCTTCTTACATAAAAAATAAATAGACAATTAAAATCAACAAATAAAAAAAAAAAAACATACCTCGGTACATTTTTTCATCCTGTTTGAATGAAAAGCTGCTTTAAACAGTAAACAGCCTATGTAATATCTATACACCTAATTTATAGATGAAATATAATAATGGTAGCACTTATAAAAATGTATCACTCCTTATCATAAGTAGCCTAAATACATCTACATACAACTGGTCTTCAACACTCATGAACAAAAACCAAGACTAAATAAAATAGCTGATGAAAATACTGCTCATTGTTATTAAACATTTACTCATTTAGTTCAATGATGTTAGAAAATGAAAATTTATTGTAAACTTTTTTCCATATTAATCTAAAAGTGACAAATTGTAATAATAAAAATGTGTATAGTAACTACTTTGGAAAATTGCATGTTTTTAGTGGAACTATTAAAGAACATGCAAACATTAAACACTGAAAGTTCAATTTAAGGAAATCTTGACTTACACCTATTCCTTCAATTATTTCTGTCAAATGTTTTTGATCTTCATGTCAAAATGGAAAGGACCAAAGATATGTCTTAATAAAGCAAGTAGAAAATTTACTCCATTAATACGCAGGCATTACAGTTGACACAGATACATTGACAAAACCTACATTCATATTCAAAATTAGGATTCATTAAATACAAATGGTCAAAATTTAAATCATTATACACCAAGTACATACAAAACAATTTATAAATAAGTAAAATAACAAGCATTAAAAATCATTTTTAAAAAATACAGTACTTCATTTGAGGCACAGTTATATGTTGTTGAGGAGAGCTTCAGTTTATTTTCTGTGGAATAACCCAAGCATTTGCATGTGGCAGTGCTGCTTTATCCTTTAATTCAGTGCGTAGTTGAACTGATTTGCAAACTTCTCATGCTTCCTCTTGTCCATCTTGTTCATGACCTCGGTAACTCGTCTCATGGAGCTCCTACAAGAAAACCATGTGAATGAAACTCAAATTCTTCATTTACTCAACCGTTAAATGCATTTATTGACATTAGTTCAACAAATTCAGTGATTTTTTTTATTTGAGACTTCTGTAAAAAGTGATTAGTTGACTCTACCTAAAAAAACTGAGTAAACTTGTTGCCTTAAAATAGAGTCAATGTACAGTAACAGTTCCAAGTTTACTCACCTTTTTTTAAGTAAAGTCAACTTGTAAAGTCAACTTCTCACTATTAAGACAATGGGTTTACTCACTTTTTTAAGGGATAGATCACCAAAAATTAAAAAGATATTTTAAAGAATGCAGATACAAATAAATAAAATACAAACAAATAACTAATGAAGTCAATGGGTCTCGGCAACCAACATTTTTCAAAATCTCTTTATTTGTGTCAACAGAAGAAAGAAACTTAAATAAGTTTTGAAGAAGTGAAGGGTGAGTAAATGATGACAGAATTTTCAAGAGCATTCAAGTAACTAATGGCTTTTTATAGTGGGTTACTTACTTGTTGAAGACTTTCTTCTCTAATCTGGAGCGAGAGGTATTGGCTTTTTGCTTTAAGTCTGTAAGGTTTGGGTATTTTTTCTTTGACTTTCCTTTGTTGCCCTTCTTCCCCTTCCCGTATGTCTTAGAGGAGCCCAGATCTTCTCCAGTTGCGACCTCAATCTCCCTCATCAGCTCTGGGTCTCGCCAGTCTGAACCAATAGGAGAAAGATTCTGTGAAATCCCAACAATGCACCACACACTTCTGCCATACTTCATTACTTAAAAATAGATCTAAATTTGTATGCATTATGCTTAAATGTTTTTGCTATTTAATAATGATCTGATTGGAGTCTAAATCTTTCATTTTGGTATATTTACTAAAATAAATTAAGAATGAACATACTTGTACATCATTTATTAATTGTACACTGAAAAAAATTATTCATAAATGATTCATTGGATTTACTCAATTTTTTTACGTTAAGTGGTTGTAAACAATTTATTTGGGCTGAATTTAAACAAACAAATTAAGTTGAACAGTGCTCAATTTAATTTGTTTGTTTAAATTCAACACAAATAAATTGTTTGCAAGTTTTGCATGCAACACTTTTTTCAGTGTAGTTCATGTTAATTTCTACATTTACAAACACATAGTCAAGCTCTAAAGTAGTGCTTGTTAACATTAGTTAATGCACTGTGAGTTAACATTAGCCAAAAACAAATGACTTTATTTTCATTAACTACTCTGAAAAAAAATGTAAAGCATCCAATTATCATTCATTTCAGTTTATTATTATTTGTTTTATTTTTCAAGTAATATATTTCAAAACATTTTCAAAACAAAGCTCAAAACATAGTTAAATATAAATGTTTTTGATTAAGAGCTCAAAGAAGAAATATTTGTTTTGACCAATGTAAAATGTTAAGATTACTCACACAGGCCAGTGCATGCGTATTAAACAGAAGCTAAAGATGCTTTGTATTTTCATGGACTTAAAAAATATTGTTTAAGGCAAATTATTTATTTTTTATTGGCTCAGGTGATCAAATTTAGATGCAAAACCATAACCCTAAATCTTTTTAATTGGATGAATGAACATTTCATGGGAATTGTTGTTTTGATTAAAGCTATATCTTCTTGTTTAGAACATAAGATAATTTAAATTAATTTACTTTTTTCAACAAGTCAAATATGCTTTGTACCAGGTTATATAAAATTGTTCTCATGGAGATATAAAATAGTCAGGCAAATTATTTATTTTTCATTGGGTCAAGTAATAAAATTTAGATGTGAATCATTACCATAAATCTTTTTAATCTTTTTGATGAATGAAAGTTTTTTCCAGTGTACTACTAACAAAAATGAATAACTGCTGCATTAAATGTATTGTTCAATTGTTTGTCTATATTAATAAATACATTAACACGTGTATTTGTGCTATGTAACAGTTATTGTATAAAAACATTTTGTATATGTCATTGTATACATTTTTTTTAAATTGTTAATAAAAAAATTTATATGTTGATATGTTAATGAAAATGATATGATGTTAATGTTACTTTAACTTATTTTAAGTAACGTTTATATGTAATAGTTATATAATTTTTTAACTTCATCTTTTAGGCGTGTTTAATTTATGTAAGTTGAAACAACTTCATTCATTCATTTATTTTTTTTTTCGGCTTAGTCCCTTTATTAATCCGGGGTCGCCACAGCGGAATGAACCGCCAACTTATCCAGCACGTTTTTACGCAGGGGATGCCCTTCCAGCCGCAACCCATCTTTGGGAAAGTTGAAACAACTTGTAAACTTAATTTGATTCAACTGAAAAATTGAAGCCAGCAACAAATTTATTAGTGTACATTGTTACCATGGTGGTAATAACTATATAAAAT
Organism: Danio aesculapii; assembly: GCF_903798145.1. Classification (NCBI taxonomy): domain Eukaryota; kingdom Metazoa; phylum Chordata; class Actinopteri; order Cypriniformes; family Danionidae; genus Danio; species Danio aesculapii. The sequence goes on along the minus strand of NC_079448.1, from coordinate 14,359,040 downwards.
ATGTTTTAATACAGTTTAATGTTAAAATACAGTTTATGTTAAAATACACTTTAATACAGTAAAACAAAATAGAAAAAGTAGTAGACCAAAATGGAGATGGTATACATACAGTTGAAGTCAGAAATATTAGCCCCCCTGAATTATTAGCCCCATTTATTTTTTCCCCAAATTTCTGTTTAACAGAGAGAAGACATTTAGAACACATTTTAAAACATAATAGTTTTAATAACACATTTCTTATTAATGGATTATTTCATCTTTGCCATGATAACAGTAAATAATATTTTACTAGATATTTTTTAAGACACTTCTATACAGTTTAAAGTGACATTTAAAGGCTTAACTAGGTTATTTAGGTTAACTAGGTTAGAGTAATTAGGAAATTTATTCTATAACCATGGTTTGTTTTGTAGACTATCGAAAAAAAAGTTAGCTTATCGGGGCTAATAATTTTGACCTTCTCTGGAAGAAGACATGCTGTGAAAATTTCCTTGCTCTGTTAAACATAATTTGGGAAATATATATATATATATATATAGACATTTTCTCATGAATAGAAAAAAAATTGAAATAGAATAGAAGGTACAGTGCAGTGGAATAGAAAAGGTTGAGGTAATGAAGTAATGTTTTACTGAAAATAAACTTGAAACAGACCAACACAATCTCAAATGCCAAGTCATAACTTTTTAATTTAGTGGCTATTAGCCACTAATCTATTAGCCTTATTAGCTTATTAATTTGTACAAATTTATTAGTACATTTTATTATGATTTGCTCATTCCCTAATGAGGGGTAGGTTCAGGGGTGAAGTTTGGGGGTTACATTTCATCTATTAAAGAGTTTCTGATTTCTCCAAGTACATGCTTCATAAATCTTTCTTGTGCGAGTTCCAGTCTTAAAAGCATCAACTTTTCATTAAGCCTGTCCTTTACTGTTGATACATGCATATCTTGCAATGATGAAATGGGGGCCGTTAAAGTATTTACAATCTCCCAAGTGTTTAATTGCTACAGAGCACTGCGGTTCATCAGTCTGTAGTGAAGCGCATGCAAGCAACAAACAGCTTTTTCAACTGCCTTTCAGATGAATATGGAGGAGCTGCTCGTCCCTATAAGGATTTATGGAGGTGAAAGGCCTGCGTTACACGAGTGCCTTCAGGGGCCGGTTTTCACTTTGAGGATGATAGGGGGCCCTGCGTTTGACTTAAGCTGTGCAGAAGGGCTCACTACTCTGTCAACAGCTCGCATCTGCATAAGACATGCGCATCACAGACAGCAGCTGCAGACAGCCATTCCATTATCTACAGAAAATACATGTAAACACAAAAATGCCATGAGGATGCTACTGGGGTCCACACATTTAGAATGGAAGAAATGCAGAAATGTGGCGGTAGTGCAGTGGGTATAGAACTGTCGCCTCACAGCAAGAAGGTTGCTGGTTCAAGCCTCGGCTGTGTCAGGTGGCATTTCTGTGTGGAGTTTGCTTGTTCTCACTGTGATGGCGTGAGTTTCCACCGGGTGCTCCAGTTTCCCCCACAAGTTCAAAGAAATGCATTATAGGTGAATTGGGTAGACTAAATTGTCTGTAGTGTATGTGTGTGAATGAGAGTGAATGGGTGTTTCCCAGTGATGGGTTGCAGCTGGAAGGGCATCCGCTGCGTAAAACATACATGTGTTGACTGTGCTTTGAAACAGTGAGTATTTTAAAGGCACAGTATATACATCACCACTAGAGGGTGTGTATGCACTACAAGCAAAGGCGAAGTGGCTTATCAAAGTCAAAATGTACCAATGATATATCATATCAACATGTACATATGCATTACCTTTATGACTTTGACAACACAAGGTGACGCATGGTGTGACAGAAACTCGGATATTACATTTATCTTGGAGTTTACGAATAGCACATATACAACATGGGAGTCCATTTATGTCCAATTTCTGACAAGAAATGAAACTTGTATTTATGATAATTCTGACAGCAAATATAAAGACAGTACAAGAGCAGAGTGAAATGCCCTACTGTATTTGAAAGGATTTTTTTTCAAGTTTTAAGTTCCACCACATGTCCACATGCTTTGAAACAGTATTTTAAAGGCACATTTTATACTTTTTACCACTAGAGGGAGCATATTAACAACAAACAAAGGTGCAGTGGCTTAAAGTCAAAATGTACTGAAGATATTTAAATTGTTATTCATCTATGTCAATATGCATTACTTTAGGACTTTGACAACATAAGGTGATGTAGCTGGTGTGATTAAAAACTTATAGAACTTAAAAACTTAAATAACATGAGCTCATTCATACATAAACTCACCAATTAGAAATGTAGTCAACATCAACGTACATCAAAGATGAATATAAATGGGAAAGTTAGTAATGATAATTTAGGAATTGCAAATGAATTTAATACTTTTTTAATTAAATCAGTAGAAGAACTCGCAACAAATTTTAATTCTGTGTATATCACATGAAGTAGTAAGAAACTTATCATCTTTTTATATTTCACAGGTTGATGAAAATCCAATTAGCAAAATTATTAATCAAATAAATAGTTCAAAAGCTAAAGATATATTTGGATTATTTGCTTCTTTTATTAAAAAACATAGTTCAGTTTTGTTAAGGCTTGCTAACAAGTTTCCACAACATTTTAAAACAGCAGTGGTGACCCCTGTTTTTAAGTCTGGAGAGTTGGATGAGGTGTGTAATTATAGGCCCATCTCAATTATTCCAGTAATCTCCAAAGATTTAGAAAAGTCAGTGGCTGAACAATTAATGAATGAAGAATAATTTGCTGAACCCTAAGGAATTTGAAATTTGATCAAAATATTCAACAGAAATGGCAACATATTATTTTATAGATATGATAAAAAGCAGTTTGGATCAAAAAAAGGTTGTGGGAGCAGTATTTTTAGACTTTAAAAAGGTTTTCGATACTTTGAATGATGAAGTTCTCATAAATTAATTGAAACAAATGAACTTTTTACAAGCTCTAAACAGATTTAAATCATAATTGGATTGCAGACAGCAATGTGTTTAAATCAACAGTGTGAAGTCAACACTTCAAAAATGCAAACCACAAGGCTCAATACTGGGACCATTGCTTTTCTGTTTGTATATAAATGATTTACAGTACCTGAAAGTTGCAATGAAGTTGGTTGTCAAATCTATGCAGATAATACATTTTTGTAACTTCACAGAAGGCTGCAAAAAATGTTAACCAAGCAACTGGTCTGTTTTTTCCAGTGGCTGCAGGACAACTGTTTAACTCTAAATTACAACAAAACAGTTTCTATGTGTTTTTCGTTAAACAAAGCACTGAATGTATTTAAAATCCAAATTGATCAAAAGGAAACCAAAGAAGTGCGTGAATTTAAATATCTAGGTATCATATTATTTAAATATCTAGTCTGGTGCCCATATTAAGAAAATGTCTATTAAGACAAATTTAAACTACTTTCGTATGACAAGACTATATATATATATATATATATATATATATATATATATATATATATATATATATATATATCTTAAAGCAGCGCAAATGCATGCTAAGATAGATTGATTCACATCAATGGAATGACATGCCTGCTGATTTAAAGTTACAAACAGAACTGCCAGTGTTTTTCGGTAAAACTGAAAGAATGGTTAAAATCTTTACAGCAATGTGAAAATTAAAGGGGTGGTCCACTACAATATATATTAAACTTTAGTTTATGTGTAATGTAGTTATGTGAATATAAACAACATCTCTAAATGTAATACGCTCAAAGTTTAATGCAAAGGGAGACATTGGCTCTTACAGAATTAGCTTAGCAAAGCCTACAGCGAACAAAGTTTGGGGACTACAAAATACATCCGGGTTAGTGAGATCACAAACGCATCAGGTTAGGTGCATTCACCATGCCCATACACCCCGCGGAGTAAAGGGACATGGCCAGAGGCGCTGTAATGTAGCAGAGAAAGCTAAAATGCCATCCAAACACTGCTATTTCCACAGAGCTTGTTTTGTTTCTGTATTTGGACTTTCAAATGACATGACAAACAGAGAGAAGAGCTTACAATTTAATTTTAATTATGTACCAGACAATTATAAAAAATAATATAGCTAGCATTTGACAAAGGACAGCTTCCAGAATCTTTCCCAGTTTAGTGCTGGATTTGGCTAAAAACTCCTCCAACCAAAATAGATGAAGCTGTGAATTGTGAGCCACAACCTGTAAGTATTTTTACTTGTTAAAATTGATCTATTACATGCACAGTTTCTTGCGTTAACAGTTTATTGTAGCAAGGACGTAAACAAGAATGTAAACAACGGGATATGCTGTTTGCCACAGTTAACAGTTTATCTGCAAATTCGTATTCATCCTTCAAACCCCTGTAAACACCCACAGTCTTCAGCAGCGCTGGAGTGTCTCTCTATGCGGCCGCTTTCAGTACGGTCTACATCTTAAATAACAAACTAGCAAAAGATATGTGAACATTTCATATTACTTACACTAGCTTATTCCGAATACATGTAAAAGACATGTCAGATTTTGTTTTAGAGAGCAGGCATGAGGTGTCATTTTCTGTCTAATTCAGGCACAAACTGATATGTTAACAGCTACTCTGACTGGCAGCATTTACACAGAACCAAAAGCGCGTTTAGGTTTAGGGGCGTGATGTTTTTCCTAGTGACGTAGAGCTGATCCATGAATCACAGCACATTATGTTAGCTGACCAATCACAGCCTCTTAAGGGCAGGCCTTTCGGAGGAACTAGGAAATATGAGTAGCTGAGTATCTGTATATAATCAAAATAAGATATATGAAGAAATAATGTGATTTTCATGAGCATGATGAGCACAGGTTGCTTTGCAGTTTATAAACACAACCAAGCCTTAAAAATACACTCTGCACCACCCCTTTAAGTATTATTCATTCAGGCTGGTCAGGTTTAAATTTTTCTTTAGTATGCAGACTGAATTACATGTTGTTTGTGGCTCTGTATATACTGTACGTTTGTCAAGTACAGTCAAACCAGGGGCGAAGCTGCAAGCTTCATGCTATATGCCCTATGTACGCAGCTTCCTATAACAATGTCAAGTGCATTGTAAATAAACAAACAAATAAAAACAAATGTCCAATTTTTGACAAGAACTGAAATTGTATGCATGATAATTCCAACATCAAATATGAAGACAGCATAAGAGCAGAGTGAAAAGCCCTACTGTAATTCAAAGGATTTTTTTACACGCTTCAGCAAATTTCCACCACAAAAGTTCCACCACATTGAAATCTAACAGCACAGATGCTCGATTTTAGGCCACACTTACTGTAGAGTACTGCTTTTTAAACTCTAATTCAAAACTCAAACCATTAAATGACATTCACACCAAATAAATGTGACGTTAGACGCAGCGAAACAAATACAGTGTTGAGAATGAAGAGCAGCTGAAGTATTTGGGGAAGGCTGAAGCAGAAATCAATGGCGCAGCAGGGGAGCAAGTGTTCAGTCAGGGAACTGATGGGCATCACCAGGGTGGGGTGTCCTGTGGTTACCTTGACAACCGGCATGTCGACGGGCAGAGGGCGTGATGGAGTCAAGTGGATCGATAGCTTACTTAGTTACAAAAGATGCTATTTCACAAGCCAGTGGTCAGCGGGCCCCCGAAGTCAGTTGCCTCAGATAACTGTTTGTTAACAAGTAAACTGTGGCCAAAGAAAGCACATCCGACGCTCCAGTGACAGCACGGAGACGCGACTTAATTGGCTTTTAGCACCCGACTCCACAAGAAAAGAAGCCGGAGAGAGAAAGAGAAAAGTGAAAAGCGGAGCGGCAGAGTGAGATGCAGCCTGTCCTATTATCCCAGTATTGATGATGACTTGGATGGGATTCCATCAGTTCATCTCTTCCTGGAGTCACGCAGCCTCCTCATTGGTCTGTTGTCCACTCGGCGCGTTAAAAGAAGGGATTGTGGGTAATGGATGTCTAGGATTTGGCCTGGATGCAGGTTACTAAAGGGCTTTTGACAGTGTAAGAGGACTTGGGTCTTTGTTAAAATGAAGGAAAATGAAAGGAGATTATCAAGCTTTCAGGTTTGATGTCAATTTCGTAAGGCCGCATGGTTTTCAGGTTCATGAAGGAACAGCAGAGTGTTTGTGAGTTGATGAAAAGATAATTATTTTTTCATATATTAAGATAAATAAATGTGGGTGAACAATTATTTTGAATAAAACCAATTCTGCAGTGTAGTCAATGCAATAATCCGATCAAAAGCTAGCATTTAATTGAGTATAAAATGGATGTACTGCATGTTTCTGAGTGTTTACTTTCACGCGTGTATGGTTTACAGTATATGAATATCCTTATGAATATGCAGTAGGATAAATACATATTTTGGCAATGCGACAAATGCTTTTTACTTTTCAAAAAAAGCATAAACAGCTAAATGCTGCTTGCTTTATTCAAACATGTATATCATTTTCAACACAACATTGCTGCAGATCAGCATTTAGAATTTCAATATAAAACATTTTATCTTGTGATAATGATTACAATTATGATATTTTTAGATCTTTGATTTGCAGCATTAGAATATTTAGATTTTACCATTTTAATAGGTTAAAAACGGTTAAAGGTTTATATTAAAGGTTTATATCTTATTTTAAAAATATATGAAACTATTCATATAAATTATTTACTAGAATAGCCCAGATGGAATCTGCACCCACAGAAATCAGCAAAAACCTCCACAGATTTTTGAGCTTATTGTTGAATCTATTTACAGCGGGAAAAATAAGTATTGAACAGGTCATTAATGTTATTCCATGCAAAAAAATATTTTTAAAGGAGCTGTTGACATGGAATTGAACCAGAGATTGGTAAAAACCCAAGAAAACAAACATAAAAATAAAAATAAAACAAAAAAACTAAAATCTTTGAAAAATTTGTTCTGTAAAACAATGAAATGACACAAGGGGAAAATACTAAACTACTAAAACTTACTTAATACTTTATATAATGGGCTCATTTGGTGGTGGCAGCTGAAAGACACCTCACATATGTAGAATAAAGTCACATGACTTTCACTGGTGTGAGTTTTTTTACAGGCTTCAACAAGTGTGAGTGTAAAAATCTTGAAGGTTCTGTTGGTCTTATCTATCTAATATTTAGTAGTAATCTTTAGTTTGTGTTTTCTATTGCATTCAAACATCAGGTGATTGGCTGGGCCAATCTATAACTTGATTTTCTTTCTCTGAAAGCATTTGAGAGTTTTCTTGGCCGTGTTTTGGATCATTGTCTTGCTGAAATGTCCACCCTGGTTTCATCTTCATCATCCTGATAATGTAGATGTTGGACTGAAGCAGCTGATATTAATTTACAATGATGAAGGGCAGATGGTTGCTAAAGAATACTGCGAGATTTCAGCGGCTGTCTGGACCATCACTGCCTTTCTACACTTCCCTTTCTTCATGTGTTCAATCTTTTCATTTTATTATGCATAACTTAATTTATAAACTAATTAGATTTGTTTTCTTTGCATATATGGATTTATTTGGTTGTTTAGAACATCCGGGGAAAAGTCAACACTACCTTTAGAAATATGTTTTCTCCAAAAAATTGTGACGTATTTAATACTTATTTCCCTGTTGTATTTACTTGTAAATGTGTCTACATATATATTTATTTAGTTCTTATAATTATTTCAGTACGATTAAGGAATAATAATGCAAATGTTAAGCTAATTAATGTACCATACATTTTGTAGAAGTAATCATTTCTATTGTTTTTAAGTGGATGAATTATATCAGAGACTTGCTAGCTTTGTTTACCAAATAAATAGTTATAATGGATTTGCATTGTAAACCTTAAATAAAAGTTTAAAAGCTATTTAATTTGTGTTTTGAAGTTTTCAGCTTCTATACTCTCAAAATCTTTCCGCATAAATCCACAATTGTTTTTTTTTTTCAAAGTTTGGCACAGAAATAGCAAAATGTAATCTGCAGATTCTGTCTAGACCAACATATGACAATTAACCTGAATCAGAGAATCATGAACATGCAAATCTATCATTAAATTATTAAAACATATTCTTAAAATATTTGAAAGTATATATTTATCCTCTAATTATTCATCACTCGGTGGTTCATTCCACTGTGGGAACCCCTGATAATGAAAATCAGGGACTAAGCCAAAGGATAGTGAGTAATCATTCAGCTGAAAAAGGAGATTTCACAAATATAAAAAGAAGCTGTTTTCCAGATTTTGTCATTTGTTTTGAAGAATTCTTGTTATTGTTTCATTCATTCATTCATTCATTCATGTCCTTTTCGGCTTAGTCCCTTTATTAATCCGGGGTCACCACAGTGGAATGAACCGCCAACTTATCCAGCACGTTTTATGTAGCGGATGCCCTTCCAGCTGCAACCCATCTCTGGGAAACATCATACACTACGGACAATTTAGCCAACCCAATTCACCTGTACCGCATGTCTTTGGACTGTGGGGGAAACTGGAGCACCTAGAGGAAACCCACGCGAATGCGGGGAGAACATGCAAACACCACACAGAAACGCCAACTGACCCAGCCAAGGCTTGAACCAGCAATCTTCTTGCTGTGAGGCGACAGCACTACCTACTGCGTCACCTGTTATTGTTTCACATACAATAAATTTATAAATAAAATAGGAATAAGATCATTTTTAGTGCCTTTTAATAAATAAAAGATAAAATATTGGGGTGAAATAAAGATTTTTTAAATAGTTTTGTTTGTGTGTTTATGCTGTTGTCATATTGAAAAAAACAAAAAAAAAAAAAACAAAAGAAAAATTGTGTCCCATCAATAAAGTCAAAAGATTATTGTTAAACAGGTTGTATCAATTGTCTAACCTGGCTGCTCCTCCTCACGTTTCCTCTTCTCCCTCTCCAATCGCAGTGCATCTTCAGGGTTAACAGGCCTGCCCAGCTCATCCCGAGGGATAATGTGTCCATGGAACGGGCACTGAAATCACATCCCATTTCAATTCAGCGCTTTATTTGATCAGCGTCCTGCTCATATCTATTTATTTACACCATGCAGTAACAATAAAAGCCATAATATGGCCAAAACATTCATTATTATTATAGTTTTTTTTATTAGGACATTATTACAGTTCTTTTTCTGACCTTTACTCTATCTTGACGCTCACACAAAGATCCATTGGGCATTGGTGCTTTGCATTTGTGCTCCACTGGTCTGAATTTCCCAGCGTAAGTGATACATCTAGACTTCATCTGTGCAGAAAGTTCCTTGTTCTCCACTTCCTCCTCCACCTCATGAGGAACCCAGAACTGATGTTGTGAGGTTTGCCTGAAAACCAGTAAAGACAGGGTTTTTATAAAAGGAACTGCATGAACTGTATGATTCTTCAGAAAATTTGAAAACAATCCTCATACAGAAATGCCTTTACAATATGAATTTTAGTATGTGTATAAAAATGTGTTTTCACCATAGAAATTTTCATGTTTTTTATTGATTTCCATGAGAACCCTTAAAATGACTATTCCCAAATATTTCCAGGTTTTCCATTACCATAAGAGAGTTTTATACTATGAGCGTAAATCCTGAATCGGGGTTTAGATCAATGTTTTCAGCACTTCATTTAGGTGAATAGGAATTGATCTGAAGTCTGTGGTCATACAATGGTGCTCTCTAGTGGCCGTTCACACAATCCATTCATACTTCAATAAGAGACTGATGAATGCACGTTTGAAACATTCTCGGAGAGCATACTTGATTATTTTGCCGGCGGTGGGCTGCTCTTCACCCCAGTAGTAAAGATCCATTCCAAATGGGACGACAGGGGCCTTGAATGAGGCTTTGTTTTTGGTCATGTTGCTCTGGTCACTGCTGCTCACCGGAGACTCAGAAGAGCCATCAGACACACTGAAAAAAAGATTAAATTAGATTCTTTAGATAAAAAAAATAACGCTGTACATAAATTTATTTACGATGAAAAAGGCTAAAGATAATTCTAGCATTTACAGATACAGGATTAAAATTAAACGTTGTATGAGTTATTATTATGTAATGGACCTGAGCTTAGATGAAATAACAGAGTTGTATTTTATTTAGTAACATTAAAAGTAAATAAATATGAATAAAATAAGGTAAAGCTTCAAAGAAAAAGATTATTTATTCAGCCTTTTAAGTATAAACCTCAGTTTTAAAAAAGCTTTTTGACTGCTTTTGTGGTCCAGGGTCACAAAAAAAAGAAAAAAAAGTGAATTAATAATTTTGAAATTGCATATTTTTAAATATCTAAAATAAATTTTGGTAGTGCTCAACCAGTGATGGGTCTTTAAAAAAGTAAATAAATACTAACGACATAATTAAAATTGTATTTAAATTCCAAATAATATGCCAGAAAAGTAATTTAATTACTCGTCTTCTATATTAATAAGGCATACAATAATGCACTCAATACAAATAAGAAAGTAAAAATAAAGACAATATAAATCAAACTCTTTTAAACAGGACCTTTTAACAAATAATTAATATTTAATTATTAAATAAGTAACATTTTTATAGCGAACAAAACACTGCTTGTTTAATGAACAAAGAGAATCATTAAATTAGAATTACAATTTTGAAACGTTTAAGCAATGACACCGTATTTCATACATAGCATATATTGGTAGTTACAATACTCAGAGAAAAGCAATTTGCTGGTTTTATTTTAAAAAAGTAAGTAAAACCATCACTAAAAATGAAGTATGAAATATGTGCATAATTACACAAACGTAGTTAAGTTTAGGCATGGACCGGTATTAGTTTCTGACAGTATAACCTTATTTTAAGGAAATATTTATAATATTTAGAAACAGTAAACATGTCAGGCTAAATAGTTAAAATAAATTATTGACTTTTGCTCTTTTAATTAGTTTCAAAAACAGATTTCATTTACAACACATAAAAATACATAAAAAAACCTTACATATACAGTACCTTAGAAACGATATAACAAAATTTTAGAGGTTTTAAAACCTTGACTTTTCCAAACCGCGGTCATCCCATGCATAGTTAAGTTAACTTTACAGTTCCAAGTTTCAATTCACTACTTTAAAGTCAATTCGTCATTTTTAAGACAACCGTTTTCTAAGCAAAGTAACTAATCATTTTTACAATGTTTATTTTTCTTAAACATTCGCAACTGTCTTACAATTATAAGTTTCATTGGTTGAAAAAGAATTATTCTGCAAAAACATTTGTGTAAATTGTTAAACAGATTTTTACAGAACTGTTGAATTTACAAACAGTATTTTACGAAAGTATGTTATAGGTAATTAAATGACCTAAAATGAATAAGTAAGTAACTCCTTACTTTAGTTTTTTAGTGAAGTGAATTAATTACAGTAACTAATTACCAGTGGTGGAAAGAGTACTGACAAATTATACTCAAGTAAAACTACCATTACTTGCCCAAAAATGTAGTGCAAGTAGATTTAAAAGTATCTGTTGTAAATATTACTCAAAACATGAGTAAAAAGTAGCCCTTGTAAAAGTACTCAAGAGTAGTGAGTATTACGCTGGGAAAGGTTGCTGCATTTACATGTAATGTGTGCGTGAGTGTGTAAACGTGACATTCTGTAGTGCATTTAGTTATTGTTTAAGGCTATTTCGGTCATCATACAGTAAACGTCTGTCATCTTCTCATCGGTATAGAGGTAAAGTTGGTTTTATATTCAGATATTCTCCTAAATAATATAATTTCAGAAAAGTATTCTTTGCAAATTCTAAATAGGGAAATCATACTTGCAGCCAATTACTATCAAAATACAACATTGTTCACAGTCAATTGGATAGTGCTAATGTTGTTTTGAAGACATACCTACATGCTAATTCAGATCAAAAATTCTAAGTAGCGAGGTAAATAATATAGAGATCGTTAAATGAGCGAACGTGTGAATATAAAACCATCTCATTGGTGACATTCAGTCTAAACAGTCTCTGGGTCATTGCGTGTAAAGTATCTTCTTGGACATGTTTAATGCTTCCAAACAGTTTGCTGCATGTCTTAAGGTAGTTCAGTATGATGCGATTTACTTTCTATGTGCTGCTTTTACTAATCCCCATAGAGAGGAAATAATAAAGTAGTTACTGCAGGTTGAAGAAAAGTAGTGGAGTACAAATACAGCATTAAAAATGTACTTAAGGGAGAGTAAAAGAACACATTTTTAAAACTACTAAATAACAATTTCTGAGAAAAACTACACAGAGTAATTTGAGTATTTCTAATTTGTTACTTTACACCACTGTTAATTACAAATGATGTAACTCATAATACTTATACTAGTTACATAATAACTCAAAGACATATAACAATCAACACAATCACATAGCAATTTATAACTTTTTTTATTTCAAGGCTAATTGTAAATTCTTATTCTTTTTTTTAAATATATATATATATATATATATATATATATATATATATATATATATATATATATATATATATATATATATATATATAATACATTTTCGGGGTTTTTCACCTTTATTTGACAGGACAGTAGAGAGTATTGAGTAGAGAGGCAGGAAAGCATGGGGAGCAGAGAGAGGGAAGGATCGGCATAGGACCGGAGTGCATGTGTCGACGCACTACCCCACTGGCGCCGACATACAATCTCATTCTTACATTTTAGTATGATTTGCTCATCCCCCAATGAAGGTTAGGCTTAGATTTTAAAATCTTATTTTTTTATACAAATTAATTTACACAAATTAGTCACTTTTCTGATATTACCCAAATAGTCATGTTTCCTTGTGAAATCAGGCTGAAAATAATACGTAATATTTACACAATATTTTATGAAATTCTGTTCTGAGAATTGGATAACTTTCAAATATTTTAGTCTATCACTGCTAGCACTCAATTTCCTACTGTTTTTTTATTTATCAATTTTCTTGTCTACTTCATATTGATCAAACAGGGCATGTGGATGTAGAAATCACCTTGTGGACGGTGCCGGGTGGAGCCTCTGTTTTAACACACGCAGGGTTGCAGCAGCACAGGTGGGATCCTGCTCTTCATCACACATTCTCCTCTTCAGCCGAGAGAGACTGGAGGATACTGGAGGAACAGCACATTTGACCACAGGTCTTGAAGGTTTTGTTTGCGTCCCAGAGGTTGATGTCGAAGGAGTTTCATCAAGCCCTATGAGAAACAATAAGAAGAAAGCTTTATAAATGTTTAGGATTCAAATATTGTGAACACAAAATTCAACCAGCTTTATTAATTAATGCTTCTACATGAAAAACCCAACACATCCTCTTGTAGTCTAATGCACTGAGGGGGTTTTAGCAGGAGTGTGCAGGGGCTTAAGGTGGTCTTAAGCGGGACAAAGAGATCTGAGAGTCACTCTAAAGCTGTTCTGCTTCCAGACAGAGATCAAATAAAAAACATTAAAGTACCATAAAGTCCTCTTAAGACACCTTATTTAAAGACACCTGACATGAATAAACAGTCATGTGGGTGGGCATATAAGAACCTTAGTCTGTTTTTATTTCATGAGCAGTAGTTTCAGATAACTGCCAAAGATATTGACGAGGATAATTAGAAATGGTCAAATTAAATATTACTACTATTTGCAGTAGTATTAGTACTACTTAATACTACTACTACTACTTATATTAATACTACTACTACTATTACTTCTACTTATATTAATACTACTACTACTACTACTACTACTACGACTACTAGTAATAATAATAATAATAATAATAATAATAAACAATGCTGCTGTTCGTTTAGAAAAGGTTATTTAAATATAGTCTACAGCAATAATAATAACAAAAAAAAAATTACTGAAATGTCTGATAAGACCAAAGAAAGCGTTGCTGTTAATTGATAGAAAACAGGATTTCCAGAGTGAAGTTACAATTTTTAAAGGTGAATAAATGCAGGGTGAGATATAAGCAGCTAAATGAATAAAAAAATTATTAACAATCATGAAAAATGTATCCAGACTTCAGTAGACATCTTGAGGACTAATTGCTTCGTCAGGGTTATATTTGTATTGTCTTGATTCAAAATATATTCTTTATCTGACTGGTGTTATTTTTGAGAATCAATACTATTATTTAAAATAAAAAAAAACTTAATAAAATGTATTAAAAAGAGCATTTTTGATTCAACTGATTGATTGAATGAATAAATTATTATAATTTTTATTCAAATCCATATAATACTGAATATATAATATAATATAATATAATATAATATAATATAATATAATATAATATAATATAATATAATATAATATAATATAATATAATATAATATAATATAATATAATATAATATAATACAATACAATACAATATAATATAATTTTATAAGTTTCTTTCCTCAGGCTATCTACCTCATAAACAGTTAAATACTGCCCTACTGTGCAATTAACATGTGCAATACTTTCTCATACGCACTTGTACACAGTACCTTATAACAATATATAATAAAATACTTTCTTATATGCATTTGTAAATAGCACCTTATAACTTGTGTATTTATTTCAAATCTGTCCATACAATTCATCCTCCAGAGCTCTTCTGTCTAATTGCATCTCTGTCTAATGTTTGTCATCTTTCTCATATTTATTTCGTGTTGTCACTTGTCACTTTATGTACACTGGAAGTTTCTGTACCAAAAACAAATTCCTTGTGTGTGTAAAGCACAGTTGGCTTCTGATTCTGATTCTGATTCTAAATTAACTGTATAACATTTGATAATTTTCACAACTCCACTTGTCCTTGTCAGTTTCAGTATATCTGTCTCATACAACTCTTTTACTATTTTTATTTTTTTTTTGCAGCAAGAGATCTAAATATTTAAAATGAATAGAATGACTGCAATCAAGTCAATTTCAATTGATTGTTTTCCACAGCTAGCCAGAAAACCAGTCCAACTATCATTAATAAGTTTGGGATTTAGGAACAAGTGTGATTGTGTCTTTTTTTATAACATGACTGTACTCTACTAAGGTGGTTTACAAGGACAAATTGCTTAAAAATTAAACCTTATTTTTAACATTCAGAATTCAGAAGTTTCCTGTGAGTGTTGAGTTTAGGGGTAGAGGTAGGGTAAGGCCATATAATAAACAGCATTTACAGTATAAAAAAGCATTATGTATATAGAGAAAATATATATCAAGTGCTCAGCATAATTGAGTACACCACATTTTGAAAATTTTAATTTTTATCCATTTCTCAGTGAATAAAGGCAATGTATTTTGGTGCATTGAAACAAAACAGATTTATTAAACAAATATATTTATTAAAATAATATTTTCGTCACCAAACATATTTAAAAATGGAAAGATATTACAATTAAATTCAAGCTAAATATTGCAAAAAAACAATTAAAGCCTACAAAATTTAAACTACATTTTTACATATATTTTTTTTTGCTTCTCTCGATTTCTTCTCTCTTTAAATTTGTATTTAATATTTTTCTATAACAAATACATTGCATTGGGGTGTACTAGTTTTTGTACCATTATCATAAGTTATTTGGTTAGATAAGCTCCAGATTTGGCTTCAGTGCTGACTAATCTAATGTATATGCACAGATAATATTGTAGCTTCCTATTAAAAAATATGAATTTAAAAGATAGATTTGTTGGGGTGTACTTATATATGCTGAGCACTGTATATGTATGTGTTTGTGTGCGTGTGTTTGTGTTTATGTGTTTGCAGTAGATGAAATAAAAAAAAACTTGAAGCAAAACTTTGTTTCTAAAATAAATTAATTCATCCTTCGGTTGCCAATTTTCAGGCATTTCATACATTCTTTATTTGAAATTTATATTTTGATATATATTTTTAATTGATAAGTGAAGTATTTTGTTTATTTTTAATATGCATGCCCATCTCTGTTCATCTGCACTTGCAAAACTAGATGGTTAATCACTAAAGTCTTTTCTATTCTCTGGATATCGTCAAGTTCCTCCTTCAGATTTAAGTCCGATCACAAACATTGTGTACTGATTACTTCAACAAATCACTAACCCTAAACATAAACCATCTAGTAACAGTGATGTCTTAGCAAACGCAATGTCGTCCAATTCAACAGACATAAACCAAAGGAAATAAACGACAGTCCTACGACAGGATGAGAAACGTATGGCCGAATTACCACAATCCCCATCTTGATCCTACAGTTAATCCAGCTTCACTCGCTCCCTCAATGACTTACGGCATCATAGCAATGCTCGGGTGTGCAGAATCATGAAATACGACCAAATCCTCTCTTTTTCTGTTCAAATTGACCAAAATGGTAGCTATTTGTCTGAAGCAATAAAGTTGCAGGTGCTAAAGAGATAAATCAATAAGAGGAAATAGAGAGGCCCAGCAGTAGACATAGAGTTGAGCTGCCAATGGTGGCGTTATTGATTTTCCTGAGTTCAGCAGGCCTTGTAATTAAAATGTAAATTTTGAGAGAGATAACGTCCTGACAGGAACGCCGGGATAAAGGGAGAGATAAAAGCTCTGTTGTGAAAGGAATGGCGAGAAAGAGAAAGAGAGAGAGAAAGGAGGAGAGGAACAGACAAAATGCTTTTCAAATGAAAGTGTTTCTCTTCGGATGAGAGAGCCGATGTCATTTTGAAAAAAGAAAGGGAAAAGATTAGCCACAGATGAGCTGGAGTCCCGTGACAGGTTGATGTAATATTAAATGAAACTGCTGATGCTAACTTGCGCTGATTGATAAATTTGAAATGATGGAGTTAACTTGGCAGTAAATCAGAATGATATTTTCCGCGTCCCGTTTTAGGAGTGTTTAAATTATGCTGCGAATGGTTGCTCTCTTAATGCGCAATTTCCATTTTCAATCTACATTCCTCTGCATGTGGAGTGCACCAAAAACTGCTTTTCACATTCAATTCAATAGAAAAGAAATGACATTCACATGGCTCAAATCAGCCTCAGGTTTGATTGACTGTGGTAAAAGATTGGCTGAGGAATGCATCAGTATTACTACAGATCATATTTGGGGGTTAAGATTCAAATATAGGCCTACCTCTAACTATAAACATTAAACTTTATGCTTGTGTGAATGACAATATGCAAATGCAAAACCGAACTGTTTCTTGAAGGAACAAAATAGCCTCATTTTACAACTTCTCAAGAGTAAAACATTTGAGTTCATCAAAAATCTTAGATCTCCAGCTCTGGCAGGAGCACTTTTAACTAAGCTTAGCTTAGACCATTTAATCATATAACACCATTAGCATCCTGCTAAATGACCAAGGAATTTTGATACATTTCTATTTAAAGCTTGACTTTTCTATATATTGTGAATGAAGACTGATGGAAAATTAAAAGTGACTATTTTCTAGGCTGATATGGCTAGGAACTACGCTCTCATTTCAGTGTAGTAATCAACTTTTTTCCCCCATAACATGTAATAGGAGCCTTTTTTACCAAAGTGGACTGTTCCTTTAATGGATATTGATCCTGAAATACATAACTGGCGACCCAAAAATAACTGGAAGTGCCAGATTAAACTGCCAGATGACATCATGTATTAAATGAGTGGATCACACTGGAGAAAGGAATTATAAGTGTTGTTTAGTATGTGTAAAGTCAGTCAGTCCCTTTAACACATACATTTTCTCTATAAATACTTGTTTCACAAAATATCAAAGAAGATATGGTAAACCTTTAATTCAATTAATCTTTATTTATTAAGCGCTGTATGTATGTAACAATGTAGATGTAATGTTTCAAAGTAGCTTAATGTCAATGAAGAAATAAGAGTATAAGCCATAACACTTTTCCCTTTCCCTTTGTAAAAAGTTTTGAGTTATCATTGGGCTGAAAAAAATATACGTGGACCTACTGTAGCAACTCTGATATAATTTGAGATTACTTTTAGAGTCAGCATGAAGTGGAAGTTAAAGGCTGGTTTATACTTATGCGTCAAGTGATCGGCGTGACCCACGGTGCATGCTGTGCGCGTTGCCATTCATTTTTACTTCTGCGTGTTGTTTTTGCTGCTCTGCAATAACACTTTCAAAAGGCTAGCTGGCAGTGAGGTTTTGATGTTCCTCTGTGTCGAGTTTCTTCACAGGTGTTTTGTTTTTTCTGAATGCTACCTTAATGTACAAGTAGCTAAAACTCGCTCATTCTGAGGCGGGAACTGGCAGACGTGCAACAACTTTAATCATAAGGTAAACACAAAACAAAAGTTTCCACCTGAAGCTCCTTCACGGGACTCAACACTTGTAAACATTCACTCACGTGGCTCTCGGTCACGCCCACACTCATCAACGCCACCAAGCCGACCAATCACAGATCGTTGCGACGTGTAGTTACGTGTTTTGAGAGGTGCGCGTCAGCCACGGTGAGGGCTATGCGACTATGCGAAGGCTGCATCGGACTATATGCATGCACTTGACGCAGAAGGATAAATCAGCCTTAAGACTCCATTTTCCCCCAATTGTGATGTACATCCAAATTGAAAAGATGGATGTTGCTAACAAAATAGAGGACAAGGACAAGGATTTGAATGCCAGTTTGCACAGCTGTTGATGATTACGGTCCACCACAGAGGAATCAACATTGGGCCCCCTCTTGTACAGAATTTTTTGAGATCCTGATGATGACAAGAGGAATAGCTCATTTTTACAAACAGAACCGCACCGAATTTGTTCGAACCACTGCCTACCATACAGGCAGAGCAGAAACAAGACATGCACAGATAGCCCCGCCCTAAAGGCATTCCATGTGATCAAAAGTAAAGAAAAGTCATTTCAAGGAGGGTTTGACATTTGATTAAAGATTATGAGGGCAAATTCATTTTTCCAAAGTAACGAAGTAAAGAGATACATCGTTTATAACAAGCACTACTATATCCATATAAGTTTCGTATTGATTTTAAAATATTGCTTCTTACCTATAAAGCTTTAAATAATCTAGCTTGTTTTTCTAACCAACCTTCTGTCTCGCTACAATCTAACCTGTTCTCTAAGATCTCAAAACTCAGGGCTTCTGGTAGTACCTAGAACAGCAAAGTCAAGTAAAGGGGGTCAAGCCTTTTCATTTATGGCTCCTAAACTCTGGAATAGTCTTCCTGATAATGTCAGAGGCTCAGAAACTCTCACAGTTCAAAACTAGATTAAAGACCTATTTTTTTAGTAAAGCAAACACTCAATGCATCACATAACGGTATGATACATAAATGTGCTCCACGCAAGTTTTTACATCTCGTTTATATACACTATGACAGCAGCTACGCTAATTAATCTCTTTATTCTATATTTCCACCTGGGCATACTCATCCCGAGGCCCCCAGAGACTATGCAGCGACACTGATGCAATCCAAGACCAGCGATGAGATGATCCCAGCGTTTCCATAATACTGGACCAGGCCGTATCCTGAGCAGCTGCTGTGGTAGCCATGGAGGAGTGGAGAGCATGAGACTGATTCCTGTGACGAGTCTCGCTGACATCCAGCTTCGCCAGCCTAAGGCCCCTAGACTGCAGCTCTGGACAAGACGTTTGGCCATAGGAGAAATGGTCATGCCCAACTGAGCCTGGTTTCTCTCAAGGTTTTTTAATTCTTCACTTTCGCCAATTGGTGAAGTTTTTTCCTCGCCAATATAAATAAAGGTGAATTGAATTGAAAATTTGAATAAAAATAAAAGCACTTTTTCATTTCGTGCAGACTTGAAGAAAGCACTTTTGAAACTATTGACAACCACATAGCAAAATGATAACAAAACAATAGTGAATAATTTTAAACAGTACTAATATTAAGCTAATATTACTCCGGTCTCAGACTAGCACTTGGTTTGGCTGTTGAACAGTTCAGCAAAGAGGCAGGTGAGGTGAGCATTGTAAATTACCGCTCTAAGCTAATGGGAGCTCATTAACACCATTGCTTTGTTAATTTGGCATGGCCAGTGCACTGATCATTACATACTTTACAGCAGAAAGTGGTTTGGCTCTGGGAAGTTGTAGAAATTACATCCTAATGAATCTTCAGTTAGTGCCTGCTTAGAGATGCTGAAAGGAAACAAATGAATAAAAGAGAACAGGAGAAGGCAGTGAAATCATATCGCATAATCTCATAATGAGTTCAAGGGATTACATTAGTTTTCCATGCATCTGGAAACTACTACAGTAAATGTATGCCATTCCAGAAGTGTATGAATCCTATTAGCTACTACAACTGATGACTGTCATGACAGTAAATTTTAAAATCGGACAGGATTTGAGGTCAAATACAATCTAGCTTGTGTCTGACCTATTGCTTGACCTCTGTCTTTTGCCTGTGGCTTCTTGTCAATAGAGCTGTCCTTGCCCGGATGGACAAGAATCTTTTGCATGTACAAATTGTCAGCTGTCAAAACAGATTTCTCTTGGCAGCCCCAGGTTATAATTGATTTAAACCAAGCTTAAAGCAATTTATAACCGTTCAAGAAGATATCCCGGTTTATTAGATGTGCAGCTGCTTTCACACTGATGGTGTGTTATTTTGCTCATACATTGATCCTCAAAAGTTTTCTGAAATGTCAATTTATTTTGTAGAATTTTTTTATCTATTGTAGCAATAACAACAGTACAATGATTTCACTTAAGAGAGTGTACATTTCCCATTGCTAAACTTTTTTTTTTTTTTTACAAACTATAAAGTAACAGAACACAATAAAAAAAACAAAGGTTTCATAAAATAAAATATACATAGGTCAGAGAGGGTCAAATCTTTATTTATTCACTCAACTTTAGTTTAGTTATTATCAACTGTAAATTCCCAATCTCAAGAGAGAATTAAGAGGGGGAGTGCAATGGGTTGTAAATTGAAAAAATGTTTGTTCTGTGGATGGGAATTTGATAGTAATATTTTTAGATTTCTTCGAAGATTCGATGGAGCAATCAAATGTTTTCAGTACACTTGGACCAGATATTTCTATTTGCATTAATCTGGAGTCTAAGGGAGAATGTAATTTTTTCCATCACATACTGTAAATACTATTTATTATTTCTAGCCATTCTTGGGTTGTTGGGATTCACGAAGTCACCAGTGACTTGTAATTGCATTTTTGTCTGCGATTATTAAAATATCACGCAAGTATTTTTCTGATTTACTTATTTATCAGAGCTTCCAAAATAAATAACCATGAATCGAAAGGGTAGTGTAATATTACGTATGTTTTCTATTATTCCATGTACTTCTACCCAAAATTGTTTTATTACTGGACATTCCCAAAAAATGTGCCAGTGATTAGGTTCCCGAGTCCCACATTGTCTTCAGCACTTAGTGTCCTTTCCTGTGGCGTATTGAAATGTCATTTTTATTTCAGCAATGCAGTATGTTTTACTCGGTGACTTTTGAAAATCAGCACAAAAGACTGAACTAAATGAAGGTAAATAAGAGACCTCATATTTTATTCATTTATTATAAAAATCTGATTAATTAGAGCTTTTTTAAAGAAAATAACAACTTGTCAAATAACAAACAATTATTTTGTCATGACTGAATATCATGGTTGTTCCACCAAATACTGATTCCTTAATTCTTTTGAAATTGATGTCTGCAAGCAAAGCACCCTTTTAGTTATTGTAGCAAAAATAAATGTTTTGAATTACATTTTATTTTAGAAAATGTCATCAGTAGTCCATAGAATAAATCACAAAATAAATTTTATTCAAACACATAATTAAAATCACGAATAGTCAAAAAACTGGTCTCTTAATTTTTTCCCATAGCTGTGTATGTATGTGTTAGTTATTTCTTCATTCTATTTATTTTTCACTATATAACAATATTTATGTATTTATTTATGTATTTCTAAAGTAAAACTCGAACCCTTTTAAAAACTACCATATCTCCAACAGCAGAGACCTTTCAAACTTCACACTTCAACTCTAAAAACAAACTTTGCTTTGTCCTTTGAGGCTTTTCAGCTAACCGTTTCACCATTGTGCTCTTCATTCCACATTTAAATATCCCCTGCTGTCTTTAAGTCAACATATACAAACAAACAGGCTTCCCCAGAGGACTTTCCAGCTCATTTCTGCTTTGAAGCAGGCTCTATAAGTGTGTGGTGATATCCTATGAGAGATTATTTGGATTAAGCACGGTCCTACAGAGAAAGCTAGTCCCTTTACCCACAAAACACATTTGTCTTATTGCAAAACCATGAGCACCTGAATAAACTCACCATACTCTGCCCGCAGATGTTCAGGAATATGAGGTTCATATCCTTCCTTCTCGGGCACATCCACAAAATCATCTTCGTCATCCTCTCCATCCTCAGGAGCTCTCATCTACCTCAGAAAAAAAGAGATTTGTGATAATAAATAACACTTAAATAATGGTAATTTGAAGGAATTAAATAATAATGAACATTATTTTTATTTCATTTTTCGACAACAGCACTTATTGATTTACACAAGACATTTTCTTAGAAACAATCAATGTTTCTTGGAAAACCTTGTACAATTCTGCTTCATACGGCAGAATAGGCGTGACAGACCACCTGTAGGACACACTCTCCATACACTAAAAAACGCTGGGTTCCACAAAACTCAATCATGTTGTCCCAACACAAATCCTTTAAGTTAACACTTCACAAACCGAAGTGGACTGAACATAAAACAATTAAGTTGTCCCCAAAAAAATCTAAAAAATTGAATCGTTTCAGCTCATTTTTAATGAGTAGTTTGAACAAACAGCAAAAGTATTTTTGGGGTGTATAAACATTGAGAAAAAAAAGTTAACAAACTTAGGGGCCATTCACACAGAACACATCTTTGTGTTTAAGAACATGAGACAAAGCATTTACGAATGGTTTTTAAAAAAGTTTAAATGTCAACAGTTACTGTAAATGGAAGGTCGCATTGTTGCGTTTGAGTTCAACTAGTAGATTTTTAAAGTGCTGTTTACACTAATATGTTTTAGGTTTTAAAATGCATAACTTTTGCTACAGCTACTGTACGCTTTCTGTCCACACTACCCTGGATGTTTGACAGCTGAAAATGTTTTAAAAATGTTGAAGAGGTCGTTTCCATTTTGAAACGCTGGTGCTGTATCAGTGTGAATGGAGGAAAATGGAGACATCTGAAAATGAAGGCGTGGCTGTCGACATTCGCTACCTGATAGGGGCCATTTCACAGTATCAAGTAGACAAAGTTCACACCTGCATCCTTTCATTGTAAATTCAGACTTCGCAAGTTTGATACGAACAATGCTCGAGGACACAAGGACATATCAGGTAAATATTCACATAAAACTGTGTACTTTATAAAGTCATTCACATGAATCTAGCTACATTGTTTTACTACCTTAAAGGGCACCTATGATGAAAATCAACTTTTGCTCATGCGAATGGCGGGCAGGGAGAAGCAGCATATTTTCATTTAAAGTCACAGGCTACAAAAACAGCTACAGTATACTCAGACACCAAAATGGGCAGATTCTGGAGGCTATAATAAACAACCTGATGGGTATTTCGAGCTCAAATTTTACAGACAGATTCTGGAGACACCAAAGACATATCTTACATCTTGTAAAGAGGGTAAACTAGGTGACTTTAACAATAAAATGAAAACACAATATAAAGCAATGGCTCTTTAAATTTTGATATTAACGACTTAAGGCATTGTGTACATATTTATATGACAGTCAATTTCACTGTGTGCATATTTATATTTATAACGGTAATTCACTTCAATTATGCTTGCCTAGAAAAACAATGGAAAAGTAGCACATTGGAATAAAAAAACTCTCTGTGTGACTGACCTCTTAGACTTGTCAAATCATTTATATATTGCTGCTCTCTGATGATTTGTGTTTCTTTTATCTTCGCTTGTAAGTCGCTTTGGATAAAAGGCGTCTGCTAAATGATTCAATTGAGATAGAAATGTATTTTATTAGCATTTTCCAGCACTTTGAAAATGCCATAAAAACTACTCTTGCAAAACACTTCCTATTTTTGCCGTACTCAAAACAATGCGCGTTGGGTGACAGTTTACAAAGGATGTGTGTAATTCTCTTCCCGCTGATTAACACTCAGATGGGATGTTCACTGTGGCCTCAGGATATTCCTGAGATTTACAGCACTCTGAATGGCAAACTCTGCAGTAACGTGAGACGTCTTAGCATTTTAATTCAAGGCCTTAATAGAATTTCCAGTTGACCACATCCAATTTTTTTCTAGTGGTTGTATTGTCCCAGCTAACTGTGACAGTATAAAATACTGCTTGTTATGTTAAAAAAAATTACCCTAATATCTGACAGCATACAAAGCAGACAATCATAATTTGGAATATTTCTGAAAGTGGGGCTACATGGAACTGCTGACAGTCTGAAATAAGCTGGTGTTGGATTCAGGCTTAATATTGGGTGTCTTAGTCTGGGCTAGAGATAGTGAGGTTGAGTTGTTACTGATTACATCTCTGTGCAGGCTGTTCTACAAAAGAGAGGGGCGAACAAGGTGATACGATTCTTACTCTTATGTTCTGTGTTCACATCATGCAATCACTTTAAGGAGATCAACACCAGGCACCAGATAAAGCCATCTTAAAAGCAACTCACACCAGATCCAGGCTTTATGAGCCTTGACTAGAAGAAAAATCAAGGTTTCTCTGATCTTATGTGTATCTGTGCTCAAGGTAAGCTGAAAATCTTTAGTAAGTTTCAAGATTTGAGGGAAGTATCAACAGCAAATGCTTGCATTTTCCATGTCTGGTAAATGTTATCTTAAAAGTGCCACATTTGATAGTTTTAACATTTATATGACTGGTTTGATTTTACAAACATATTTCAATATTTCTCAGAAATAAAGGTACAAGAGTTGTTGTTGGGGTGGTACCTTTTCAAAAGTGCAAAATTATACATAACAAAAGTCCACTTTACTAACATGTACCCTTGAGATGCAAATGTGGACCTGTTACACCTGTTTCACACCGCAAGCGCAAGCGTGTGAGCAGCGCGTGCACAGCAAGTATGGAGAGCAGAAGCAGCGCGCAGGCGTTTGCCTTTCACACGACTGCGTCTGCAGTGTGCAGCTCAATGGCAGCTGCTGCACAGATCAATCTCTCTCTGTCTATTCTATCTAGTTACCTATCGATCTATAATTACAATTTTTTAAAAACTTTTTATCTGTACCAAGGCAACTTCCTCCTATGCTGTTTCCTTCACCTGCAAGTCTTTATTTTACAAATTATATAGATCCTATAGGACTGCATGCTTCTTAATCTCTGAGGAGTGTCATTCGCCTGTGATATCATGTCATTTTGTAGTTCAGGCCTAAATAAATACTCACGCGCTGCTTGCGGTGTGAAACAAATGTCAGTGAGGAACAAATGTCTAGTCTTTTTGAAATAGTATCGTCCTAATGACAGCTTTGTACTTTAATATTTATTGTGTAAGGCAGATGTGATTTATAAATGTTTCATCCCAGAACAAATCTTTGCATGTTTAAAAAAATCTATAAAACAATAAAAATGTTGACTTGTACAAAACAATGAACATTATTATGCAATTTGATGATGATGGTTTAAAAATATGTAGAAGAAAAACTGTAAAAATATATAAAAAAAATAAATAAATAAATAAATTAATTATATATATATATATATATATATATATATATATATATATATATATATATGCCGTCGTGTAATCCAGCCAGGTGGACGCTGCACACTGGTGGTGCATGAGGAGATTCCCCCAAAAATGTGTAAAGTGCTTCGAGTGTCCAGAAAAAATGCTATATAAATATAAGGAATTATTATATATATATATATATATATATATATATATATATATATATATATATATATATATATATATATATATTTTTTTTTTTTTTTTTATAGAAAACTATAACAATCCTGCAGGTTTTTTAAGTGGCGAAGACGAATGGCGAGCGGCTCATGGTTTGAGGAGGCAGCGAGCGGCTCATGGTTTGAGGAGGCAGGTGAGCTTGATTCTCCTCTCCCTCCGAGCGTCTGCACCTGCTCATCCATCACTAGCGCTGTAAGTTTTGTTATCACTCTAACACTAATCAAAAGAGAAAACTGTCACCGCCACTGACCTGTGGAACCTCCCAATTATGGTCTTCAAGACTGACAGGAGCACTTAACTTCCACTGCCGGGTAAATGACCACCATCAATCTACACAGAATAGCAATGAGCCACCGGGCTGCAAATGATTTTCTTTTTTTTTTAAGGTACAGAAATCCCCAGGCTGGAATTTATGAAAGGTGAAAAGCAACTCAAGGCTATTTTACCCCCTCCTTAGGCGAGGGCGTTCAAACTCGCAGGTCTGGGGAGACGATGTCTGCATTAGTGCTAAACAGAATTTATGCCTTTTAATTTACTCAAAAGGTGCTTAAGCGACCCGTGCGCTACAATGCATAACAGAATGCCAGGTTTTTAAATATGGGGGTCGTTGGTATAAAATGGCATATATAATCTGCGTGCCCTTCCTTTTCGAGGGCATTGCTAAAGCGTGCGGTTCTAGTGTGCCTTTTCCATTTATTCTGTCTAATTGTCTCTGTGATTACCTCAATATAAAGCACTAAAGATTCTGGCCTGCTTTGCTTTGGTTTTTTATTTTCTTTTTCATTATTGCAGGCAGGCTTGTGTTGACAATTGCAGATTGAGGTATAAACTGTCTTTGCATGAGGTCTCAATTATGTGTGCCGGTCGAAATGGTTCAGAAATGAGCCTGTCCTCTACGCTGAACACAACTGTGCCTGTGCATTTTCTGTGGACATAAAATAGCCCCAACACTAGACATCTTTAGTCCTATAGTTGTGATCTTAAAAAATGCAATGCAATGAATTCTTTTAAGCTTTTATGACATCAAAAATAATCTTATTTAAGTCCTTTATGCACATTGATTGTTAAACTGTAAAAATTGTTCATGATTTCATCGGTATAAAAACTAATAATACTACTGAAAAAATCTATAGTTAACAGCCACACAGTAAAACCCGAGTCATTTACACACATATTATTTGTGTTGATAATTTGTGTAGTCAAACTTTTAGAGTATTAGTAACTTAAACTTTTAATTTCAGTTATCAAATCACTATAAGATCAACAAATTAAGTCCAAACAACTATAGCTACTCAAGTAGTTTGGTATTGCTTCTAGTTTTAGAGTTAACACAATAAATTTATTTATTTATAACTCATTCGTTTTGAGTTCTGCTTTATATAATCTGTTCATGAGTTATGACAACTCTTTTTCATTGAGTAAAAGTAACATTTTAAACTAACTTATTTCAATTAGCGATTTTTGTCTTAATATATATATATATATATATATATAGTAAATAACTGTAAATTCACTATCCCAGAATTCGCTGCATGACAATTCAGGAATTCTACTTGTCAACTAAACAATTTATTAAAATGCTTAAATGTTATTTTTTAACTAAGCAAAAGACACTGTTTTGACACAAATTTAAAGAATTAAAAGTTTTATTTCTATTGCATTGACATTTATAGGGATTTTCAGTATGAAGTAATATAATTCAATATTTGATCATTGAGCATTTATTACACTTTTCAGACAAAGTAATTAGAAAACAAATTTAAATACAACTTTAAAGATGCAATTAGTAATGAATTTACTTTTCGAAGTACTTTAACCAATGCTGTACACAAACAAATAATACTAATTCTAATTTAAAAGTAAAATGTTTTCTGTGGCTATAGTGTCCATTTTTTATAGTGTACAGTGCTCAGCATATATAAGTACACCCCTCACAAATCAATTTTTTAAATTCATATTTTTAGTATATTTTTTTCAACACATTTCTAAACATAATAGTTTTAATAACTCATTTCTAATAACTGATTTATTTTATCTTTGCCAAGATGATAGTAAATAATATTTTACTAGATATTTTTTCCGTTTTTATATAATTTCAGTAATATTCTTAACTAATATGCAAATGTTTATATGAATTATTTACTATTTATTTTTAAAAGACACTGTTTTGACACAAATTTAAAGAATTAAAAGTTTTATTTCTATTGCATTGAGATTTATAGGGATTTTCAGTATGAAGTAATAAAATTCAATATTTGATCATAACTAATATTCTTAACTAATATGCAAATGTTTATATGAATTATTTACAATAAAGTTTGTAAAGCAATATTTTCTGTCTTTTAGTAGGTATGAAGCAATAAGAGACTTACAGAACTTTTGTTTACCAAAGTGGATCTAATTGGATTTGCATTCTAAACTTTAAATAAAAGTTATGCTTTGTTATTTTATGTTTTAAGTTTTCAGTTACTACAATCCCAAAATCATTCTGCATAAATCCATAGATTTTGTACAAAATTATGCAAAGAAAAAGCAAAAAAAAGTCCACAGATTCTGTCTGGCCCTAGTAATCAGGCTAATTATTTTTTCATGTAAATATGTAGTTTTATTTCAGCACACAGCAGTGTTGGCACTTGAATTAATTAGTTACTTACACATTTTTCATAGTATTTAACACATGTAAACAACACTGCTAATAGCTGATAGGGTCCACTGGGGAAAAGAGATTAACAGAAAACTCTATCACCACTTTAAAAAAGCAAGGTAACATCCTACTTAAATTGAAACATGATCTGTCATTCTGAATCTGCAGCTAATTACAAACTTTAAACATCATTTCAATCTCAGCTAGACTTTTTTATGCCTTCTAGCCAGCAGATAGTTTATTTACCTTGTCTTTATTTAACCCAATGTAGTTACTTCCTTGACAGATTAAAGTACAGCTAAAAAAATACTTGCACAATGGAAATTGTAGCTGTTATGTTTAAATCACTTTAATTCTGTTGTGATAAAATCAGCTCTGTCAACTTGCAAAGGCAGTATTATAATTCTTGGACTGGAGTGTTTGGAGGCTTTTTTTTGCTGACACAGATGTAGCTGACATATGAAGCCCACCTCCAACTGTCTCCTTTGCATTTAAAACACCCACTCTCTTGGCTTCCACCATGATTTGTGTGCAAGGAAAACAAAACCCTCTGACAATAAGGTAAAGAGACCTAGGGAGTTTGCAGGGAATGCAACAAGAGACTCTGAATTAGGGTTCACAGTTCACAATACAATGATGATTATCCAGATATTATTAAAAAAATAGATAATACACATAATAGTAATATACAGTTTTGTGAAAACTTCAAAGTTATTAGTGATTTAGATTTTCTAGTGGTTTGTTTTGAACGAAATGATTAATAGTTATTATAATAAAAATCTAAAATAATATTAGTTCATTTTAAGCTGTTTTATGTTGCTGTATTTTATAGTGTTTATTAGATGTCTAAATGCGTAATCAACAACAACAACAAGCATTAAATTATTAAAAATAATGCACTCCTCTCTCTCTGACATTAAAGTTAACAAAATAAAGTCAGATGACTAAAATCGTTTTTAACTAAAATAACATAGTTGATAAAAAAAAATAATAATAAAGAATTATAATTTCTGCGCAAACAAAAAATGACAATAGGTCAATATAAAAAGAACGGGGGTATTGCACAAAAGTTGAATCCAGAAAGCCAGGATAACAGAAAAAGCCTGGCTTGACCTAGTTTAACCGGCTCCTCCTGGCTTAGTCTGCTGCATATTTGCTGATCCAAGATGAGAAAGAACCGCTATGTCAAGCCTGATATAGATAGCCAGGATAAGTGCACATTCATGGCATTTGTTAACAGACCACGGGATGATCACAGAATCAGTGATGCAAATATGGATAAAACCCGATGTGAGCCAATCAGGAAACGAGTTGAAAAAGTGGTACCAAACTGGTACTTATGACTGACCTGGGAACTCTCTTTACTTCCATGCAGAGATTTAATAGAAACATGAATAGATGTATTAAAAAATTAACTGTTGTTTATTTGCCTTAGATTTAACTAGTGGACATTCATGCTACATACCCAATATTCCATACCTTTTATTTTATTTAGCTAGCTTATTTTATGTCCATCTGTTCATTTATTTATCGCTTTATTTTACTGTTTTTCTTTCTCACAATACATGCATGTATGTACGTATTTGCAGTGCTCAGCATAAATGAGCTGACCCTTCACAGATCTCTCTTTTACATTAATATTTTCTACAGTAATATATTTGTGCATATACATTATAGTCAGTATTAAAGACAAAACTGATGAACTAATCTAACAAAAAAAAAGTAAGATCCAGAAATCTTAATTAAAGTCTAAAAATTAGTACACCAAAGTTAATATGTTAGAGAAAAGTATTAAATAGAATTGTAATAAACAGGAAAAATCAAGAGAAACAAAAACTAGTTGAAATATTGTAGCTTTTTTGCAATTTTTTCTTTTGCAATAACTCATTCGAGTTTTTAAAACTTATAATCTTTCTGTTTCTAAGGATGTTCAGTGACCAAACTCTTATTTTAATAGATACAACTAATAAAACCGCTTTGTACCCCAAAATATATTGTCTAAATTCACTGAGAAATGGATACAAATATCAATTTTCAAAAAGGGGTGTACTCATTTATACTGAGCACTGTATAACTTTTTTTTCTCAAACCATTAATCTATTTTATCTCTCTTATTTTTATCTCCCCTATATTTAAATCTAAAGTGGTCTTATATGAAAATATATAAAAAGTATTGCTAATACAATTGAACATACAGTTGAATTATTAGCCCCCCTGAATTATTGTTGTTTATTTTTTACCCCAATTTCTGTTTAACGGAGAGATTTTTTTCAACACATTTCTAAACATAATAGTTTTAATAATTAATTTCTAATAACTGATTTATTTTATCTTTGCCATGATGACAGTAAATAATATTTTACTAGATATTTTTAAATTCTAGTTGATATATTTACTAGAATTTAAAGACTTAACGAGGTTAATAAGGTTAACTAGGCAGGTTAGGGTAATTAGGCAAGTTATTGTATAACGATGGTTTGTTCTGTAGACAGTCGAAAAAAAATTTGCTTAAAGGGACTAATAATTTTGACCTTAAAATGGTTAATGAAAAATTAAAAACTGCTTTTATTCTAGCTAAAATAAAACAAATAAGACTTTCTCCAGAAGAAAAAATATTATTACACATACTGTGAAAATTACTGACTTCAACTGTACATATTTTTTAATTCTAATCGTTGGAAAATATATGTAAATTGTCAAGAGTGTGGAGTGATTGTAAAATACATTAATTTCTATTAGCACTGACAATAAATCTAACATATAATTCACTTTGGAGTAGGCTAGCTGCAAAGAATAAACCTCAGTAGTAACTTAATTTAGCTTAATTTAGCCTGCTTTCATGCAACTGCTTTCATGCAACTAAATTCAGCTGGGATAGTATGAAAATCCCAGTTAGTTTCTTTATCTTGCTTTTATGCAAAACCCCTCTGGTTCTAAAGAAACAAAACAAAACAAAACAAAACAAAACAAAACAAAACAAAACAAAACAAAACAAAACAAAACAAAACAAAACAAAACAAAACAAAACAAAACAAATAAAAAATAATGACGTTCATTGTAAATTAACACCAATTACAGTTTAAACAAATCTTTGTGTACTGTATTTTACTACTATGAATTGAAATTTTTTTTATCTAAATATGTAATCAACAACCTAAAAACCACTGAAATGTACAGTAAATGCTAACATATCAATCCTCTAATTTAATGTTTAATTAAAGTTAATGAAAATTAGTTTAACTTGATGCACTAAAACATTTCAACCTAATGTAAAAACATTAATATAATAGTTTGACATTATTAGTCTTTTAATTTGTAAAATGAAAACTGCAACAAAACAAAAAAATGCATTCGTAATATTAATAAAAATGTTTACTGTCTGTTACCTCTCTGATTGGTCTCTCAGATACAGCATATTGTAATAATGTTGAATATTTAGACGCTGTATTGACTGAATGAACTGTCATGTCAGACGTTCACAGTCAACTCTATTGATCAGCCGGTGTCCTCCAGCCTCTACCCTGTGAGCCAGAGTCCAGATAATGAGTTTCCGGTTAAATGTCCTCCACTTACAGGGAAAAACACATTCCAGCGGGGCTAAAGTGCTCCTTGCGCCCTCCAATATATTTTGTACGGTCTAATTAACTCAGTAAGCAATCTCAATTACTTTGTGCCCAGGGAAGCGACGGCCAGGCTCACTCCTTAAGCAAGTCTGTTATCCTTTTAAAAAATGAGCCTCGGACAACTGAGCCCTACACTTCATTTGTCTTTGGCCAAGTTTGATGGCTATGCGTTTAAAAACCCATTCAATCTTATAAACCAAAAATTAAATGTACTCAGCTGTGATGGTCCTCCGTGCATCTGCTATTTATATGCTAATCTCCTCTCTTACGGGGAAGGTCTTGCAAATTATTACGGCAAACCAATAACTCAGGTGTATGGACAATAGCAGGCTTTGCTGACCGCAGAACGCTATGAAAAGCGCTTTGTCACGAGGACACCTTCTAGACAGCCTGGAGTGAGACTGTTCTGAAGTTTTACCATCATATCTCATTTTGAAAACACAATGGCATGTATTAGAATCACGTTCTTGTTGTATTTTCTTAGAAAATGTCTTGGATATAATGTAATAACTGTATGGAAAACAATATAATATAATATAATATAATATAATATAATATAATATAATATAATATAATATAATATAATATAATATAATATAATATAATATAATATAATATAAAGCAGTGTTTTTTATCTTCCTTTTTATTTTGAACTTTATTGTATGCAGGCATTTATTGCAATACCCAAACAATCTGAAAAAAATACTTTGGGCTTAAATCCAAGAAAAAAAAAAGCCCACTAAAAAGAAGATAATTTAAGAGCATTTATTTGTAGAAAATGACAATAGGCCTATATAAATTATTCCAAGTTTTCAGACCTCAAACATTAAGAAGAAAATACTAAATATATATATAATGCATATATTTTTTTTCTTTTAATTAAATTGTTTTCATTTTGAAAACAATGTATTATAGGCACATTATTGTTGTATACATTGAGATTTCTTGGAAAAATATAAAAACTATAGAAATATTATGATAATATAACGCAAATAAAAAAAAAAAGTTTTTTACCATGCTTATTTTTTGGTCAAATATTTTAAATTTAAAGAGGACCTGTTAATCAAGTTAAACATAATTTTGCTCTTTGAGGCACATCACAAGTTTTGACATCAGTTAGATCTCCCAGCTTTAAATCAATCATAGGTAGACAGAGAGGAAGCGCGTTCATGTGAGAGATTGTGTGTGCATGTAAACAAAAGATGTAACAAAAGAAAAAACAAGGCACAAAGTTTAAAGCGAATGGCGCAAAAGCATTAAGGGCATGTACGAATCCACTTTTGCTATTTTAAGGAGGAAAAATACGCTCTGCACCCTGGCGCATGGTCTAACAGGGTTGTGCTTATTCTCTTAATGAGTTTTGAGCATAACATGTATTAAACCAATTAGAGTCTCATCTCCCATTTCCTTTAAGAGCTAGTTGCGTCACGCCTTGGCACATTTGCTGTTTACATGGCGGACTTTGTAAGTGGAAAAACTAAATGCTTCATTAGCGAGAAACAGTTAAACAAAAAATCTGCAGCGTGAGGATAAAGAATCTGCCTCCTCCATTCGGCCTCTTTACTTTCTCTTTACTTTACTCCTTTACTTTCATGGATAAGGAAACAATGCTGTACGCACTCTACTGAAGACATCCATTTCATCTGTTAAGCGCAAAGATTTGTTTCAAAACCATTTCTAAATTCAATTTTTCTAATTTCCAGCAAACTAATAAATGAACATTGGAGTTATATCCAGACACGCGTTCTATTCTTATGCCCTGTATGGTGATGCATACGTCTTCAAAACCCGACAGGTAGACAAATCTAAACTTGTTTTTATTAAAACAAATATAAATATGCATATAATAAATAATACTGCTAATAATAATAACATTATACAATTGCAAATTGTCATGAATAAACTGAAAAAGCCCCCCGAGATGAAGAAGGCATAGAGGCATTGGTTTTTATTGTTGAGGTAGTTCCTCAAAATAGCAACGTGCCAACAATGCGCCTTAACACACCCATGAGTCCACAAAATGGCGCAAATCAATTTGCTATTTAATTAATGTGGTGCAAAACATAAAAATTAGGGTTGCGCTGGTCTGAAAATAGCAACAAATCGCGCCGTACACGTCTTGCGCCTTATTGCACCAGGTATATGATAGGGCCCTTACTCTTAACTCTCTGTCACCCAGAGGATTCCATTTGGTCATGAATATAGGATCCTGAGTTTATCTCAGGATCTATACGAGTCATTATTATGACTAAAACACACAGAGAGACTAAACTGCAGTTCACATTGAGCTATTGGCCTTTGCTATGCATTTGATTAAGTCAAAAAGAAATGTAAGTGTAGGTTTACGTCATTCTTAAATATAGCTGGAGCTTCACATTTCTTAATTAGATTATCTTTTAAAAAGTTGGTTGTTGAAGTGACTTTAGTGGACATACAGTTCACAAAGTGGAGTAACCAGAAAATACCACTCTGACCAATTTATATGGTTTGTTTTGCCATTTTACATTAGAAAATAAAATTAAATAACCTGATATTTTTGTGTTTTGTTACATTTTGTAAGATACACAAATTTATTTGTTTATTAAGATCTAATTTGAGGCTTACACATAAATTTTTAGTATTGTCAATAACAACAACAACAACAATAATAATAATAATAATAACAATAATAATAACAACAACTATAATAATAATAATAATAATAATAATAATAATAATAATAATAATAATAATAATAATAATAATAATAATAATGATATTGGGTCCTATTTTTGCAAATAATTTGACGTTTTTGATATTTGTTTTTGATATTTTTGTATGTGTAGATTATATTTTTTAGCATTGCATTAATTTCTTGGGATTTTGTATTTAATTAAGACATTTTTCAATATTACTGCTTTAATCTAAAATATATAATAATGTGATAAAGGCACAACTAAAAGAAAAAGGGAACAATTATTCAAATTATTTCATGTTCCTCAATAAGCAGGAGTTTAAAGAGCTGAAAGCAATTCCACCCATGTCAGAGCAATGATACCGGGAATAAAGTAATGGAATGCTTTTAAGGGCAAAATGGAAAACCTAATTATGATAAAGCCCTTTTAGTTGTTGCTTTATCACAAAGCACTGACTTTTTGCATTGAAAATCGTCACTGAGAGTGATAAACCTCTCTGGCGTGCAGTCAAGTGCTTTGTCAATGTCATGCCCCTCCTTTCTCTCTACCCTGACTGTTCTTTTCACCCAGTTAAAAACGGATGGCATGTGTCATAATGATGTCTCTTAACTGCTCGCTGTGTCCCATTCCACCCAACAGTGAGCAAATCTCCATTAGCATGTGATCAGAGCTTCACCACACTGAAGTAAATCCCTCAGTGTGGATGCAGTTTCACCAAATACCATAAATAGAGTAACTAGACAAATATTCTTAACTCTCCTCATGGCTCCCTTACTCTTCCTTAACAGTACACATTAAGTCAGTGTGTAATATGTGAGGAAATGGCGCCCTCCTCTGGCTATAACGCATTACTAAAGACATTACAGTTATTATTTGCTATTTTTAGAATGGTACATTATGATACAGCTTTGATTAGTTTACTGGTTTTATATGTTAAGCATTACACAAATTCCATCCGATTTTGTCTAAAATTTGAATATAATTATGTGAGTAAAAAATGAGAGAACATGAGTTTTACATAACTTTTTTAAAGAGCTTTAAACTGCTGTACATTTTAAATAGAGTTATTTAACAAACTGTATGTTCCATTTAATTATCAGTGTAACATGTAATAAAAAGAGGTTAGGCAAAAAATGCATTGTGTATTTATTTAATTATAAATTTTGTATTTAAAATTTTTTGAATGATTATTTTGTTAATAAATATGAGTAAATTGTTGTTGATTTACTTAAATTATAAAAGCACATTTCGCTAATAATAAAATAACACTGTAATATTGTTACCACTATTTTCTTAAGTAAATAGCACATACAACTTTTTTACAGTGGTATGTTTAATTTCAGTAACTTAACGATAAAATGAATTAGTAACCATGCAGGGTTATATATTATATAAATAAATGTATTATATCATGATTATTACTATATATTGATATTATCCTAAGTTATTATTGTATTATCCCACGTGGAATCTGTGCCCGCTGAAATCTGCAGATTTCCACAGATTTATTTACTTATGCACATGTGTGTAAATATACATGGACTTTTATTCTGTTTACATATTATTTCAATTAGTATGACAAAACATACTCACCACTAATCTCTCTCTGTTCTTGTAATCTATATGAAGATATTCATGTTTTCTCAAGACGTTTTCCAGTGATTTCTTTAACTCCGTGGCTCTCCTCATCATTTCTTCCTCAACACCAACCTTTGTAAAGACCTAGAAACAACACATTGTAAAGAAAAAAAATCGATCTACCTTCCTGCAGATTTCAGTAGCAACCCATATCAAACACACCTGCCTGCAATTAGCAAGTGCTGTTCAGGTCCTAATTAATTGGTTCAGCTGTGTTTGATCAGTCAGAGCTAAACTCTGTAGGAAGGTAGATCTCCAGGAACAGGGTTGTACAGCCCTGCCTTAATGTAAACTTAAAGGGATAGTTCAACCCCCCAAAAAATTAATTCACTTACCATTTATAAACTCATTGTATTTAAAATTTTAAACAGTATTTTAAACTTTTACTGTTTGGATGTATTTACATTGCTAAACACAAACACATATTCTAAAGAATGTTAAGAAAAAGCGGCAATTGACATCAATATTAGTAACTGTGTATCATTTGCATGTGGGGTCCCTCAAGGCTTTTAGGGACTATTTTGTTCTCCATGTATATGCTCCCCCTAGGTCGTATTTTCAGCAAATTTGGAATTCCATTTTATCCAGATTATAATCAAATCTACCTGCGGTTGAAATTTAATGATGCGTCTGCATTAGCACCCTTATTGGAGTGCTGTGAGAAGGTCTGGGTGACATTGAATTTCCTAATATTTAATGAAAGAAAAATAGAAGTTAACTATTCACCTCAGGATGTTCACTTGAGTCAATTTTGTAGACCTTGTTGTAATAAACTCTTATGTGTAGCCTAATGTAAAGAATCTAGGTGTCATCATGTATTCTAACTTTAAAATGGATAAAAATATATGTACATCATACAAATTATATATACATTTAAATATCTATATGGAAAAAAATATGTATAGCTTTGTTTTTATGTACAGGTATGTGTGTCTATTACAAATACATAATAAATAAATATACTGT
The DNA here is from genome assembly GCF_903798145.1 of Danio aesculapii. Lineage (NCBI taxonomy): Eukaryota > Metazoa > Chordata > Actinopteri > Cypriniformes > Danionidae > Danio > Danio aesculapii. The sequence goes on along the minus strand of NC_079448.1, from coordinate 14,321,661 downwards.
AACACACACAAACAGTGCTCAGCATAAATGAGTACACCCCATTTTGAAAATGAATATTTTAATTAATTTCTCAGTGAATATAGGCAATGTATTTTGGTGCATTTATACAAAACAGATTTATTAAACAGATATATTTATTAAAATAATATTTTAGTCACCAAACATATTTAGAAAGTGAAGGATAATACAATTAAATTTAAGCAAAATATTGCAAAAAACCTGCAAAATGTAAATATTTTTGATCCTCTTGATTTTTCCTTTTTTTAAAAATTTGTTTTTAATATTTTTCTATAACACAAATGTAATATTGTATAGCTTACTATTAAAAATCTGAATTTAAAAGATAGATTTATGAGGAGTGTACTTATATTTGCTAAGCACAGTATCTGATTTTTATTTATTTTTTTGGATGTGACTAATCTTCGCCTAGCACCAATGTTTTTATTTATTTTTTTGACCCCCAATGCTTTGGAACGGTCTGCTGTTTCTGTGCATCGGACAAGCTCAATCTCTTGCTGTTTTTAAATCAAGTTTAAAACATATTTTTACAGTCATGCTTTTGAGGCCTATTTAAAGAAATTGTTCAGTTTTAGTTTTATTTGTTTGGTTTTATGTGTTTTGTGTCTGGCTGTTAACCTTTGCTCATTGTTTTATGTACAGCACTTTGATAAGCGTCTATTTGGAATGAAAAATTAAGATACTATGGAAGTCAATGGCTGTTTTTTTCCAGCATTCTTCAGTACGCAGATATACCTTCGCTTTTGCTCAAATGAAGACAAAAAATGAAACATTTTTGAAACAAGTGGAGGATTAGTAAATGAAACAAGTTGAAATGAAAGTTTTCATTTTGGGGTGAACCATCTAGTGTCACACTTTTCTTAAGACACGTTTACAATCTAAATGTCACTGGCCAGAATGCATTTAGTAGGGCTGCATGATAATGAAAAAATCTGACATTGCGATATTTTGTTTTGCTGCGATATATATTGGGATATGAATAGCTCTTATTGGAGAAATTTCATTTGTTTAGATCGACTGAGGTGATCAACTCTTTTACTCTGCATAAATAATAAATTACCAGCAAAAATAAATAAATAATCAGTGCTTTATGGTTTTCTGTGGAGTCTAAGCGTTTTCAAGTACAGAAGTTGAACAATCAAATGTAAAATAACATGGTCATCATTGTATAAATAATAAAAAAAAATGTATCCTTATCTTTTATAATCCTGCAATGTGACTATTGTGGATACAGACAGTTAAGCCATAATATTTAAGACTGGGCTTAATTCAATTTGACTACATCAAAGACTGGGCTTAATTCAACCTTTTATTTTCAACTTGATGGATGAAGTACGATCAACACACAATTTTGATATTGGGGTCGTTATATTTGGTGAATAATAGATTCCCTTGCTCTAACCCTATTAAACATGTAATCAGAAAATAAACAATTAAGATAAAAAAAAAAGAATGGTGATTATTTCATGGTGATTTTCTTTCATCTTATGCAAATAGATTCCCTCGCCCACACACAGCTAAACATTTCTTCAGAAAAGATTAATAATTTATGATAGTCAAATATTAGATTGAAAAATATACTTTTTTTTCAGTGGTTTTTAAAAAGCGTTGTATCTGTGTTAATTTATGTAAAATTAATGTAATCAGTAATATTGCATACTGATGAAGTCACTGTTTATGTATAACAATATCCACATTGTAAAAAAAATCCATTATTTTACATTTTTTTCCGGCAGATGGGTGCCTGGAAAAATAAATATAAACGGCCATCAAATTACAGAAATTTACTATAAAATAACAGACGTTAAATTACAGAAATTTACCAGTAATTTTAGTTTTTTAATGTCTGTTATTTTACAGTAAATTTCTGTAACCCCAGCAGCTGGAAAAACGCGTAGAATAACGGAATTTTTTTACAGTCCCATCAGTCTCCTCTCAAAATTATTTTCATTGGCAAAATATTGAACATGCACCAAAAAGTTGAGGGAAAGAATATCTGGGAATTCAGCTAAACATTTCCCTCTGAATCAATCACAGATTTTTCATTTGGAAATAAACCATTCTTTAGAGCATTACCTGGACCCATGACTGCACCAAAGGCAGATGTCTGGTTGTGACAAGTCTATGAAGATCCCTCACCGTGTTTACTAATGCCTCATTCTCTTCCGTCTCTCTCACTTTTAAATCTGCAGACACAATTCAGATGGTTATTCACACAAGTTCCCAATCTGAACTCAACCTCCGTGACATGCTGTAAACTGACACATATCATGAGAATGACTATATGAACCGATGCACCTGTGGACACGTCCAACTCCAGCTGATATCTGTAAGACATTAGGCCGGTGCTGCGAAGAAATGCATCCTCATCAGGAACTTCCTCCATTTCACTCTCATCACTAGACTCATCTGTTTGCTCTTTGTCAGTTTTCTTCTCTGCCATCTTTCCATTGTGCTCATTGCTTAGGTCTTTACTGCAGCAGGGCTGGTCAGATTGGTCCTCGGCTGTCGTAGAGATGTTGGCGACTGCTGAGTCTTCATCAAACAGGTTTAAGTCATCGGTTGCCAGCAGTCTTATGCAGTTGTTCATCTCAGTCAAGGTTTCCTCAATCCCAGTTGTCATTTCTTAATGAAAGAGAAATCAAAGCAAGTATTTTAGCTAATCTTGAACCATTGTTAATAATGACAACTTTTTTATACTGACTAAAGTAATTTCATACTTAAGTGATTTGAATTTGATTCTCATAGTTTTTTTTATTTTTAAAAGTTCCTTGTGTTTGCCTTTCATTTATCACTTTGTCATTTATTGCAAAGTATTTTAGGTAAAATTTTCTAAATTCTACACACAACAAGAAAAATGCGACAGGCCATTTAAGTCTTTTTTATATCTTCACATCGTATACTCATATCTAAAGACACCTTGCACTTACGGACGAACAGGTTAAAATAATTTATTATTAAGGAACATTCATTTTACTGTTTGATTTGTATGTTTCTTTTTTAATCATAACCGAATTATTAATATGTAAAAGAACAAAAAAACTTAATATTATTAACATAATGAAACCATTTTATGATTATTTAATGTATTTAACAATTTTCTTAGTGGATTCAAGTACAGTATTGAGTCATTAAACTACTAATTAGTGACTCATTAATAGTTGGTAGGTAGTATTTAGGTTTACTGTACGGTATTGAATAAGATTGGGGATGTAAAATAAGATCATAGCTTATCAGTGGTAGTTAATAGTTAATATCTTAATAACTTAATAGCAGGTAAGGTGGCAGCAAATGATGTGACTCATTACTAGGCCCACCCAATCTGCGTGCAAAGATATCCACAGATTTCCGCAGATTTTTAGCTCATCATTGAGTCTATGTGTTTACTTGTGTAAGTGTGTGTAAATTTATAATTATTCAGTTTAAACTAATTTCACTAATATTACTGTTTATATAATAATATTAAAATGTTCATATGATTTATTTACAATACAGTTTGTAAAGTGATATGTCTTTTAGTAGAGATATTTTACGAGGGACTTGCTTTGTTTAAGCGGATCTAAATGGATTTTCATTGTAAACATTAAATAAAAGTTAAAAATGTATTATTTGTTATTTCATATATTAAGTTTTTCGTTAGACAGATTCTGTCTGGCCCTACTCATTACTTAAACTAAAGTGTTATAAAGTGTTAAACACAGTACATATAGTATTAGTCTAAACGTTTTACTTTGCCTGAAATGTAAAGACTATTTTGACTTTTGAAATCATTAAACACTTCTGACAAGGCCATTGTAGTCAAATAGTTATTAATTGAAGTTACTGATTTATTGAGGTCAATATTTAGGTAGATTTTTTACATCATTATTTTTGAGATTACCTTTTCAGGATATTGTTCATTTATTTTACAACGTGTCATGTGAACTGTCCCTTGATGTTTAACCATCATAAAAATGATTTGTTTAACACAGCTTAACAGGGAATATTGATTCTTGGTGGAGCTGTGGAAGCATGTGGCATAAAATTTAAATACATGATTGTACCCTTATACTCACATATATTTAAAGGTTTACTTTAGCATTATTTCTGTATGTTATGTCTATGCATTTAACCACATAAACTGAGAATCTGAGAATTGGTGATGGAAGTGTAAACCACAGAAAGCGAAAACATACTGCACATGTTAGCATTAGCATTCTAGTAAGACCAACCACAAGAGGTCATCAAAGGCTAACTGGGGACAGTTTGTTTTCATTTTCAGGACAAAACTAAATGATTGCTACTGTTGACATTGTAAAAAAAATCTAACGGCCAGCTGCCCACTGGGAACAAGGAGGTGGAGAACCAACGCACTTTAAAATAATTTAATAAAAAATTAAATAAAACAAACGGACGAGAAAACAAACTGAACAGTTACATAATATTTCCGAGCTTTATATTCTTCTCCTTTTAGCCTCCAGGCAGGGGTGGATTTAACCAATAGGCAAGGTTAGCGGCCACTAAGGGCCCCAGAAAATCTAAAGGCCCCCAAATAAATACCTATAAGTATAAATTATATATAACAATATTTTCTTTCATATTTCGTATGGTGAGGGTCTAAAATTTTGTATTTGTGTCCCCTCCCCTCAATCTTGGACCGTCCATCAGGCAAATCAGTATCTTTTTCCTCAGTATCTTAGTTTTAAAAATGAAATAGTTCATTTATTCCTTTCAGTTGTGAATTAATTAAGAAAATAAATCATTTCAAAAGTTTCACAAGATATTACAAGATGCTTTACACGTTATTATTATTTTGCATTAAGATAAAATGTAGAAAATGAGATTGAGTAAGACAAAACAACAACAGCAAAATAAATAAAAATATAAAGTACAAAAGGTGCGTTTTAAAACTTTTGGGCCTCTTGGCTGGAATTGCTTAGGGCCCCCAAATCCCTAAATCTGCCCCTGCTTCCAGGGCTCCTCCATGAGACGAGGCCCAAAAGATCTGATTATCTCACTTACACCACCGTGACTCACGCCTCACTCACCACAGACATGTATAATATTCACTGCTATACCTATGGTGTCAAATTGTATACTGTATTATACTTATGGATTATATTAACTTTTATAGAATATAAGTATATGGAATAGTAATCTCTAAAAGTCAAAAATATAAATAAGAGCCTGTTATGCGCTCTAAACTCAAAACTGTTTATGTATAACACATTAAATATATTTGCTTAGGTGCCTCGCCAAGTAGCTGATCTGATATTTAATACTGTACTGAAGACTAACTAAACTTTCTTCCAAATTTTGATCAGCAGTAATTTTGCCAAATAGGCAGATTGTTTTCTATCAAGCCAATAGAACCACATCAAGTAATCTGAAGTTAATTATAATTTTGGACAATTCATAACTGCACTTGCACTGGATTGGCTCTGTGACTGTAAAGCTGCTTCACACGTGAACTGTGATGTGGCATTACTGGGTCACTTGCCACTGTTGTTAGCCATTAAATTTTAGAAGAAAGGTGGAATAATAGCAATAAACATAACATAAAAAAAAAACTAATTGTAAATGTATCAAATTAAGATAACACTTTACAATCAGGTTCTATTAGCTAATGTTATTTATTGTATTTATAACATAAACAAACGGTAACATAAACAATACATTACTATACTGTTTAAATTTTTTTTTTACTTTCATATCACAGACTTCATAATACTGGTACAAACACGGTAGGCCTGTTATCAAAAGAACTGCACGTCCTCTACACTAGACTGTTAAAAAAGTTAACTGTATGTTCTCTTGTCACTTAACTAGTACTTCTATTCTACTGCTGGCATAAAAATATGATTTAAATCAATGCAGCCACTAAACTAAATAGGTTCTGCTTAAGTTTAGCTTACTTTTAATATTTAAATCACTTTCAAAACAGCTGAAGCAATATCATAGGCAAACATATAAAAACTAACAAACTAACATTCGTTAAAAGCAAAGATAAAAAAAATTAAGCAGACATTTGAAAACACATAAAGAGCACATTAAGTTGTACAGGCAAAGTATTCCACAATGGGGTATATGCACACAGACTTTTAATTTCAGTCAGCCATCCCCAGGGTATCTGGTGTATTGTCATTCCATACAAAATTGCTGCGTTTTAGATCGGATTTCTTTCTTCACTGCCTGGCTGAGATACGATATAAAGACCAAACAAGAAGAACTGCATTAAAATATATTTTCCCCCGTCATGTCTTTAAAATATGGAAATTAATTTTACCCCAGTGTTTTCAATGCAATTTCTGTGCTAGCCTGCTGCCAATGATGGCGCCTGCATTTAAACGGTCCTTTGTCTCTTTTAATGCTTCAACAACCAAATGGACGCTTAAGTCTATTTAACTAATTATATTTGAATTGCATTACAACATCAATGCTGTAAAAGGAACCTTATAAAAATTGAAAGTCTCAAAAAATGTAATTAAATTAATAAAATAAATAAAATTAAATTCTAATAAATCTCAATAAATTAAGATTTCGATATCCTTAACTTCTAGGAAGGTTATAGGGATGCCATAAATCAGACACAGATTCAGAATAGGAAAATGTGTGAAAGTGTGTGGAAACGAAACAATGTTGTACACTATCAATACTTGATCTACATTTATTAAATGGAAAACATGTCTGTTTATGTAAACATTTCAACACAAATAATAGAATTATAACTCAATCCTGAAGTGGACAAGGAGCCAAAGGAGGACTCACAAAATGATAACATTTTTGAGAATATTTTAGAGAAATTTAGCTGCAACCTTTTCAAGAAAACCTTTTCAACTATTTTCAAGAAAGCTGCCATTTGTGAGCATAACGGTTTACCTTCCATCTCTTGTTTGGCCTTGTCAAGCTTCTCTTTGTAGATTCTTTCCAATCTCTTCTGTTTCTCCTCTTGTCTCTTTCTCTCAGCCAGTGTTCTAGCTTCAACATCCTGAAAATCCACCTAGAAACCAAATGCAATGCAATTTACATTATTATTATAGTGAATAAACATTTGACTACACATTGATGAAGGAATACAATGCAATTAAGACATTATTATTTTAGCTGTTTACCAAACTCTGCTTTTTTAAAGGAATAGTATTTTTATTTTTAGTATATACCCAAAAATAAAAATTCTGTCATCAACCTGTCAAAAACCTATTAGAGTTTTTGCACCTATGATCTTTTGAAAAATGTTGGAGACCGGTAACCATTGACTTCCATAGTACTAGTACTTGTTTTTCCTATTATGCAAGTCAATGGTTACAAGTTTCTAACATTTTTCAAAAAATTGTCTTTTGTGTTCAACAGGAAAAGGAAACAAATAAAGGTATGGAACCACTTGAGGATGAGTAAATGGTGAGTAAATTTTATTTTTGGGTGATTTAATTTTCTTAAATGATCCCTTTAATTACATAACAACAATGGCGTGTTCCAGGGTGCTAACCGGTGTCACCTGAATACTATAATAACAGAACAGGTACAGCCTGATAAATACCTTTTTAATCTGCTTAAGGAAGTGATATCCCAAAGACAGTTTCTTATACGCCTCTCCATACATGGCGTGCCATGACTGGACAGTCTGAATGGCAAGTGTCCTCAGTTTTCTTGCCACCTCTTTGGGTGGAGGCAATGGCTGCTCAGCATCAGTTTCTACTGTAAGCTCCAGAAACTCCTGAAAGTTTGTGATGAGAAGAACTCTGAAGTGATGCGACCGGCTGAAAACCTCATTGACCATCTGAAAGGCAGAAAGACGGATCTCGGCATGCTCTTGGTTCAGCTGGGTCATGATTAAGTGGTAGAAGTGATCAATGTAGTCATCGGAAACTCTAGACAGAAAAGAAAGAATGATTTAATAAGGAGCATCTACGTCTAGTGCTGATCTCTGGCCACAAAAAAAACTTTACAACATTTCAAACAAATACAATTGAAGTCAGAATTAATAGCCCCCCTGAATTATTAGCCCCCCTGTTTATTTTTCCCACAATTTCTGTTTAACAAAGAGAAGATTTTGTTCAACACATTTCTAAACATAATAGTTTTAATAACACATTTCTAATAACTGATTTATTTTATCTTTGTCATGATGACAGTAAATAATATTTTACTAGATATTTTCAAGACACTTCTATACAGCTTAAAGTGACATTTAAAGGCTTAACTAGGTTAATTAGGTTAACTAGTCAGGATAGGGTAATTAAGCAAGTTATTGTATGACGATGGTTTGTTCTGTAGACAATCAAAAAAAATCTTTAAAGGGCTTATAATTTTGAACTTAAAATGGCATTTAAAAAATGAAAAACTGCTTTTATTTTAGCCAAAATAAAACAAATAAGACTTTCTCCAGAAGAACAATATTATCAGACATACTGTGAACATTTCTTTATTCTGTTTAACATCATTTGGGACATATTTAAAAAAGAAAAATTCAAAGGGCGGCTAATAATTCTGACTTCAACTGTACATCTCTTTCAATATTCAGGCTCTCATTTAAAGCTGCATTTCGGCCACTCCTAGCCAAAGCTCACAATGAGAAACATGTACAGTGGGTGTATACAGTTCATAAATGCATAGATTAATTTTTGTGTACCGGCAAATGCTGTGCTACAATGGATAGTCAAGACAGGTGGAGTTCTGGATAGTTACAGAACAGCCACCCTGTTCCAACCAAGGTTATTATACAGTAGATTAGCAATTAGTTTTTATTTTCTATTTTAAAATGTGCACTTTAGTTGTAATTTGTTTAATTAATGGTGTTAGTTTCTGTTGAACACAAAGGGGATATTGTGCTTGAAACCTGTAACCATTGACTTCCATAGTATTTGAGAATAGCTGAGAACATAAAGAACAGCTCTCATGCAGCTTCTGAACTGTTCGACCTGTTGCCCTCAGGAAGACACTACAGGTGCATCAGAACAAGGACAAGCAGATTCAAAACAGCTTTTTCCCAAAAAACATTACCATCCTCAACTTACACATGCGCTGACCCCACATATGCACACATATGGACTGGACTCCATGTAAAACACATCTAATCATATACATCGTGTATACAGTTGAAGTCACAATTATTAGCCCCCCTGATATATTTGCCCCCTGTTTATTTTTTCCCTCAATTTCTGTTTAACGTAGAGAAGATTTTTTTTCAACACATTTCTAAACATAATAGTTTTAATAACTCATTTCTAATAACTGATTTCTTTTATTTTTGCCATAATAACAGTAAATAATATCTTATTAGATATTTTTCAAGACACTTCTATACAGCTTAAGTGACATTTAAAGGCTTAACTAGGTTAATTAGGCTTACTAGGCAAGTTATTGTACTGTATGTATGCATTATTGTATGCATCAAGTAAGTGATGGTAGACTATCGAAAAAAATTAGCTTAAAGGGGCTAATAATTTTGTCTATAAAACGGTTTTTAAAAAATTTAAAACTGCTTTTATCCTAGCTGAAATTAAACAAATAAGACTTTCTCCGGAAGAAAAAATATTATCAGACATACTGTGAAAATGTCCTTGCTCTGTTAAACATCATTTGGGAAAAAAAATAATAATAATAATTCTGACTTCAACTGTATATCTCTCATTCAGCCACAGAACTGTTCACCCCCCTCATCCCCTCTGATCCCCTATTTTTGCACTATTATTATCATCTTACATTTACATATTACATATTGTATATATCTCTCTCGTTCTACCTCAGAATTGTTTACTCCACCTCACCCTACCCCCATACCCCAGTTTGCATTATTATTATCATCACTTTACATTTACATAGTACATCTTATATATATATCTTTCTCGTTCTAACTCAGAACTGTTTACTCCACCTCACCCTACCCCCCTCCCCCATGCCATTTTTGCACTACTGTCTACAGTCTACAGTTATTTCTACTGTAACTTGTTGTTCAGTGTGATTGTATTGAAAGGATACATATACATGTTTGCACTGAGTAGTGAGACACACTTATTCTCATTGCACACGTATATAATGTACATTGTATATGTGTACAGTGACAATAAAAGGCATTCTATTCTTTTCGTTATTCCTACTATGGAAGTCAATGGTTACAGGTTTTCAGTTTTCTTCAAAATATCTTCAGTGTTAAAATAAAGAAACTACTTGAGGAGGAGTAAATAGTGAGGATTTTTTTTTTTGATCGACACATCCAAATGTTGATCAAAGCAAAATGTTGTGTTTGCACAGATTATCTATTAACTCTTTAACTCTTATTAACTCTATAAGATTAACTCTTGTGCAAACCTCTTAGTACGTAAAATGAATCATTAAAAATCGTGACGAATTAAGACAAACTTCATCATATTGTCACCTTGGAATTATAAGGTTCTGTCTGCGTTCTAACTGATTTTGAGATATTGAGCTTTTACATTCCATATAGCAAACAATATGTGTGTAACATTTCTCTTTCATACATTAACATGACAGAGACCCTATATTGTACTCTTAATGTAAATGATCAAAATTCTCTTAAATTTGAAAATTGGAGTTAAAAAGAAAAAACAGGTCAAATGCAGACAGAACCTTCTGATTCTAAAAGTCATTTTCCACTTGGAATTATAAGGGTCTATCTGGCAGATCATTAATTAAAACATTACTTTCAAGAAATACAATAAGTCTGCTTATTAATTTAATTAAAAATAATTATTGGTTTCGTAACAATATGTTGATGTTTGAGAAAGTTACATTTTTGCTTTCTATAACATTTATTTAATGTTTTAGGATGAATATTTTTCCTTGTTCAAATTAAGCATACAATGCTGTGCTAAATATTTTGTCCAGCGCAGCTGTTATTTTATGTAATTAATATGGTAATATTTATTGAATTATACGCTTCATATGAATTATTGAATCATATTTATGATAAGTATTTAAGTATTTGCCCTTCAAGGTTTAATATTAATTTTAAAAAAAGAAAATGAGCAAATGGGTTTAATAAACATTGAAAATGTTCCACTGACGATATATACACAAATAAAAATATTTTTTTCACCAATGTAAATTTTAACATTTCATCTCAATGTCAACAAATGATTCTAAATCATCACATTTACACACATCTTTTCAGTTTCAGGTTTCTTCTCATTTTTTTGTGGTGCGGCATTATGTAGTGGACTATGATTTTGTGTTTTTTTCTGGTCTTTCCTGCTGTCAAAAGAGCAGTCTGGTGAAATGACAAAGAAAGCTGATCCTGATTGGTGCATGCATTTGAAATGCCAAGAACCTTTTAGAGCCAAGCTAGACTTCGACTTTGTAGATAAAACCATTTTGTTTTTTTCAAATAAAAAGTCTTATAATGTAAACAACTTACAAAAAAAAAAAAATCACATAATGTAAATAAGTTGTCATTTAATAAGAACATATGAATAACTCATACACAGATAGAGCATTATAATTTTAAGGTGACGATAGTTAAACACACTAAAAAAGCACTTCTCTAAACAGCTGCAGGTTATATTCTCCGCAGAAAGAGTGCTTAATAATTCTGAAAACCACTATTATTTTTGATAATCATTATTTTATTCCAGGTCCTTTTTCAGTGACTGTTGTTAACGTCAGTTTTTACTTTATTGTGAATTTATTTTATTTCAGTAACCTAATTTTTTTTGACCAATAGTTTCAGTCTTGATTTTAGTTATCATTTATTTAAATAACCTTGGTTCCAACACCATTGTGAACCAGAAGATGCGGTGGATTTCTGCAAGATGTATGGAGATAATAACTGTAAACTTTCTGCTATTGTCAGGGTTTTGCCACTTCGGCCTGGCACTGGTTTATTGTGTTGTCCCTCTGTGGATCATTTTGGATTATGGATCATTTTGTTCAGTGCTGAGGTTCAACAAAAAAAGGAAGACACTGGAGTCACTCCATTGAGGTTTTAAATCAATATTTATAAAAAAAAAAAGACTGTAAATTGGCAATTGTGAAATTAGACAAGTATCTAAAATGTTGATATTATGAGGCTAGATAAGTCAGTTACAATGAAAGCTATAACTGCATTTATTTATTTAATTAGGCAAGGCCAGTGAATGCTTGGCAGGCAAATAAAAAATCTAATCTGACTAATACTTTAAGTAAAATCCATGGGGTTGTGCCCTGAGTCAGAATAATGTAATCTCTTGTTTATAACTTTACTTTTGTATTAACTTGATACCTGGCATGCTACTTTGGGCGTACTATATATATATATATATATATATATATATATATATATATATATTTACTATAGTAAGGATATTTTTTGGGATGTAAAAAGAGGGACAATTGAGGCAATGGTCTTCTGCAACACACTCTCCCACAGAAGTCTGGACCCCGCTAGAATGAATCTGCACATATTAGTTGTTTTTATCAGAACAATTTAATAATTTTTGCATTTTCACTATTTCCCATTGCACCATGATCTTTTATCTTCAGAAACACCTTTCCTCCTCCTCATACTGCATAGGAAATGTGAATTGCAAAATTATGAAACTCTTTAAGTAACTTTTTGGGTTCATGGTAAAACTATTGAGCTAATTTGTTTCTAACATAATATACACTTAACTGTATTTATGCTATACAATAAAATATTCTTAATCAGAGTATTGTCTTAATCATGTTAAAATTGAATTATTTTTGTCCATGTAAACGTACTCAATGTGTTTAGTGTGATTGGGCTCTAAGCTACCACAACAAGCAGCAGTTCGCCTTCCTTTAACTTTGTGAATTGATGTGAATTTGATCCTTTTGTTCAGTGTTCGGTGTGCTCTACTGTCTTCAGCCAGTTTGAACAAATTTCTTTTACACAGCTTAAAGAAATAGTGTGTCAATTAAAGCTGTTTGGTTCTTCCACTGATGCTCTTCCACCATATTTCTTGAAGCCAGTTTTTGACACAGTAGGTCCTTTTATTGTAGCTTTAATAAATCAATGTTTTAAAACTGGTAATGTACCTGATGTTTTAAAACTTGCCACTGTAAAACCTCTGCTGAAGCAACCTAACTTAAATCCATCTGTTTTAGCCAATTATAGACCCATTTCAAATCTGTCTTTTATCACAAAGATCTTAGAAAAAGTAGTATTGCAGCAGCTGCAAAGATTTTTAGATGATCACAACATTTTTGAGGTCTTTCAGTCAGGTTTCAAAAAGTATCATTCAACCGAGATAGCGCTTGTAAAGGTTTTAAATGATATTTTGCTTACTGGTGATGTTGGGGACTGTGCGGTGCTTGTGCTGTTAGATCCGAGTGCTGCATTTGACACAGTAGATCATGCCATCTTGTTGGCCTGCTTAGAGCATGTTGTGGGGATAAAAGGAAGTGCCCTGGATTGGTTTAAATCCTATCTGTTCAATCGCAGTTTTAGTCACTATTGGAAAACATTCATCTGACGCAGCACATTTGTCATGTGGTATTCCCCAGGGATCTATTTTCGCCCCTATTCTTTTCTCCTTATATATGCTTCCTCTGGGCTCTATTTTTCGAAAACATGGTCTGTCTTTTTACTGTTATGCGGATGACACCCAAATCTACCTGCCTTTAAAACAAAGTTTAAATGGGCTAAAGACCCTTATGCTATGCTTGTCAGATGTGAAAGACTGGTTGTCCTTTAACTTTCTAGATTTAATGAAAGTAAGAGTGAAATGACTTTGTTCGGCCCATCAAACTCTTCCAGAGCACCGATAGTTAATCTAGAAAAAATAAATAAATACAATTTTCTTTGAAGCCCTGGGTAAAAAAACCTGGGTGTTATTCTAGATGATGGCTTGAGCTTTGTCAAACAGATAAATGCAGTGGTCAAATCCTGCTTCTTTCAGCTTCGACTTTTAAAACAGTCAAATCTATTATATCCAGAAAAAACTTTAAAAAAATAATCCATGCTTTTATTACCACTAGATTGGACTATTGTAACTCATTATACTTTGGGATTAGTCAGAAAACCTTATCCTGGTTACAATTAGTTCAAAATGCTGCTGCAAAGCTTTTAACAGGTACCAAGAAACATGACCACATTACACCAGTTTTACGCTCTCTGCACTGGCTGCCTGTGCACTATCGAGTCACTTTTAAAATGTTTCTCTTGGTTTTTAAATCTCTAAATGGCCTGGCAACTTCTTATCTGTCAGACATTTTAATTGAGCATCAGCCTGGTCGGTCTCTTCGGTCATCTAACGAGAGACTGTTATGCATTCCTAAGTCGAGGCTGAAATGCGGCTGAAAGAGGTGACCATGCTTTCGCAGTAGCTGGTCCTAGGTTGTGGAATGCTCTGCCCCTCTGTATCAGATCTGTTTCATCCCTGTTTGTTTTTAAATCTATAGGTTGAAAACTTACCTCTTTGATTTGACATTTACTCAGTGAAATTGTCTGTTTTAGCAATAATTTTATATATACATTTGGTTTTTTATCCATTTTGATTTGTACTGTGCAGCACATTGGTCAACCTCTGGTTGTGTTAAATAGTGCTATATAAATAAAATTTATGACATTGACATTAATGCTGGAATATATGGCACAAAATTACCATTACAATTGCTGAATTATATTACATTGTTTTAGTGTGTTTAGTTTTATTATTGTTGTTGTAGTTGTTATTATTATTATTTGCAGAATTATATTACAGCTCATTTATAAAATGCTACCTAGTAGTCTACAAGCAGAATAATGTTTTAAATTCATTTTAGCAATCTTTTTTTACCTTTAAGTGGCAAATCATATGTGGCAAATCATATGATCAGATCTGATCACAGTGCATTGTTCCCAGTGCAACCCCCCCCCCCCCCCCCCCCCCAAACCCTCCTGAAATTTGCACCCTGGGAAAGGGTTACGAATACTGTGGCTGAAGCCATCAAGCTTATGTCAACTGAGAAGTGTGGTCAGACTTTGACTGATGATTACTAATCAAACTTTTTTTTCAGTGTACTACTTGAATGGATTAATTGTTCACCTATAAAATAACAATGTGCACTAGCAAGGCACCCAGGGCACATAAACAGCACCCAAAAATGTCCATCTCACCTCAAATAATGTGTTTGGCGAGATCAGGCCCTAAACCACAATAATAACATCCAGCTGCAAGCAGCAGTTTGCCTTCTTATAACATTGTGAACTGGGGCTGCAAAATATGATACAAATATACAATATGTTAAACCAAAATTACCACTACTGAGTGAAGTTATGATGTTTTAGAATGTTTGTTATTGTTGTTGTAGTTGTTATTATTATTATTTTATTACAGCTCATTTATAAAATATTAATGTAATGCAAAGATCATTGAAAATTATTTTACCATAGTTTTTTAGTTTACAGTAGCTATGCTTCCATCCAAAAATGCGAATGAACTTTATGCGCAAAACTGGAATATCGCATTAAAGATGTGCGAATAAAGCAGCGTTTTAAAAGTGAAACGAGTCAAAGCGAACAAAATCATCACTTCCTGATTAACTGGCGCCAAAAATCAACAGTAAAAACTTAATTTACTGTGGTAAGAGAAGCGGCATCAATCTTTTCTTCATCTAATAAATGACTTGCACTTCTTGCCAGAAGGCAATCCTGACACGCAGTGAACGCACGGTGGCGTTTGAAGGTGTCAGACGCGGAGCACAGACGCTCTTGATTCTGGAGGACATTAATAATATAATAACATTAATACTTTAACGATAAGGTGTTTTAGAATGACCAAAACAACAGTTCAGATGTTTTACAATGTGCTCAGCCTGCTGGTTTGTCTATTTACGGACATTTTCATCATCACATGATCTCTTATAACAAAATCACATGACCTTTTTTAATGCGCATACTGAAATTTGTGTGGTAAAAGTGTTTCTATGATAGTTTATGCGCATCTTTTCTCATCGAATAAAAAGTTTATCCTACTCAGTTATGCGCATAAGTTTTTTATGCGCATTTTCAAAATGTATGCGCATCATGGCGTTTCCATCAACCGGTTTTTATGCGCATATGCAAAATGCGCATAAAATAGGTGAATGGAAACAAAGCAAGTGGCATTTCATTTGATTGCTGCTAATGGCATCCGAAATGTTTACCCCTTCTAAAGTCATCCAGGTGCATTGCAACATATGGTTGCATCATTTAAAAGTGAATTAAACTAGTGCATTTGACATAGTTCAGAAATGCTAAATTATAGGTTTGCTTTATTTTTTGTCCATTTTTTATGGGTAGATCTTGTCAACAAGGCAGAGGTAAGGGAACTTGGGCTTAAAAATGTTTTTTAAAACTTACTTTTTATGGTTCTGAAGTAATTACTTAGTAACATGATATGAACTTTGATAAATGACTTTGATAAACTGACAACACTAATAAAACATTGGGCAAGACCAGTTCCTCATCCTGTGACTGAAAAGTTCAGTTGATGGCCACAGTAATGGCCTTTGAACTACTGTGCAAATCTTTGAATCTAGAGATTTAGGGCCCTATCATACACCGGGCGCAATAAGGCGCAAGATGTGTTTGGCATGATTTGTTGCTATTTTCAGACCAACGCAACCCTAATTTTCCCAATTTGTGCCATGTTGTTTATAAATCCAATTGCGCCTCTTTGTGGACTTATGGTTGTTCCAGTCTAGAAAGGAGGCGTTAAAGTGCATTGTTGGTGTGTTGCTATTTTGAGGAACTAAAATAGACTGTGCAATTGATCAGAAGAAAGCTGGTCTAAAGTCCAGGGCAGAATGCGTTAGTTGTGCACCTTAAACACGTACACATTGCTTAATACACACAGGATGCACAGCAATATGCAAATATCTTTGCAAATGAAAAAGAATTAAATGATTAAAATATTACAAAAATTATTTTTTTCTTCATAAATATAAAAGCCACTACCTCCATGCCTTCTTCGTCTCTGGGGGGCTTTTTTCAGTTTATTCATGACGATTTGCTTTTGTATAATGTTATTATTATTAGCAGTATTATTTATTAAATGCATATTTATATTTGTTTAAATAAAAACAAGCTTAGATTTGTCCACCTGTTGGGTTTTGGACCATATGGGGCATGGGACGCGTGTTTGGATATAACTCAGTTTTTTGACCACACATTGTTATTATTGTTCATTTATTAGTTTGCTGGAAATTAGAACTGAATTTAGAAATATTTTTTTAAACAAATCATTGTGCTTAACAAACAAAATTAAATATGGAGGCTAATGGATGTCTTCAGTGGAGTGCGTACAAGACCATTTCCTTATCCACGAAAGTAAAGGAGTAAAGTAAAGAGTAAAAGTTAAGGACAGAGAAAGTAAAGAGCCCGACTGGTGGACGCTTATTCTTTATCCTCATGCTGCAGATGGTCTGTTTAACTGTTTTCTTGCTAGTGAAGCGTTCAGTTTTTCCACTTACAAAGTCCGCCGCTGATAAATGAAACTAAGAGAAAACTGAAGTCAAATTGAAGACAAATTATAACACAATGCTCTTCAAATAGAGTGTGTTGTCAGTAAGCCAGATTTACACTGGCTAAACACAATATCACTCCCACTGCGTGGACCAATCATCTTCTTTTACAGTGGTTTAATATCTCTGAGCAAAAGCAAGATATGATAAAGGAAAGCAAGTGTCAGGAATGAAAAATGTTTGTATTAGTGTACATTTTATCCTATTAGGTTAAAATAGAGCAAAATGGTTTGAACACAGCAAACGAGACCTCAGACAGCCTTTTTCAATCAATACAAACAATTCTATGCACATTTGGTACATTTTAAAGAATTTAGTTCAAGGTAACCACATTATTGATTGTTTTTATCAGTTTAATCAAATTCACTAAAAGTTGGTGTAGGAACTTAGTGTATGTTGTATTCACAAATGTCAAATGTAAAGAATTAATATGTGAATTCATTGTTTTGTTAATCTTTTTTGTATTCATTTTGTCACCTGTAATTTGTATGTGTTAAAATATTCTAAAAATAAAAAATCAAACGACAAGTAACACACCTTCAAAATAGGGTTCTTGAACTTATGGTTTTTGCACTCTCCAAGTAATAGTGTAGCTGTTAACTTATGTTTTTCAGCAAGTACAACAGTTTTAGCTAAAAAATCTTCATGTTTCCTCTACTGTACATCTTGGATGGACTGAGAGCAAGTGGTTTAAAAGCAGATTTTCAGTTTTGGGTGAACTAACGTTATGGGCCCCACCATACACCCAGCGCAATAAGGCGCAAGACGTGTTTGGCACGATTTGTTGCAATTTTCAGACCAGCGCAACCCTAATTTTTACGCTTTTACACCATGTTGTTTAAATAGCAAATCCAATTGTGCCACTTTGTGGACTCATGGACGTGTTGGTCTAAAATAGATGTGTGTTAAGGCGCATCTGAAATCGCACCATTGACCAACTGAAAGCAGGTCTAAAGTCCAGCACAGAGAGCATTAGTTATGTGCCATGTGGATTCAAACACTTACACATTGCTTAATACACACAGGGTGTACAGAAATACACAAATATCTTGACATATGAAAAAATATAAAGGAATAAAATGATACAAAATAATTATTTTCTACTTAAATATAAAAACTATTGCCTCTGTGCCTCATCTCGGGGGGCTTTTTCAGTTTATTCATGACAATTTGCAATTGTATAATGTTATCATTATTAGCAGTATTATTTATTATATGCATATTTATATTTGTTTTAATAAAAACTAGTTTAGATTTGTCCACCTGTCAAGTTTTGGAGATGTATGCATTACCATATGGGGCATAAGAATAGGACGCGTGTTTGGATATAATCAGTTTTTTGACCACATTTCATTATTATTGTTCATTAATTTGTTTGCTGGAAATTACAATTTAGAAATAGTTTTAAACAAATATTTGCACTTAATAAACAAAAAAATAATATGTAGGCTAATGGATGTCTTCAGTGGAGTGCGTATAACACAGTTTTCTTATCCACGAAAGTAAAGGAGTAAAGTAAAGAGTAAAAGTAAACAGAAAAGTTAAAGAGGCCGAATGGAGGAGGCTCGTGCTTTATCCCTACTGCAGATGGTCTGTTTAACTGTTTTCTTGCTAATGAAGCGTTCAGTTTTTCCACTTACAAAGTCCACCATGTACATAGCAAATGCACCATGGTGCAAAGCAACTGACTCTTAAAGATAACGGAAGATGAGACTCTGATTGGTTTAATGCATGTTATGCTCAAAACACACCCATAACTAGGCCCACACGGGAAACTGCGCACACAGAATTCCGCAGATTTTTAGCCCATTATTGCCTACAATTGATTATTGACATTTATTTACTTGTGTTAATGTGTGTAAATTTATATTTATTCAGTTTTTAAATTAATTTCAGTAACATTATTGACTAATATGAAAATGTTCATATTATTTATTTACAATAAAGTTTGTCTTTTAGTAGATATATTATATGAGAGACTTGCTTTTTTTTTAACACATAAAGTGGATCTAGATGGATTTGCATTGTAACCATTAAATAAAAGTTATAAAGGTATTACTTTTTATTTCATATATTAAGGTTTTAGTCATGATACTCCCAAAATCATTCTGCATAAATCTGCAGATTTTTAACAAAATTCTGCACAGAAATAGCAAAAAATGTCCGCAGATTCCTCTTTAAAATAGCAAAAGTGGATTTGGACACGTCCTTAATGCTTTTAAGCCATGCACTTTAGACTTTGCGCCTAGATCATTAAAACAGAGCCCTATATCTTTAAGAACTGGCTAATCAAATGGTGATGCAGAAATGGAATGAGAATTTGAATAAAAGGAGGAGGAATGTACTGTTTAAGTTTCCATTTCTATCTTTCAAATAATTTTGTAACACTATAAGTAAAAAATAAGACATTGAAATGACCATATAAAGACAATAATCACAATTAGATGTTTTTAAACAACAACAATAATAATAGAGTAATAATAGAGCTAAAAATGCAATTGTACAAGGAGATAAATTTTTTCTCCACTCACGAGATCATGTCGATAAAAAAAACATTCTAAATTTTGAATTCACGTAGACTTTGAACTGCAGGCATTCAGTGCTCCTGCAAAAACGTGAGGCACCCAGGGCACATAAACAGCACCCGAAATTACTTTAAAAATATGCCTCTCACCTCAAACAATGGGTTTGGTGTGATCAGGTCATGAACCACCACAATATTATGCAGCTGCAAGCAGCAGTTTGCCTTCTTATAACACTGTGAATAAGGGCTGCAACAATATGGTACAACAACATTTACAATTGCTGAATTATGTTATGATGGTCTAAAATGTTTATTATTGTTGTTGTAGTTGTTATTATTATTTTATTAGAGCTCATTTATAAAATACTAATGTAATGCCTACAAAAATATAGAAAATCCAAATTTTCACCCCACATTTCCACAGACGGTTGCCTCATTTAAAAGTGAGTTAAACAAGTGCATGTCACATACTGTAGCTCAGAAATACTAAATTAAAGGTCTCAAATGCACACTGCTTCATTTTTCCTGTCATTATAGCAGGATCCCGCCAGCAAGGCTGAGCTTAGGGAACTTAAAAATGTTGTTGAGGTGACCACTGATATAAAACACATTTTTTTATTGCTCTGAAGTAATACTTCATTTAATATTAAGTTAACTTAATATTCAAAAGGCTTTGTAGTTTTGTCCAATGATTCGATTATGACATTCAAGTTTATTCTGTCAACTCACACTGCTCAGACATTCTACTATCCAACAAAATACAGATTGAACATATTCAGTCACATGAAAACAAACTCATTTAAATTTACTGATCTGCTTAAGTTTTCATTTTTATTTTTCAAATAATTCTGTAACACTGTAAGCAGAAAACATAGAACATCAAAATTAGCATTTAAAGACAATAATCAAAATCAATTTTGAAAAAATAAATAAATATATAATTTGAAACTGCAAATAGCCCTGCTGAATATAGGACAAAAATGCAGTTGTACAAGAAGCAGATCACTCACAAGTTCATGACTTTCTTGAGCTAAATATTACAAAATTCCTACTGCTATGTCACTTCCATAATAATGTGGAACACAGTGTAAGTGTAATTTGATAAGCTTCATGACTTTGATAAAATTACAATGCTGATAAAAACATTGGGCAAGGCCAGTTCCTCATCGTTTGACTGGACAATGAGATTGCTATTTGCTAAACAGACTGTAAGAAGAGCAAGCAGGAATTTTGGTGACCAACACTGTTAGTCTAACCAGTGTTTATTAAGCATGTTATGGTAACAATGGACACCAATACTCTGATTTTAATACGATTAAGAGTCTACCATGTAAACAACAATTTTGGATGACCTTAATACGACTTAAGTCATAACTAAACAGAAATCGAATTAAACATGTGGAGTATTCCTATAGTAGTCGGATTCTTGAGGTGCAATATGGACATGTAAACACCTTAATCAAACTATTACCGTCATGTAGGACTTTTCACCGCATTCTGTGACATATTCTACACATACATAGCTGTTTGACACTATTCTCTGCACCAACCAAGTTAGTAAAGGACCACAGACACCCGCATCGAAAAATGCGGAAGTTTTTTCTTTCCATTCGGCATGCGGTATCAAATTCCATAAAAAAACAAAACAATAATCTTCCACCCAGTCCTTACTTCATACTCAGATCCAATACCTCAGTTTGTCACGGGGGCATGAATGAATGGAAGGTCCTGAATGGAAGGTCAAACTGCAGTTAAAGTAAAAAAAAATTTAAAAGAAACATACGAAATTACATGAAACTCCAAAGAAAACGATGTATAGCATGGTGGCAATGTTGTTAATCGATATAACATGTAAAACGAGATCAAGAAAGGAACATTCAAAAAGCAACTCATGTAAACACCTTAAACATATTATTGTCTTATTCAGATTAAGACAAATAATTTGATTACTGATGTCCATGTAAACAAAGTCAATGAGTACGTTTACATGGACACCAATAATCCGATTTTAATAAGATTAAGCCAATACTACGACTAAGAGTCTTTCATGTAAACAGCGATTTTTGATTAATTTAATCTGATTAATGTCATAATCAAACTAAACAGAAATCAAATGAAGACATTTGGAGTATGCCGATTTTAGTCACATTATTGAAGTGCAGTAAAAACATGTAAACACCTTAATCAAACTATTACCGTCGAGTAGGATTTTCGCAGCAATTTGTGACAGGATCGTCTATAAACACACGGCTGTTTGACACTATTCTCTGCACCTACAGAGTCAGTGAAGGAGCACAGACACCTGCATCACGAAATGCAGAGGGTTTTTTTCCCCATACAACGTGTGGTATCAAATTCCATTAAAGCGAAAATGAAGCACTCAGTCAAGTTTACTTTATTTTGTACATTGGATTTCACTTTAATGAAAATATATTAAACAAACTCAACTAATGTAACCATTTAGATAAAAACGGCATGTTTTACTATAGATTTTGGACCTAGGGCGCCGCCATTTTGGAAGGTCGCTGTGTCTGACGTCACGGGGTTGGTTCCGTTCACTCAGCTGAACAGATATAGTGGAAGTAAAGGAGACTGTAAAGCCTAATTTAACCTAATGCGTGAAGTTGTAGACGTGGAGCTTGTGCAAATACAAGCATCAGAAGTGTGTCTAATATAAAAGTATATATATTTAATCTATTTATTATTTTTTTCCCTTTTAAGTACCGATCATTTGATGTGCTTTGCTTCACTCTCTCGCTGCCTGACTGTCTGTCTGAGTTTCACCCATGATTGTAATCAAATGAACAAGGAGACTGGACAGCCTAATTTAACCCAATGCATGAAGTAGTGGACGTGCATTGCAGAGCTGGTGCAAATACAACAAATACAAGTATTTAGGTGTCTTAAGTTGTGTATTTTTCTTTTGTTAATACCTTTGGTTTGATGCGCTGTGGTCCACTCTCTCATGCTGCTCCAGCGCTGCCTGACAAGGGGATTTACGTTCAGACTAATGCAACGATTAAAATCATACATGACTTCATGATTTACCAAGTAACGTCTTTGTGGATTATGTCAAGACATATTCCTTTTACAAGTCGATCAACTCGATCTCTCAACATATATGAAGGATAAAACCTGGAATGTGAAAAAACGTGCCGATCTCAGTTTGGTTTGAACACATGCAGAGGTGAGGGGCTGTAGCAGTGAAAAGTGAAAGTACTCGCCCCCATTATGCCAGTAATGATTCACTCTCTGTATTACGCTGCCTGACTGCCAGGTTTCAACCAGGTCCGCTACTGACGTAATGGGGGCGGGTACCTTCACTTTGGGTTAAATTAGGCTTTACAGTCTCCTTTATTTCCACTGTATCTTTTCAGCTGAGCGAACAGAACCAACCCCATGACATCAAGACACAGCGACCTTCCAAAATGGCGGCGCCCTAGGTCAAAAATCTATAGTAAAACATGCTGTTTTCTTCTAAATGGATACATTAATTGAGTTTGTTTAATTTACTTTATTTAAAGTGGAATCCACTGTACAAAATAAAATAAACTTGACTGAGTGCTTCATTTCCCCTTTAAAACAACACTCTTCCAGCAGTTCATACTCGCATCCAATATCTCGTTTTTCACAGGGGCATGGATGAAATGATCCTGAATGAAAGTGAAAGTGCCAAACTGCAGTTAAAGTTGAAAAATTAACGATGAAACACCCGAAATGACATGAAACTCCGGAGGAAAAGTGGGTTGCACAATGACATTACTCGTATTATGTGCTATAACATGTAAAACGAGATCATGAAAGGAACATTTAAAAAGCAACTCATGTAAACACCTTAATCACATTATTGTCTTATTTAGATTAAGGCAAATAATTTGATCACTGATGTCCATGTAAACATAGTCAATGTTTTGTATTTTTGTTTAATTTCATGATTACATGTGAAGTGGGGACTTAACCTAACAATTAATTTTTTGCTTCACTTCAAGAAAAAGTTCAATCGGATGGCCACAGTACAAGATTTAATGACCAAACTTTTAAATCTAGACATACTTTAGAGTGACAAATTTTTTTTTTTCAATCTAACAGAATTACCTGCTTTATCTGTCCATGAACAAACCAACTTTTCGTCCCCCAAAACTCACAACATACTTGCTAATTTTCTTCACGTCCATCATTTTGTTTTGATTTTCATTTGCCTTGAATTCCATCGTGTGCAGGGATCCACACAAACCTAGTAAACAACTGTGTGCAGTGAATTCTGAACGATTGCAGTATTTTAAACTAAAAGTCCTCTCTATGTCTGAAATTGTAAGATTACGTGCTGAAATTGAGTCTGATGCAATTACCGCTCTCTCAGGTCTGACCTCCTCTGCCTATTACAAAGCAATAATCATTTCATCTATGTTGTATGCATGTTGTAATTCTGAGTAGATTATGATTACTAATTAAATGCTGCTGACATTGATTAGTAAGCATTGGTACATAATTACTATTCTTACGCCACCCTCACATACATATCTGTTTGTCAACCAATCAGTGAAGTATACTGTTCAAATGTACAGCAATTCATGAATATTCAAATATGAGCCTTCATTGTAGTAGGATTCACGTGATGCACTGTGGGTGGAAAATAAAGTGCAATAAAAGGATCTCACTGCACGTAAAAGTGATTAATTACTTTGTCAAAACGTCGCTGTATACAAACAACTATGCTGGCACGGATTGTTCTTGTACTTTGTTTGGCAGGTGAGTTTTAAAACTAATTTTGACAATCAAGAAACATCAAATTATAATATCAAGAAACATCATATGTGTTTTATATCAAATTTAACATTGTTTTTCTGTTAGTGATTACATAAAAGTTTAAACAACAATAATTGTGTAGGAAAGACTTTAATAATTGTTTTTCGCTTCTATGAACAGGCTTGGCACAAACGGCTGCAATGCCTTTTGGCTTATCTGGCTTTAACGATATAGACGTAAGTTGAGCAACATTAACCTTACTAACTGTATGCTCTCTCTGTTTTTAAAAACTACAGGTTTTTAATGTGTTATGTGTGCTTATATTTACAGTCACAATGCTTTATATACTCTAATGGTATGTGTCCCAGAGAGTATAACCCTGTGTGTGGTACAGATGGAGTCACATACTCAAATCGTTGTATGCTGTGTTGGGAAATTTTGTAAGTAGGCCTAACTCAAGTTTGTAATGTTTAGTCTTCATATGCTTGTTTGAATGTTCTTTTTAAATGTTCTTTTGTCTTTTTGCAGTATGGGAAACTTCAACTTACAAATCTCCAAAATGGGTGAATGCTGAGCCATATCCACTCATTTTTTTTTTTTTTGTTTGTTTGTTTTTGAGATGTGGAATAAAGGCTGGAACCAAGTTTTGTTCGTGAATAGTTTCATTGACAAAATTAAGAATTTGTTCCTTTTTAAAGTATTCTCATCTATAAATAAATCCTTGATAAATAAAAATTTGTGTTTTGTTATTTGCATTCTGATAGTATCATATAGAAAATGTAACTATATGATAATTGAAGTGAACTGGCAGTTCATTCAACTGTGGCGACCCTTGATAAATCAGGCACTAAGCCGAAGGACAATGAGTGATAATAACTGAACAAAAACAACTAATTCTGTCACAGTGCTCTTAATATAGACTGCACTGTCAGCATAGCCAGATTTACACAGGTTAAACACAATATTACCCCCACTGCATGGACCAATCATCTTCTTTTATAGTGGTTTATGATCTCTAAGCTTAAAATTGTGTCAGGAATGAAAATTATATCTATTAGTATACAAGATTCATTTAAGAGTTAAAATATGACAATCTGGTTTGAACACAGCAAAAGAGACTTCAGACAGCTTTCGTCAATCAATACAAACAATTCCAAGTTTACTGTGTGTATTTGTTACATTTTAAAGGTGATCACATTATTGATTGTTTTATCAGTTTAATCAAATTCACTGAAAGTTTGACTACGAACAAGTTACACTCAGCACTGCTAGCAAATTTCACAGTTGTATTTACAAATGTCAGTTATAAAGAAATATGTGAATTTGTTGATCTTTTTCATGTTAGATCTGTCACCTATAATATATATATATATATATATATATATATATATATATATATATATATATATATATATATATATATATATATATATGTATATATCTGTTTCCATATTTAAAAAAGAAAGAAGAACAAAAAAAAGAAAGAAATAACAAGTAACACACTCGCTGGAAATATAGTTCTACAGTCCTCAAGCAAGTACAACAGTTTGAGCTAAAAATCTTCATGTTGAGTCTTTTGTCCACTTCCAATTATAGTGTAGGCTAAAACATTTTAGAACATTGAAAGTAATAATACTGGGTGATTTATATGAATGGATGAATTATAATGAAAAGAATCAGTAATTTATCACATGTAAAAAAAAAGTTCATGCAAAAAGTTTGGGAGGGTATAATTGTGCCTGTGTATGATGCTTTTTTTGCTTAGAATAAATAAATTAACAGCATTAATGACTATATCCAAAATAAAAATATATCCACCACAATACTATGAAAAAACAAACAAACAATTACTGAAAACATTTAATATTAATGAGAGCTGCTGTTTGAAGAGAATGATGCAGATTTAGCATAATGCAAAAAATACAAAAAATATTCAATATAGCAAAAGAAAAAAAGAAATATGTTTTGGACAAAATTAATTGTTAAATTTTTGTTGTTTATTATTTAAGATAAGATATAGGCCAACATAATTAGTTTTTTACATTGTATGGGCATGAATGGCAGCAGTTTTAGTGATGGCAGCACTTATTATTTTAGCCTCAAAACTACATGCTGAACGCGGAGAGTTGCAGTGCGATATTGCTTGGCTACTTTCTTTCTGAAAATTGGCAATTTTTACATAAGAATTTGAAATGTAAATTCTTTTGTTTAAATGTATTATCATGACGTAAGATCTGGTTACCAGCATGAAACAAAAACAGGCAGTAGTAATGGATACTTTTTATTAAAGTCCCACTTTAGCTGGGTTTGTCTGTCAAGTTCTGTGCACCGTTTGTGGACGATGGAGCAGAGGTGGCTGTGAGTAGTGTTTAACAGTTTTCAGGAAGGGAAAGTGTCAGAATGTCACAGATATCATTAATTCATTGATCTGTGTGAACTTGTTTGTCCCTAAATGAGTCCACGGGGTTTTTCATTCATTCACCTGACCACTGGAGCAGCAAACTGCTTTGAAAGCGCAAAAAAATGCAGCCACCCCCATACCCACTTTGTTTAGAATCGTAATAAGAATGTGGTTGAGTTATTTACTGTATGCTCTGATTACTATACTGTATACTCTGATTAAAACCTGATTAATATACTCTGATTAAAATGTCAAGACAATTATGCTTATTGAAATTATGAGTTTAATTGCATTATTTTGATCGAATTTACATCAGATAAAGTTGTGGCATACACATGCACAAGAGCAGTAATTCAACAACAGTGTCTGCCGCACCTGCTACTACATTAACAACAGAGAGATTGAACTAAGGTGCTAGCATTTTTATTAAAGATCTTCAGTTTTGAAACGTATTATCTTATCTAAAATTTATTGCACAATTAATATTTTTAGTTTGTTTTAGGAGAGGATTGGGTTATCCCTTGAAAGTTTAACAAACAGTATCCTCATCATTTATAAGTTATAATAGTTTTATTTGTCATTATTCTATTTATTTTGTATGTATATTCGTATCACCCAAATCTTTTCAGTACTGTAGCTGATTGTAACAAAACACTTCTGCCTGATTGTAACAAAACACTTCTGCCTGTTTGAGGGAAACAAGCAAGCACTGGGGATTTGTTGATTATTCTTGTTGTACCCAACTCGTATCAAAACCCCAAAGCCAAGGTACGTAATGAAACGTGACTTCTGTGTACCATTACACTCTAAACATTTGACAAATCATGAAACCTGATAAGCTTGAGATATCCCTTTGATAAGCTTTATTTCTTAGATAAACACACGGCATTAATAAAAACATTGGACAAGGCCAGTTATTGTGCATTTTATCTACTGATAATGGTATGGCTGTTTGTGTGTGCAGGGTTTTTCCTGCATAAAGAATTATGAGGTGGTCACAATCAGTGCTACCAACAGAAAGGACAACCAAGCACTAGTCCTCTATTTAATTACATTACATTTACATTATTATTAGCCTTTTTAATAAGATAATACATACCTGCCAACACTCCCGTTTTTCCCGGGAGTCTCCCATATTTCAGACCCATCTGCCGCCTACCTCCCATATTGTTCTGTCTCCCGGAAAACTCCCGGAATCCCCCCCCAGTGTGCAGCATCCACTTGGATGATGCTACAGCAGCCACAGGACAACAGTGCTAGTACGCTCACCACACACCAGCTATTGGTGAAGTGGAGAGACAGTGATAGAGCCAATTCGATGAATGGGGATGATTGAGAGGCCATGATGGTTAAGGGCCGATGAAGGAAATTTGGCCAGGACACCCCTACACCCCTACACTTTACGAGAAGTGCCTTAGGATTTTTAATGACCACAGAGAGTCAGAACCTCGGTTTAACGTCTCATCCGAAAGACGGATGCAAAATGTGTGTTTATCTCGTGTACCAGTCTCTAGTAGCAAATATTTCATGATCTGGAGACCACCTCCACCCCATTTTAAGTTGCTTCAAGAGAGCCAACATATATATTTGTGTTTTGCTTTATTTAACTGTTCGTATTAATTCATAATTATTAGCAATTTGAATTTGAAAATTTTTTTATTTAGTTTTTTCTACCATAACAAATATAAATGTGCTATTTGATTGAACTTTCCATTGTTTTTACATAACAGGACTCATTATTATCTTTTCTCCTTCAATTTTTTAGTGTGTGTTTTTCTAATGCTTTGCTTCTTAGACTTTACACACCTGAAACTTGTCTATAGCACTTGTTCACTGCTGCTCTTATAGTATAGTATGTGTAAATTGCTTCCTTATCCTCATTTGTAAGTCGCTTTGGATAAAAGCGTCTGCTAAATGACAATGTAAATGTAAATTTGATAACTGTATGAACAAAACAATTTCATCCCCCCCAAAAAAACTCCCAAACATACCTGCAAATTTTCTTCACTTCTTTCATTTTATCTTGATTCAGCTGTGGTTCTCCAGAAGTAGTCAACTCCTCAACCAGTTGAGATAGCTTATCTCGCATTGTTTGGTCCATCTTGATATAAGACTAAAACAGAATATACATGTTATGCATAATATGACTATTTACACAGAATGAAATTATGGGTCAACAAATGTATTACTAAAAAATCTGGAATTCTCAGTTTTTTTTACAGGGTTTTTTTTTTTTTCCTGTATGGAGAATTACAAGGTGGTCACCTCCATCAAATTTGTACGTACAACTTTAACAAAAATCAGGCTGGCGGTCACACTGACAGACCACAAATGATGCTTAAGCACTGTCCATGCATTTAATTACATATAACGTTAGTCTTTTTAAATAGCATAATATTACTTGATAAGATTAACGTACAAGAAAATGCTACATGTGTTTGTTTCAAGTATATACCACCTCTGCCTCAAATAAATTTTTGTTCTAGATAGATAGATAGATAGATAGATAGATAGATAGATAGATAGATAGATAGATAGATAGACAGATAGATAGATAGATAGATAGATAGATATTATTTCTGCCGACTGACTACATTTATGTCTTGACTGTCTTTGAATTTATTTGTCTTTGAATATGACGACACGTACCTCCTCGTCCCCCTGTTGTAACGAAAATATTTTATTAATCACTGCAAATATATAAAAAATATGTTTTCCTATTGTAATGAAGACCACTCATCGTCTTTAGTACGACCCAGGTACGACCCAATAGTGAATGTAAACAATGAAACAATAAGCAAATCCAGTGGGGAGTATGTCATTTTCAAAATAAGAGTCGCTAGTGTAAAAGTTCGCAGAAAACTGACTTAAAAACAACCGAAACATAATCGTTATCACAATTTTATGTTCTATAGAGCTGTGTGTGTATTTACCACTGTTCTCTATCCGTTGAATGACCTTTTATGTCGTACGCGTGTTGCAATTCTGACAAGCTCATGATTATTACACGTTGCTGACATTGATTAGTGAGCAGTGGCACGTAACATGATCAATATTCATTAGCTGTACCCTCTTTATTTTTAATTCGCCACGCTGACAACCGCCCACGACTATGCCTTTTTGTCAGCCAATCAGTGAAGTATACTTTCTACTCGTGCAGCACCTTAATGAATATTCAAAAACAAGCCTTTGGCCTTGTAGAATTCGAGTGACGCACTTTGCACATTTGTGAACGGTTCGTGGGTGGGAAAAAAGTGCGATAAAAGGAGCTCACCGCACCTGCAAGTGATTAATTACATTGGCAACACATCGCTGTAAACAAATAACTATGCTGGCACGGTTTGTTCTTGTACTTTGTTTGGCAGGTGAGTTTTGAAACTAATTTTGACAATAAATATCAAAGTTAAATGTTTTTAGGATGCTTTGTAAAAAAAAAGTGTGTATATATATATATATATATATATATATATATATATATATATATATATATATATATATATATATATATATATATATATAAGTTGTTTTCATGTTTAGCTATTATTTGAAAGTTTGAAGTCCAGTAATTGAGCAAGAAACACTTTAATAGTTGTTTTTTACTTCTGTGAGCAGCCTTGGTAAGAGCGGCTGCTATCCCCGATGGCTCCATAGTAGTAAGTTGAGCAATATAGCCTTACGTGTGCCTTTTTATTAATCTAACTATACTACATGTATTTAATGTGTGTTGTGTGCTTTTGTTTACAGCCAGACTGTTCTCAACACTCCTTGCCCATATGTCAACGGGACTATAACCCAGTCTGTGGCACAGATGGAGTCTCATACTCAAATGAGTGCATGCTGTGTCTGGAAAATTTGTAAGTAGGCCTAACTTAAGTTTGTTATTTTTAGTCTTCATCTACTTGTTTAAATGCTCTTTTTAATCTGACCATCTTGTTGCAGTGAGAAAAAGATCAACGTATTAATCTCCAAAATGGGTACATGCTGAGCCAGATCCACTTGTTTTATTTGGAATGTGACATGAAGGCTGGAACCACATGTTGCTTTTTAATTTTCTTTTTAGTTTTAAAATGAAGAACTTCATGTTTTTTATATATAATCTTTAAATAAAACTTTGATATACGAGTCTGTATGGTGTGTTTTTTTTTTTTTCTCTCTCTCCCTTCTCTGTGATTCTAACATCTGTTGGGGTTTTTAAAAACTTAAATGGAATCAGAAGAAAATGGTGTAAGTAAAGCCTTCTCTCTCTCATAAAAGTAAGTTTTGTTAAAAGGGGGGTGAAATTCAGTAATGTGACAGAAGATACTTTTATGTGAATCCAAAATTATTACAGAAGCTTTGTTACTACTGACTCCGACTTCTGAATAACAATTTAAATTCTGTAGTAATTTTCAACACCAAAAACAAAAAAAAACATCATGATGCTCCTAAACTAGACTACACTGTCAGTAATACAGATTTACACTTGTCAAACAATATTAATCTCTGTCTGGAACAATCATTTTCTTTTACAGTGCTTTTAATGTCTTCAAGCATAGCAAAATATGAGGAGGAAAGGGAAATTCCAGACTTTATCTGTTAGTGTACAGGATTAATTTCCCAATTGAGTTAAAATAGAACAAGCTAGTTTGTACACAGCAAAAAATGACTTTAGTCACGTTGGCTGTCAATACAATGTGTTCAGTTTCAAGTTTTCTGTACATGTTTTTACATTTCAAGGAATTAAAAATTCAATTAAAGTTGGTGTAGGAACAATTTTCACTCAGGAATTGTATGTGCAATTATAAGTTAATGTACATTTTTGGTGTTTTGGACTTAATTTGCTACCTGTAATTTGTGTACCAGTTTGAATGTATTTAAGGAAAAAAGGCAAGTAACAAGACTAAGAAAGAGTTCTAATAGGGCTTGTCACCATGGCAGAGTCTTTGTGGTACTAATTATGTACTTTCATATAGATTCCAAAAAAGCACCATGCTTTAAAAGCATGATAGACATTTTAAATGATTTTAAATATTACGCAGTAGAATCAGTTTCATTTAATTTTTACATGGGGTATATTATGTTGTATTTTATTATTTGTTTTATTTCTACAAAAACAAAAAACCTTTATAAATACCCAGCAGCACATGTCAGTGAGGTGCTTTATTTAAATTGATGTGAACTTGTCATTAGCTGAATACATTATAACGGTTGACACTGAACGTGAATAAATACTTAAATGAAAAAAGAAACAAACAGAAGATGCAACAAAGAATTAAGTCCAGTTAAATGTTTTCACAATTATCCATGATGCCTTTGTTTATCATTGTGAGTGTGTTTTGGTGAAACTGAGTGACATTTTCTTTCTGCAGATAAGATTTCACAGCATCTGAGAAACTCTGAGTTTGAAATTAGTGTCTCTTCCATTTAGGAGATATGCAAGTGAGTTTGTTAATAAAGGCCAAAAGTAGCAAAAAGTCAAGTTTTTCTGTTTTTATAATTAAAGAATTTATATTTAAAGAAATCTTATTTAAAGAGAAAATATTGATACGAATCATAAATTCAATATCTCCTACCCTGGTCACATGTTCTGTTAAAAAAAAAAAAAAAAAAAAAAAGATTGGTATGATACTGGTTACTATTCAAAAGTTAAACTTTACAGACATTCTAGGAAAGATTTTTTTTTTAAACCTGAGAGTGCTGATAGTCTGTGTAGTTGATGCTTGAGCTCCATAAAACCAGTAATGAGCTGCAGTTGCCTTATTAGTTTGAAAAACAAAAAGGTGGGAAATAAAGAACCCCAAACACAAAGAACCATTTTAAGTTGCACATGTTTATTTGTGGGAATAGCCAAAAATGCATTATATGAAATAGATTTTTTCATATATATTATTTGTTAAGATCTTCCATGAAAACATTTGGTAAATTTCCTACCATAAATATATAAAAACTTATTTTATTACAGATTTATATTGCCAAGAACTTAATTTGCACAACATTAAAGGTGATTTTTACAGTATTATGATTTTATAAAACCTCAGATTCCAGTCTTTCAAATAGTTGTATCTTGGGTAAATAAGCCTATTTATTCAGCTTTTAGATGATGAATACATCCCCTGAGTTAGAATTTTGCAATTTGTTTACAATGGTATGATGACGATGTTCATTAAAGGGATGGAGACCCTCTTTCACTTCATGAAACCACACACAGAAGAGGCATTATGGCAAAACAGTCTGATGCCTCATCTTTGTGCGGTTTATCCAACCCATTCTGGCAGAAATGCAGTAACTTGTTAAATCAATGCACTATATGGTACATTTAAAATGAAAGCCTCCTATTAAATCTGCTGCAGCCTGTCAAAAAAATTATTAAAACATAACTTCAGCAGTTTAAATGTAAGTTATGTTAATTTAAGTTGTTAATAATTTAAAGCTAAATAATAATTAAGTTAAATAATTTGAACTTCTCTGTAAGGTTTTTATTTGAAAATGCAATTTGTAAGTTCCATCCCACTGTCTTGTCAATTTGTAAGTTCCATCCCACTGTCTTGTCAATTTGTAAGTTCCATTCCACCCTTAACTTAACACCCCAGTGCAAACTAATGTGCGCGCGCACACATATGCACACAAAAAGAGAATACACATTAAGTCTATGTTTTCATGTGTACATGTTTTTTTGAGTCATGTTGTGAGACATGGTTATTTATTTTCATGCTTTTGTTGTTTTTAGCAAAAATCTTATTCTAGAAAAAGTATACTTAAAAATAATTACAGAAATAATTAACTTTATCATTAATGCCACCCATGTTCAGTAAGTGTTAAATGACACCTTTTTTACCCCTTTTACAAGATATAAGATAAGCCTTGGGTGTCTCCAGAATGTGTCTGTAAAGCATCAGCTCAAAATACCCATCAGATAATTTATTATAGCCTCCAGAATTTGCCCATTTTGAGGTCTGAGTACATTGTAGATTTTTTTTGTAGCCTGTGGCTTTAAGTGCAAATGAGCTGCTTCTCCCCGCCCACCATTCCCACATGCGTGGAGAAGCCCCTGTCTGCGGCCCGCAGATTGGGGCGGGGCTGCATATGGGGCGGGGCTGCATGTGCTTTCATTTCCGGTTTTCATCGCATGGTGAGTACACGTCTTATGTCAGTATATGTTACAAGCTACATATTATGTGTAATCATTTAATTTAAATCCTTTATTCATTAGTAGTGTGTAGTGTTTTATTAAAAGGTGATGTAAAGTTTTAAAGCATTGTAAAAAACGAATGTTTACTGTGTTGGTGTTTTCCAGGTAGATCGTATTGAGGTAAATTTGGTTGTAGTGTGCGTCTACTCTGTGTTTTGCGGTAGATTAAAGACGGGTGTGTTTAATGCGCTGCAGTTTTATAATTCAACATTCCACATGAAAAAGGGGAAAATTTTTACAGAAAAACACAAATAAACCAATAAAACAGTCATAATTACACAGTAAACACCTTAATAGTAAGTTGTGAATATGAAAAGGAATGTGAATAGTCATGACAGCCGGGTAATGACTTTAATACAATTAATTTTGTTTTAAACTCGCAAATAAAACACAATTACAGCAAAACAAAGAAATAATAGCATAGCCTAAAAGCAAATTCATGATTAATATTATACCCAAATATGAACAAAAGTGACGCTTTTTTATTATCCCTCATTTGTATTCATTTACGCGAATAAAAGTGAAACAAGATTATAAAACTGCAGCGCATTAAACACACGCGTCTTTAATCTACCGCAAAACACAAAGTAGACGCACACTACAATTTAAAGCACAGATAGCGTGACCGTCTCTCTCGGAACCGCAGATGGCGTGACCGCAGTCACATACTGACGTCCTCTTTATAATATAATTTCAAAAAAATATTATTTACTAATTCTAAATCGGCAAATCATATTAACAGCCAACGGCTGCCAAAGTAGCCTACACCATTGTTCACGGTCAATTAAACAGTGCTAATGTTGTTTTCAAGTCTAACTTGTCATTTCATACAGAATATTCAAAATAGCGTGGCAAACAATATAAGGACTGTGTCATCAGTTGTAACCTAACAAATGTGCGAATATAAAATCAGCTTTTTCAGTTTGGTAAATGCAGTCTATCACATGAAGTTTATTGATATCAAAGATATGAACAAAATATAAATTTGTTTGGGATTTACTTCTATGAATTAAATCCACTCAATGGATTGTTCTCTAATTTACATATGTTACTCTGATAATGTTACTGTTAAATATGTGCAATATAAAACGTTTGATTCCTAACCTATTGATCTGTACTACCTTCTGTTTGCAGATTCCTGTCATTGATATATTCGTCCCTACAATTCTTGTGGAGTACATTTGCTTTACTTCAGTACTTTCCCTCTTTTATTTTGATTTATTTATTTATTTTGCTCTTAATTATTTTTTACATTTTTGTTTACAACTTTTTTTATTTTATTTTTAATTTATTTCATAACCCAACAGCTCTTTTAAGAGCCATTTCCCCTTGCTAATATGCATAAAACCGTGCTATGCAAGGATGAATGTGAGTAGTATTTAAAAAACTGCAGTGACAAGTGCCCATTCTGCTCATACACTAGTATGCCACAAATTATGCTTTATCACATCAAAAATCATTTACAGTGGGCAGTACAACATCATGGTGAGTTTAAAGGTTTTGCTTTCAACACTTTAGTCTAATTTGTTGTCAAACTAGCCAAAATTGCAAATTGTATTTACATTTGCATTCTTATTTGTAATTATTATTATTATTATTTTTATATTAAGGCTCAGGCAAACTTCATTTTCTACTTAACATGAACCATCATACTTCATAAATCTTGGGTCTTTGTTGCTTAAATAATATAAAATGTGCTTGTCATTCAACTGTCCAAAGGCCAGAGTGAGACACAAGTAAGGTTTATTGTACATAATTTAAAAAATATATATGTTTTTTTATTCTACTTCAGATTTCAATGTCGTAAAATGTGGTTTAAAATGTAGAGAAAAATCCCACTTTCACTGCTGCTATTGTTCAGTGATTGTGTTAACTCGGGCAAATTTACTAAACCGCATTGCCAGCCAGCATTCCCCATCAACCCATCCTCAGTCATCAGCTGTGCTGCAGACCAAGCCTGAGTCATCATCTGTCCAGGATTCACAACCTCAGTCATCGTCTACCCAGCGGACACAGCCACAGGTGACCTCTGCCATGCAGGCACAGCCTCAGTCATCTGCCCAGCAGACACAGCCCCCGGTGACACCAGTCAGGCAGGCACAGCCTCAAGGAAGGGAGTCCTGCGAGCATTCTACTCCACCATTGACTTCCCAGGATACTGCTCAGCAGATTGCCACTTTAATGCTGGAGGGGAATTCCCCTATGAAAATGTTTAATTATTTTTGTTTATTAAAGACGATCAAAAAAACTGCTGTATCTTAATTTATTATTATTTTCTTGGTAACTTGTCAGTCTTCCTGCTGTACATCTGTGTACACACGCGCGTCTGCTTCTCATTATGCTTTATGTCAGATGAACACCACAGTGACAGTGACTCTGGCTTACAAAATTCTATTTTCATAGGCAGGGGCGTAGCAACCGGGGGGGGGGACGGGGGGGACACGTCCCCCTTACTTTATGGAAACAGGTTATTCTGTCCTCCGACTGGCCCACACGTTTTATTTGACCTAGCGGCCGCAAGTGTTCTCTGATTTGTTACTTTATTTGAGTGAACGATCACTCAGCCAATCACAGCCCGAATCTCTTGAGCGTCTGCCACAAGCTTCATTCATTCACTTTGTAGTCAAAGACAGGGATGATGCCGAAGGGAGCAACAACTACAGCTGGGTAAATCATGGTAAATCACTAACGTTACAGAATCCTACTTTTGTTCCGTTTCGAAGTGAGAACCGTAAAGTCCCTGGTGCTGGTGTCTCTGGCGCTGAGCCAGAGAAAGACAGCGGGGTTAAGTTGGTTTTGTTTTCGGTATTCCTGACACATTCAGTGACAGACGGCATTAACTAAAAAACCTCTTACCCTAAAAAGATCTAAACTGTATTCCCTACAAAAAGACAAAGCTGGTTATGTTTCACAGCTGTCTTTCTTTTTTCGCTCGATATTACGAGCACTGCTTGAGCAGTCGCAATACGCTTATTTCACGCGGCCGCCATTTTGAAGATCTAAAGCGAGGCTGCGGTGGGAAGAAACCCGGAAGTATAGGACCAGCACTGTAAACATTGCAGTAACATGCTGTGGACTACAAACCTCCAGCTGTTACCGAGATTTCAAAATGCAGAAATGGTATAAACATCACTTTAATATCATTCAGTAAGTTTAATTTAAACAATTAAAAAGCAATTTAGCATCAAACAACATCACAATCTCTGTAAGAGTAATACGCTCAAGTGTCCTCCTAGGCTTCAGTTCATAGCACCAGTTAAACACCGTGGGGATGCTTTCCTGCTTCAGCCTATGTAACCCGGTGAGTGATAAAACACTGCAGTCCTCTGTAGCACACCCTTGTGTTGTCTGTAATAGTGTTGTCCCGGTACTGAAGTTTTAAAAAGTCCATTTCTCGCTAACATTGAAACGCCGCTGAGCGCGGATGACTCGAATGATCTTCACTTCACTCTTCAGTGTATCTGTGTTTGCACTCCGTTTACCGCTCTTCACCCAGTGCAAACACAGATACATGGAGACTGGGGTGCGAAGCAGCCGTGAAGACCAGTCGAATCATCAAGCAGATCGCTCGTCTGTGTTTGTGCTCGGTAAACAGCGGAGGGTGAACTGATGACCTTCTCGGCCAATCACAAGCATTTCTGTTGAGCACGTGACACAATGGCAAATCAGCACTGTTTTAAGAAAGCCATCAACAGTGGCTTAAATGTTAGCGGGAAATTGACAGTTTTTGTTTTAATTCAGTATCGCGACAAGTCTAATATAGTGAAAGAATCAGTTCATTAACTCGAGTTTGATAAAAGGTGTCTAAAATGTGTGTTTGGGAAAGAAAACGTTTGCTAACTAGTGCCATTTCCCTTAACTTAGCTGAAAATGAGCTCTGATATGCCTTTTTATTTTCACCATTCATTCAGAACGGACCTTCGGGTCACTTGGAAGGTGGTGAAATGATAAATTTGTGTCACTTTCTCTTCGCTGATAAGATATACAGCCAAGTACACAACGTTCCAATGTAACTCCCAACGATACTTCCTGGTTTCTTCCCACCGCAGCCTCGATTTCGCTTTTAAAAATGGCGGTCGCATGAAATCAGTCTATATGCGTTGAGAGCTAAGCTCTCAATAAGGGACCGTCGGAAAAGTGCTTCTTTTTTTCGTTTTTTTTTCCCGAAAACAAGACCAACTTAACTCTGCTGAGAAAGACGTGTTATATTATCACAATTATGCAGCCTTTTTTACGGTCTATTGCTTAATTTATGATTTAGACATGTAAATACACACAAGTACTAGTAAAACAAGAACTTTAGCGTTTGTAAAACACACAAGGAAGTCTAACAATCCATTCAAATATAATTTGCCGATGTGTTTTAATCATATCAGATACACATACTGAAAGTAACTATAAAGTTGAATCTACTCCTCTTTACGTTCACCAACCACTTACTTGCATGTATTTGGGGAGTGATTGGTGAATTTACATGTTAAATCCTGCGTGTTCTGCTTTTATGAATGACGCATCGGCCGCAAGTACACATGGCGATGTCCATCTCACGTTATATGTGTAGTATCAACTTGCAAATTTGCAATTGCATTGTAGTATTTAAAAATATTTTCACACAGAGAAATGCTTAATTTAAATGTGTGTGGTTCTGTTTATTTATTGTTATTATAAATATTTTGTAATTATTTTAGAATTTTGGTTAAAAGATTAAAAATAAACTTTATTGCTAATAAATCATTAATCACTTTTGGGTGACCATACAGCTGTCCCCCCCCTCCCCCCCCCAAACTTTTAAAATGGCTGTTACGCCCCTGTTCATAGGTGCCCTTTAATTCATTTAATAAAAAACAAAAAATCAAGACATGTGTAGAATCTAATTATGTTCTTTCAGGTTTGTCGCATCATTTTGAAAATATATCAGTTTATATTAAATCATTTCTTTTTGTCAATTGTGTAAAGCATTTCGGTATTGAGAGAAATCAATCAAAATGAAAATAACTTTACATGACTGTTAATAATCCAATTTTTTTTTATTCTAATTGAATTCGTTTTTTTAAACAGAGCTGAAGAGTGCAGCCTGTTAATTTGGAATTTTGTTCAAAAAAGTTTTTGCTTCACTTTTGTCTCAATTGCCTGGCTCGCTAGTTTGAACCTTGATTTGAAAATATACTTTTGTTTTAGCGTGCTAACACTGAACGACACATGCGTCAATTTTTCATAATGAAAATACAGAACAAAATTGTAATGTAGTTGATCAAAAGAGCTTTTTTAGACAGATGTCCTTTTGCTTTTGACAACATTTGTTTTCTATATATTATTTAAACCCAAATAGATTATTATTATTATATAATTAATAGTATTTTTTTCAGACGCTCAAAGTACAAATAACAAAACATTCACTTGTATATCAATCCTTTATTTAAAGATCACAATACTTTAAAAAGGAACATTTGTTTTTAGTTTGTGACTAAAACCATCAACATGTGGTTCCAGTCTTTATGCCCCATCCAGAATAAAGTGAGTGGATCTGGCTCAGCATTTACTTAATTTGGAAATTAATATGATGTCCTTTTTCTCCCTGCAACAAGATGGTTAGTTTAAAAAGAGCATTCAAACAAGTAGATAAAGACTAAACATAACACACTTGATTTAGGCCTACTTACAAAGTTTTCATGCACAGCATGCACTCATTTGAGTATGTTTTTCCGTCGGTACCACACACAGGCTCATAGTTCCGGGGGCACATGACATGGTATTCAGCGCAATTTGGCTTTAAATAAAAGCACACAAAACACATTAAATGTATTATAGTTCATATACATTAACAAATAATGTATAATAATATATGTAAATAAATACATTAAAGCTGGTAAAAGGAAAAAAAAGAAAGAGATCATAAGTTATATTGCTCAACTTACCACTATAGGACAATCATCAGCTGCTCTTGCCATGGCTGTTCATAACAACATAGAAGAGAAAAACAATTATTGTATAATTTAAGTGTATTCCTACATAACTATTGTAGTTTAAACTTTCAAGTAATGACTAAAATCATTATATTTGTCACAAAACATGCTTGAAACATCAAACTTTAATGTTCCTTGATTGTCAAAATTAGTTTAAACTCACCAGCCAAACAAAGCACAAGAACAATCTGCGCCAGCATCGTTTTTTGTTTACGGTGACGAGACAATGTAATTAATCACTTTCACATGCGATGGGCTCCTTTTATTGCACTTTATTTCCCACCCACAGACCGGTGTTGTGTAGTATTCAGTTCTTGTGAAAATACGTTCTAATGGGAGGAGTGTGAATGTTCACAAATTCAACACATATTTTTATTACTTTTCATTCTGTTTTTGCTTTGTTTTAAATTTGTTTATAACTGTGCTCCTTATTAATTGTTTATTCTACAGTATCCTAACTTTTACAAAAATTGACAAATAAAACTCAAATGTGTCTAATTCTATTAAAATTGGGCTTTTTGAACATTTACTGGTATTACAATGCGTTTCTCACTGTAAAACAAATGCAGGGTTACACATAATTCCTTCATGTTGTCCTAACTCGTATCGATTAAGTTAACTTAATAGTTTTTTACAAATTTAAGTAGATTGAGCTTAAAACAATTTAGTTGTCTCAAAAAACAACATTTGAATCTTTTGACAGGCCACAGTGAATATTAAACTAAATGTTTGGCAAAGTTTTGTAAAAGCAAGAATTTCATGTTCGTATTCAAATTGTATTCCTGTGTATTTAAACCAAAAAGAGATACACCAGAAAACAAAACATAACAAAAATACTTTTGAATATCCAGACTTGCTGAGTGTTCAGATCTTTTTTTTTTTTCTTAAACATTTTTAAAAATGTGATTTAACTTGGTTTTATGTTAATTAATTGTTCACATACGTATTGTACATGTACGCAATGTATTAACACTGCTTTATCAGTATGCATGTTTTTAGATTTAGATGCACATACCAAGATAATATGAAATAATAATAATGGCCTCACAGCAAGAAGGTTGCTGGTTCGAGACCCGCCTGGGTCAGTTGGCATTTCTGTGTGGAGTTTGCATGTTCTCCAGTGTTCCTGTGGGTTTCCTTTGGGTGCTCCGGTTTCCCCCACAAGTCCAAAAACATGTTGTATAGGTGAATTGGGTAAGCTTGTTCGTAGTGAATGAGTGTGTATGGATTTTTCCCAGTGTTGTGTTGCTGCTGGAAAGGCATCCACTGTGTAAAACATATGCTGGATAAGTTGGCGGTTTATTCCGCTGTAGTGACCCCAGATTAATAAAGGGACTACGTTAAACAGAGCTTTATTATGCACACTGAAAAAAGTTTTAAAGCAAGGTGAAAATCCAAGAACTGTGATTCTTTCAGCAATCAAATCACAATCAAAGTAAAACTAATACATGTTGCTTTTAATTTTAGACTGAGCCTTCTTAAAAAAGAAAATTCCCTATATTTGAGTGCATTATGTGGGTGATTTCTCTTTTAATTCCATTTACATTTTCAAGTCTGATTAATGACAAACATTTTATAACAATAATTCCAGTCAGTATAGTGACG
The DNA here is from genome assembly GCF_903798145.1 of Danio aesculapii. Lineage (NCBI taxonomy): Eukaryota > Metazoa > Chordata > Actinopteri > Cypriniformes > Danionidae > Danio > Danio aesculapii. Next base: position 14,279,815 of record NC_079448.1, on the reverse strand, counting down.
GTGAAATAAACCAGCAAAGCTTTCAACTAAATTGGCTAATTTGCCCAGTTAGGCTTTTTATGTACTAAAACAGTGTCACGGATTGGCCAGGCTCTTCCACCAGCATCACGCAAAGATCACCATCACCTGAGTATTAACCACACACAGCTGCACCCAATCACTTATAGTCACTACATAAGCACACACCTCACTTCACTCAGGGTCCGGTCTCGTTCCTACGAAGCGGACTCTGAGTGAACACCTCCTGGTAATCACTAAACTCTCGATATCAGTATTTTGTACTTATCTGCTCTCTGTCTCTCCTAGTTTGTCCAGTGTTCCCGGTATCCTGTTTGCCTTGTGTTTGTCGTCAGTCTGTCTTCCCCGCAAGCCCTCTGGTGTGTGCATTCGGTCTCCCTCAGTATCAGTCATCCAACCTGCCACCAAGGATCTCTACAAACAACCAGACTCCACTCACTTCTCCTCCGTTCTCCTGATGTGCTTATATGTTGTAAATAAACTTCGTTAATAACTCACTCACCTTCCTTGTCCGTCTGCTTCCCATAACAGAAGACCGGACCTCTACAATCAACAGCATGAGCACTCACGATCCCATTCAAGAGTTGGTGGACTCACTGAAGAGAGTGTTATTGCCATCTACTCCACTTCCCGAAGCACCACCAGCACCGAGCACTTCTTCACCGTCCACCCACTCATCCAGTCCCATGGCTCGACCAGCGCCCTACTCTGGCGGGGCGGAGGAGTGCAATGGATTTCTTTTGCAATGTTCTCTAATATTCACCATGCAACCTGAGTTATATCCCACAGATCGGTCCAAAATCGCGTTCATCTCCCTTCTCTCTGGATCGGCTCTTCGGTGGGCAGAAACCATCTGGCAACAGTCTGGGCCGGTAACCAGCTCCATTCAAGCTTTCATCAAGTACTTTAAGGAGGTTTTTGGTCGCGCAGATGCAGAAGTAGCAGCTGGAGAACAGTTATACCATCTCAAACAGGGAGCCATGTCCACTCAGGATTATGCGCTCCGGTTCCGTACTCTGGCTGCTGCTAGCGGATGGAATGAGCGATCTCTCCTCACCACCTACTGGCTCGGACTGGAGCCCAGCCTCCGACTACAGCTAGCAGCCCTCGACGATACCATGGGGTTGGAGAAATTCATCCAACAATCCCTCCGCTGTTCAGATCGTCTGAGGGTCTACCAGCACGATCTTCCATCTGCACCCCAAGCACTCCTCCGTTCGCCAGAGCCAGTAGTCCCTCCAGAACCTGAACCAATGATTGTGGAATCTGGTAGACTCACCATCACTGAGCGACAGAGGAGGCTGACCCGGGGTCTCTGTATGTACTGTGGTGCCGACAGACATGTCAGGCTGGACTGTCCCATTCGTCCAGCACGTCCCTTGGTGAGTGTGTTCAGTTCTCCCATAGAAAAAATGCATCCTCTCACCACCAATGTCCAGTTAACTACCCCTTCTGTATCTGTTTCAGTCACGGCCCTCATCGACTCCGGGTCAGCTGGAAATTTTATCTCGTACGCCCTCTGTCGCCAGCTCCAACTTAACACCGAAGCCTCGACGCACGTCTACCAGATCCAACCCATAACCAACGCAATCCATTCCCAGGCACGTATCCATCGCAAATGTGAACCTATCAATCTCCAAGTGGGATTGCTCCACAAGGAGGAGATCCAATTTCTGGTTCTGGAGGGTGCATCTATGGACATCATTCTAGGGCGCCCGTGGCTGGTGAAGCACGATCCCATCCTCTCTTGGGGCACAGGAGAAATAAAGAAATGGGGTGAAGACTGCAAAACCAGATGTTTTCCCGACCTACCTGTTCAACTTCAGAAACCCCTTACCATCTATGTCACGTCTGTCGAAAGTCCAGTCGATAAACGATCCGTTCAAATCCCGAAGATCTACTCCGCATATAAAGACGTTTTTTTGCCCCAAGAGAGCTTCCCAGCTACCTCCACATCGGCCATGGGACTGCGCCATAGACCTGCTGCCAGACACTCCTATGCCCAAAGGTAGGATCTACCCGTTGTCCCTTCCGGAAACTAAGGCCATGGAGGAGTATATTCAGGAAGCACTGAGTCAGGGGTATATCCGCCAGTCCACGTCACCCGCTGCCTCAAGCTTTTTCTTTGTGGCCAAGAAGGATGGAGGGCTGCGTCCTTGCATCGACTATCAAGTTCTGAATCAAGGAACAATAAAGTTCCGGTATCCCCTTCCTCTCGTCCCTGCGGCCCTGGAACAACTCCGATCCGCCAAGATATTCACGAAGTTGGACCTCCGCAGCGCCTACAATCTGGTCAGAATACGTGAGGGGGACGAGTGGAAGACGGCGTTTGTGACCCCTACAGGACACTACGAATACCTGGTCATGCCCTATGGTCTGGTCAACGCCCCCTCCGTATTCCAGAACTTCATTCACGAAGTCCTCCGGGAGTTCCTCCATATCTCCATCATAGTCTACATTGATGACATCCTGATTTACTCCCGGAGTGAGGCCGAACACCGCCACCACGTTGCGGAGGTCCTACAAACCCTCAGAGACCATCAATTGTACCTCAAGGCTGAAAAATGCTCCTTCCACCTACCGTCTGTTCAGTTCTTGGGGTACATCATTGATCATGAAGGGGTTCGCATGGACGAGGGGAAGGTCACTGCCGTTGTCTCCTGGCCAAAACCAATAACTATTAAAGAACTCCAACGATTTCTAGGGTTTGCCAATTTCTATAGACATTTCATCCACAACTACAGTATCATTACCGCTCCACTGACCAACCTACTCAAGAACCATCCCAAGAAACTCTCCTGGCCTCCCGAAGCCGATGCAGCCTTCCAAACCCTCAAACAATCCTTCACTCAAGCTCCACTCCTGACTCACCCCGATCCTGAAATCCCGTTCGTGGTCGAGGTAGATGCCTCGACAACTGGAGTGGGAGCCATACTATCACAACATCATGGTACACCAGCATTACTCCATCCATGTGCCTATTTCTCAAGGAAGCTCAGCCCGGCGGAGAGAAACTATGACATCGGAAATCGGGAGCTATTGGCTATCAAGCTTGCCCTGGAAGAATGGCGACACTGGCTGGAGGGAGCCAAACATCCTTTCCAGGTGATTACAGACCATAAAAATCTCCAGTACCTCAAAGAAGCCAAAAGACTCTGTCCTCGTCAGGCCCGATGGTCCCTGTTCTTCTCCCGATTCCAATTCTCAATATCTTACCGACCTGGGTCAAAGAACATCCGAGCGGACGCACTTTCCCGTATTTATGATCAGCCGGAAATCATGGAGACCCCAGCCAGAATCCTCCCAGAACAGATCACGGTCTGTCCCATCACCTGGTCCGCTCCTACAGTCGTCGCCACTCCCGAATCCAGGACTCCGCCGGGCTGTCCCCCCAATCGTCGTTTCATTCCTGAAAACCAACGGGTAGATCTGATTCATTCCACCCATACATCTTTGGGCACAGGGCATGCCGGGGCCAACAACACCCTCTCGCTGCTATCCCAACGCTTTTGGTGGCCGCACATGGCGAGGAATGTGAGGAGATATGTTCAAGGCTGTAGAGAGTGCGCCATGTCGAAGAGTCCTCGCCATCTACCTGCAGGTAAACTCCATCCCTTGCCCATCCCGAACCGCCCCTGGTCACACCTAGGAGTTGATTTCATGACAGATCTCCCATCATCGGAAGGTAATACCTGCATTTTAGTCATTGTCGATCGATTTTCCAAATTCTGCCGTCTGATTCCCTTCAGGGGCCTACCCACAGCCCTAGAAACCGCCGAAACCCTATTCAACCATGTCTTCAGATGCTTTGGGGTACCTGAAGATATAGTCTCGGACCGAGGACCCCAGTTCATCTCCAGACTATGGAAAGCCTTCTTCAGACTCCTAGGTGTGACCGTCAGCCTCTCATCTGGCTACCATCCACAGACCAACGGCCAGACAGAGAGGAAGATACAAGAAGTGGGGCGGTTCCTCAGAACATTCTGTCACGGTCATCAAAACTCCTGGAGCCAGTTTCTGGGCTGGGCGGAATACGCCCAGAATTCCCTGCGGCAACCTACCACCGGACTTACGCCATTCCAGTGTATTCTGGGATTCCAACCTCCACTCTTTCCCTGGGATGGCGAACCTTCTGATGTCCCCGCAGTGGATTACTGGTTCCGGGAGAGCGAGAGGGTCTGGGACGATGCTCATCACCATCTCCAGAGGGCAGTTCGCAGAGCCAAGGAGGTCTCCGACAAGAGGAGGATTCCAGGTCCTAGCTATGCGCTGGGGCAGAAAGTTTGGATCTCCACCAGGGACATCCGCTTGCGACTGCCCTCCCGAAAACTTAGTCCCAGATTTGTTGGTCCCTTCACCATCCTGGAGCAGGTCAACCCCGTCACGTTTAAGTTACAGCTACCACCACAATATAGAATCCACCCCACATTCCACGTGTCACTCCTCAAACCCTTTCACGACCCTCTGATTCCCTCCACAGAGCCTGGCCATGAAGAGGAACCTCCTCCCCCACTGATGTCGGAAGTCGGTTCCATCTACAAGGTCAAGGACATTCTAAGGTCCCGACGTCGTGGTGGTCATCTGGAATATCTTGTCGACTGGGAGGGATACGGTCCGGAGGAGAGATCTTGGGTCCCCAGATCAGATATATTAGATCCCGCACTTATGGAGGAGTTCCACTCCAATCACCCCGAGTTTCCAGCACCTCGTGGACGTGGTAGACCACCACGGCGTCGGAGGTATAGGCCCTCAGGAGCAGGCCCTGGGGAGGGGGGTAATGTCACGGATTGGCCAGGCTCTTCCACCAGCATCACGCAAAGATCACCATCACCTGAGTATTAACCACACACAGCTGCACCAAATCACTTATAGTCACTACATAAGCACACACCTCACTTCACTCAGGGTCCGGTCTCGTTCCTACGAAGCGGACTCTGAGTGAACACCTCCTGGTAATCACTAAACTCTCGATATCAGTATTTTGTACTTATCTGCTCTCTGTCTCTCCTAGTTTGTCCAGTGTTCCCGGTATCCTGTTTGCCTTGTGTTTGTCGTCAGTCTGTCTTCCCCGCAAGCCCTCTGGTGTGTGCATTCGGTCTCCCTCAGTATCAGTCATCCAACCTGCCACCAAGGATCTCTACAAACAACCAGACTCCACTCACTTCTCCTCCGTTCTCCTGATGTGCTTATATGTTGTAAATAAACTTCGTTAATAACTCACTCACCTTCCTTGTCCATCTGCTTCCCTTAACAAACAGTACACATGTATTTATAATACACCTATAAATATACATTACCTATTCAAAATACCAATACATGAAAAAGGTGGAAACTGCATGACAGCCAGTGTTCACAAACCTGATTTTGTTTTAACCACTTTTTAAAAATCTCTTTGAAATATGTTTAAATATTTTTTGCCTTTTTAACTCAATCAGCAGACTATTACAGACAGTTTACCTTGAACTGAAAATGTATGGGCCTGTATACGTTTCTGATGGTATGATAACCTTGGATAAATATATCACGGTTTCATTGTAATTACTGCTCTAAAATATGTCTTAACTGTATGGGTAAAATTTGCCCTCATTGAATACAATATATTTTAAGAAACATTTCAAATATTCTGCAGCCGTTAACATGTCAGGCTAAAAAATTCTAATAAATCAATGACTTCTGCTGTCTTCATTAGTTTCAAAAACACTGATTTTTTTTATTCAATTTGATTCAATTCAATTCATCTTTGTATCTAGCGCTTTTACAATGTAGATTGTGTCAAAGCAGCTTCTCATAGAAGACTATAATAAACTGAAGCTGTGTCAGTCCAGTTTTCAGAGTTTAAGTTCCGTTTAGTTCAGTTCAGTTCAGTGTGGTTTAAATTTCACTGCTGTAAGTCCAAACACTTAAGAGCAAGATGCGCAGCTCCACAAGTCTCAAACCATGCAAGCCAGTGGCGACAGTGGCAAGTAACAAACATCACCAATTGATGAAAGTGAAGGGAAAAAAAACCTTGAGAGAAACCAGGCTGCTACATCACATAAATAACACGCACGCACACACACACACACGCACGCATGCACGCACACGTTAAAAAGACATACTTATACCTTTACAAACAGTTTTTGTGTTTGGTTTTGTGCAATTCTGATTGGTTACACTTCTTGTGATAATTCTTTTACTGCTTGATTTACTTATTAATTGGTATGTCATTTCTGGAGTAAGATGATCATAAGGAATCATTTTATTTAGTGGTGATCAAGTTTTTTTTTTTTTTTTTTCAAAATTAAGCAGATTATATTTTTGTAAAATATTGCAATAGTGCCATATCAATACAAGTTAGGCACTACCAGTTGGCTGAACCTACAACCCTGAATCCTGACTACCCTACGTTTATTTGCATTTCTGAGATGTCAGCTACTAAACCTGAATCTGGAATGTTACCATTATCATGTAACCTAATGTGCTGTATCACTTCACTGCTGTTCATAACTGGGACCTCATGGGATGTGCACACTTAAAAACATTGTTTTAACATGAACCTGAAAAGCCACCTAAAGAGGTTCTCATCCTTTAGACATTCACATTTTCAATGCAGTATGCGGAGGAAGAAATGTGTTTCTGAAGATAAAAGATCAGTGCAATGTGAAATTTCTGAAATCTTTCAGATAAAAATCATGTGGAAACAACAAATTTTTGCCATTTCATCCCAGCTCTCTGTGTGAGCATGTGTAGTAAGTGACAATTGCTTAAGCGGTACTTTCTATTAAATCTGCACCAATATATAGCGTCCACTGCAAAAAAAAGCTTAGTTTTTGTCTTGTTTTTAGTTAAAATGTCTAAAAATTCTTAGAAAGAAGCATTTTTTAGATAAGTAAAAATGTTTTCAGAAATATTAAGTCAATATTAGGAGTTTTATCAACCTAAATTAAAGAAAAATACTGTTATTTCAAACCAAAAAGAAGATTATTGTACTTACCACACTGGCAAATTATTTAGCTTGTTTTAAGGAAAAACTCACTTAATTTTGATTCATTATTTCTCAAAACAAAACAATATTTAAATATTTTTTAAATAAAATGCTTGTCTAGATATTTTTTCATTAACTAACAAAGCATTGGACTGTGGTGGGAAACCGGAGCACCCTGAAGAAACCAATGCAGACACGTGGAGAAAGCCAGGGACTCGAAATCCGTGCTTAATTAAACGAATGCAGTTATAACGTTCATTGTATTTAAGTTATATACAGCCTTATAACAACATTTTAGATACCAAAAACTAATACTAAACTGTTTAATTCAAAATTCAAATATAACCCTGGACCACAAAAGGTAAGGGGGAACTTTTGGAAATTCAGGTGTATACATAATCTGAAAGCTATAAATAAATAAGTTTATTTGGCCAAGATAAAACTCTTTAAAAGTCTGGAAAATGAGGGCTCAAAAACTCTTTATCTCTATATTGGCTCTAACAGAATTCAAACTGTTAGACGGATTGCAACAGCTCTTCAGATAAAGGGAGACTTTTCCACATATTGTAATTTCTATTGCTTTACTTTCTATTTTTCCTATATTTTAAATGTGTTTAAAAGTGCTAATAGTATTCTACACTATCCTTAAAAATTACTGAAATAAAACTCAGATGTGTCTAATTATATTAAAATAAAGCTTTATGAATGTTCTCTGGTGTTATAATACATTTTTCCTTTTCTGTTTTTAACCACACTTGAACTTGTAGTTGACAACCATTTGAATGTGTATTAAGCTAAATATTTTGGTTTTATAAAGGCATTGTCTTAAGCCCTGCTCACACTGTAGGATTTTAGCCATGATTTGATCATCCGAGACAAATTTGATATTACAAATCCTAAGCAAATTTTTGTTCATTGGTTTAACGTGTTCATAGATCACTGCTTAATGATCATTGTGTTCAGATTTTTGCTATGATTAAGTTCTGGCAGTGTGAGAAGATTTCAGACACTTTTCTGACAACAGCTACATTGAGCATCAATCTCCTTTTCACATTTCCACTGTAATACAGTTCGTTTTGTATAAAGGAAGAAGAAGGCAGGGTCGACGATTAAGGTAATTTTTGTCATATGGCAAATCAACACACATTTTGAGCCTTGTTTCTGGCTCTTTCCTCTCTTCACGTCTCTCCGACCCAATCACTGAGAAGAAACAGGTGTTGATCATAACCCTGATTGACCCACTTTTCAGCCGCCGGTCTCCTAAACTGCTCTCCGTTGTTGCGGAGTGTTTGACCACATCTTCCCCGCCACATCTGAGTTTCTCAATAGCAGAAGTCATTATAGTTGGATAAAGAGTGCAGTGAATGGGAGAATACAACAAATATTTTTTTACAATCCTATTTGCTGAAATTATAAATGAAAAAATGCCACAATGGTGTTATCAAGACCTTCAGAAAAGGAAAAAAATTGTGAAAGACTGATAACGGATGCCAGAAGAGAGAACGATGTAAAATTTACTGTCCCATACACTATGCAAAGTTGATGTAATACTGTACATACAGAAATATATTTAAACATTCATACTTAAAAAAAATAGAAATATTAAAATATTCAATGATTTAAGATGAGCATTAAACGTGAAATAACAGTTTTGTGAAAAGGGTTCATATGAGCGCTGAATCTGATGATGCAAACTGTTTTTTACTGAGGCCCGTTGAGTGAAAAATTGTTGTTTATGTTTAATTTCTAAATTATGGTTTAAAATGTTGTATATGTGAAAAATATTGTTTATGTTTGCTGGTATCATTTTAGAACGCGGAGAGTGAAAGTGTCATGTATGGACGACATCAAAATCCAGTTGAGATTTTTAGGTATATTTGGTTATTTAAGATGAGCAAAATCTGAGCAGAATCTATCACTGGTGATCACCGAAAGATGCATCTCAGTTAGAAATGTGTCTTATGTGTCTTCGCCTAGCTTTGATGTCATGCTGATGTGTGCCAAAAAACTCTGGCACTGAGCACTCCTCTGATTTTGCTCACCAAAAGCATGATGGGAAATGACTGGCTGACAACACATGTTAATGCTGTGTGGATGAAACTGACAAATTACACTTTGTTCTCTATCTTTTGTTGTTACTAAGGTTTAAATCTGGCTTTGTTGTATACTTTATAGCTTTGTATTTTTGTTGATAATTTTAAAAAAGACCAAGAGAACATTGCATATTTTTATTTATTTAGATTTAAATATGAACAAAAACAAAACACACCTTTGTTAAAACATAACGTGACCTATCTAGAATAGTGTTCTGTTGTTTGACTATTTTAACTACTGAGGCTAAAGGCTGATTTAAATTGTGTTCTATATAAAAGCAACAACAAAACCCGGGGTCTATGTATGTACTGTGGTGCCGATGGACATGTCAGGCTGGACTGTCCCATTCGTCCAGCACGTCCCTTGGTGAGTGTGTTCAGTTCTCCCATTGAAAAAATGCATCCTCTCACCACCAATGTCCAGTTAACTACCCCTTCTGTATCTGTTTCAGTCACGGCCCTCATCGACTCTGGGTCAGCTGGAAATTTCATTTTGTACGCCCTCTGTCGCCACCTCCAACTTAACACCGAAGCCTCGACGCATGTCTACCAGATTCAACCCATAACCAACAATATCCATTCCCAGGCACGTATCCATCGTAAATGCGAACCTATCAATCTCCAAGTGGGATTGCTCCACAAGGAGGAGATCCAATTTCTGGTTCTGGAGGGCGCATCTATGGATATAATACTAGGGCGTCCGTGGCTGGTGAAGCACGATCCCATCCTCTCTTGGGGCACAGGAGAGATAAAGAGATGGGGTGAGGACTGCAGATCCAGATGTTTTCCCGACCTACCTGTTCAACCTCAGAGACCCCTTACCATCTATGTCACGTCTGTCGAAAGTCCAGTCGATAAACGATCCATTCAAATCCCGAAGATCTACTCCGCATACGAAGACGTTTTTTGCCCCAAGAGAGCTTCCCAGCTACCTCCACATCGGCCATGGGGACTGCGCAATAGACCTGCTTCCAGATGCTCCTATGCCCAAAGGTAGGATCTACCCGTTGTCCCTTCCGGAAACTAAGGCCATAGAGGAGTATATTCAGGAGGCACTGAGTCAGGGGTATATCCGCCAGTCCACGTCACCCGCTGCCTCAAGCTTCTTCTTTGTGGCCAAGAAGGATGGAGGGCTGCGTCCTTGCATCGACTATCGAGTTCTGAATCAAGGAACAATTAAGTTCCGGTATCCCCTTCCTCTCGTCCCTGCGGCCCTGGAACAACTCCGATCCGCCAAGGTATTCACAAAGTTGGACCTCCGCAGCGCCTACAATCTTGTTAGAATACGCGAGGGGGACGAGTGGAAGACGGCGTTTGTGACCCCTACAGGGCACTACGAATACCTGGTCATGCCCTATGGTCTGGTCAACGCCCCCTCCGTATTCCAGAACTTCATTCACGAAGTCCTCCGGGAGTTCCTCCATATCTCCGTCATAGTCTACATTGATGACATCCTGATTTACTCCCGGAGTGAGGCCGAACACAGCCACCACGTTGCGGAGGTCCTACAAACCCTCAGAGACCATCAGTTGTACCTCAAGGCTGAAAAATGCTCCTTCCACTTACCATCTGTTCAGTTCTTGGGGTACATCATTGATCAGAGAGGGGTTCGCATGGACGAGGGGAAGGTCACTGCCGTTGTCTCCTGGCCAGAACCAACAACTGTTAAAGAACTCCAACGATTTCTAGGGTTTGCCAATTTCTATCGACGTTTCATCCACAACTACAGTCTCATCACCGCTCCGCTGACCAACCTACTCCGAAACCAACCCAAGAAACTCTCCTGGCCTCCCGAAGCCGCCGCAGCCTTCCAAACCCTCAAACAATCCTTCACTCAAGCTCCACTCCTGACTCACCCAGATCCTGAACTACCGTTCGTGGTCGAGGTCGATGCATCGACCACTGGAGTGGGAGCCATCCTATCACAACATCATGGTACACCAGCATTACTCCATCCATGCGCCTATTTCTCAGGGAAGCTCAGCCCGGCGGAAAGAAACTATGACATCGGAAATCGAGAGCTATTGGCTATCAAGCTTGCCCTGGAAGAATGGCGACACTGGCTGGAGGGAGCCAAACATCCTTTCCAGGTGATTACAGACCACAAAAATCTCCAGTACCTCAAAGAAGCCAAAAGACTCTGTCCTCGTCAGGCCCGATGGTCCCTGTTCTTCTCCCGATTCCAATTCTCAATATCTTACCGACCTGGGTCAAAGAACATCCGAGCAGACGCACTTTCCCGAATTTATGATCAGCCGGAAATCATGGAGACCCCAGCCAGGATCCTCCCAGAACAGATCACAGTCTGTCCCATCACCTGGTCCGCTCCTACGGTCGTCGCCACTCCCGAATCCAGGACTCCACCGGGCTGTCCCCCCAATCGTCGCTTCATTCCTGAAAACCAACGGGTAGATCTGATTCATTCCACCCATACATCTTTGGGCACAGGGCATCCCGGGGCCAACAACACCCTCTCGCTGCTATCCCAACGCTTTTGGTGGCCAAACATGGCGAGGGATGTGAGGAGATACGTTCAAGGCTGTAGAGAGTGCGCTATGTCGAAGAGTCCTCGCCATCTACCTGCAGGTAAACTTCATCCCTTGCCCATCCCGAACCGCCCCTGGTCACACCTAGGAGTTGACTTCATGACAGATCTCCCATCATCTGAAGGTAATACCTGCATTTTAGTCATTGTCGATCGATTTTCCAAATTCTGTCGTCTGATTCCTTTGAAGGGTCTGCCCACAGCCCTAGAAACCGCCGAAAACCTATTCAACCATGTCTTTCGATGCTTTGGGTTACCTGAAGATATAGTCTCGGACCGAGGACCCCAATTCATCTCCAGACTATGGAAAGCCTTCTTCAGACTCCTAGGTGTGACCGTCAGCCTCTCGTCTGGCTATCATCCACAGACCAACGGCCAGACAGAGAGGAAGATCCAAGAAGTGGGGCGGTTCCTCAGAACATTCTGTCACGGTCATCAAAACTCCTGGAGCCAGTTTCTGGGCTGGGCGGAATACGCCCAGAATTCCCTGCGGCAACCTACCACCGGACTTACGCCATTCCAGTGCATTCTGGGCTTCCAACCTCCACTCTTTCCCTGGGATGGCGAACCTTCTGATGTCCCCGCAGTGGATTACTGGTTCCGGGAGAGCGAGAGGGTCTGGGACGATGCTCATCACCATCTCCAGAGGGCAGTTCGCAGAGCCAAGGAGGTCTCCGACAAGAGGAGGATTCCAGGTCCTATCTATGCGCCGGGGCAGAAAGTTTGGCTCTCCACCAGAGACATCCGCTTGCGACTGCCCTCCCGAAAACTTAGTCCCAGATTTGTTGGTCCCTTCACCATCCTGGAACAGGTCAACCCCGTCACGTTTAAGTTACAGTTACCACCACAATATAGAATCCACCCCACATTCCATGTGTCACTCCTCAAACCCTTTCACGACCCTCTGATTCCCTCCACAGAGCCTGGCCATGAAGAGGAACCTCCTCCCCCACTGATGTCGGAAGTCGGGTCCATCTATAAGGTCAAGGACATTCTACGGTCCCGACGTCGTGGTGGTCAGCTGCAATATCTTGTCGACTGGGAAGGATACGGTCCGGAGGAGAGGTCTTGGATCCCCAGATCAGATATATTAGATCCCGCACTTATGGAGGAGTTCCACTCCAATCACCCCGAGTTTCCAGCACCTCGTGGACGTGGTAGACCACCACGGCGTCGGAGGTATAGGCCCTCAGGAGCGGGCCCTGGGGAGGGGGGTAATGTCACAGATTGGCCAGGCTCTTCCACCAGCATCACGCAACGATCACCGTCACCTGAGTATTAACCACACACAGCTGCACCCAATCACTCATAGTCACTATATAAGCACACACCTTCACTTCACTCATGGTCCGGTCTCGTTCCTACGAAGCGGACTCTGAGTGAACACCTCCTGGTAATCACTAGCCTTCGATCTCAGCATATTGTACTTACCTACTCTCTGTTTCTCCTAGTCTGTCCAGTGTTCCCGGTATCCTGTCTGCCTTGTGTTTATCGTCAGTCTGTCTTCCCCGCAAGCCCTCTGGTGTGTGCATTCGGTCTCCTTCAGTGTCTGTCATCTAACCTGCCACCAAGGATCATCAGATTCACCAAACTCCAGTCACGTCTCATCAGTTCTCCTTGCGTGCTCCACTGTTGAAAATAAACACTGTAAATAATCTACTCACCTTGTCTGTCCGTCTGCTTCCCTAACATTAGGACAGGTGTGATGTGCTTTGATTTTCTAGTTCTGGTCAGAATCCTAGCAGCAGCATTCTAGATAAGCTGCAACTGTCTGATTGCCTTTTTGGGAAGACCAGTGAGGAGCTCATTACAGTAATCTGCTGGTGATAAAAGCATGAACAAGTACTCGGTGGAAACAAAGCATATAATTCTTGCAATATTTTTGATGATAGAATGCTGATTTAGTCACTGCTTTGACATGACTACTGAAATGTAGAGCTTATTTTTTTGTTGTTTGACCCCTAGAGCCAAGGTACGCATTCACCTTGAGAACCTCATCTCTATTCCCAAATGCAATGACTTCAGATTTCTCTTTGTTTAACTGAAGAAAATAAAATTTTTGACATTTCCAATTGCTAATTTCATCAATGCATTGGAAAAGGATGTCAATGGGGCTTGTTCTTTAAACATATGATAAAGATACTGTTATCTAAGCGTGCACCATCACACATGATTGATAATGCTGGGTTCTTGCAGTAACGCATTTTTAGTAATTAGTGAGGGATTACAATGTTTTCCATTTTTAAATAATAGGGCTAGATCGCCAGTAGTTCCTGCGGAGTGGCAAGGTAACTTGGGTGAAAAAGTGTTTTGAATTAAAAAGACAATGTCTAGTTACTGTAAATCACTGAGTGTCAATCTTGCATGCTGCACCTTTAATGTTGACTTGTACAGTGCTCACCATTCAGGATATTCACCCTCTGTCAACTGTAAAATTTCACATCATGGATGTCCATATGTCTATGGATCTTTTAAAAATACTTTTACACATTTTTTTATTAATTCTTTCCCATTGAAGCATCGGACTTTGTGTCTTGGCCCACAAGCACCTCAAAGAGTGGTAGGGGATCTAGACCTTCCTCTGAAAATGACAGCTCACCCTCTAATGCCACGATGGACATCATGTCACTGGTGTCATCGAATGAGAATGCGATCATAATGGGGGATGAACTGCCACTCAGAATCAAACTTGAATAGAGCAAGCTATGTTGGAGTGGGGCGGTGGGGGGGTGTGGGGCTTGACTCGGCTGATAGCTTAGACCCATTGTAACACTCAAACCAGCCAGAGTGCTTTCTCCACTGTAGGAAGCAAGGAGGGTGACTTGTTCTTTTGCAAGTACAAAACAACAAACCTTTTGCAATTCTTAATTGTGCAACGCCTTTACAGTGAGGGCATGAGCTGTGCATGAGCACTGTTTCCAAAAAAGACTCAAGAAAGTTTTCCAAGTCAGTAAAGTCTACCACAGTCATCACACTACCTGATCCCACTCCTGTTAATCCAGAGTATCTCTACTCTACCACAGTCAATGGGCTATATGCACAGTTACTGTTTTTCAGCCAACTGTAGACTTCCGGTGAAAGGTTAATGTGGCTATATCAATAATTCAAATACATTCAGTTAAATAAATTAAGCATTCATTTAGTTGTTCAAGCATAAAATGAGATGATAGACTGTGTAAACACTAACAGTGGCAGCAGGCTAGCACAGAAACTCCATTGAAAATACTGGGGTAAAATAAATGTTTATATTTTAAAGAGATGGCAGGGAAAAATGGAATTGTCTGAACCCTTCCCTACTATCTTATTTCCATGTTGTGTCCACCGATGCCAGTCAACTTAAGTCTAACGATCTGCGCAGTCAGTTCTTTACACAGGAACTGTTCCTGAGCAGATTGCTCAAGATTTTGGCCACGGAGACCATCCCTGAGGCTCTGGCTGCTCGGTATGGCCACAGAGGCAAGCACGAGTACCTTGCTCTCCATTTCAAAGCTGATGAGCTGAGTCCCAAGTAGTTCACTGACTCTGCAGCAGAGGCCTTATCTGAGTTATTTTCCAGTCTTTCCAAGTCTATTGATGAGATCCTGTCACTCCTTGTCCTTACTATTAATAGTGAATGTCCTGTGTCTGTTCCAGAAAGAGCCTTCCCAGGGCCTTCATTTACATTTGAAGCACCCCTGCAACCATTTGTTCAATCACCCTCTCTACATACTGTACTCATACAGAATGGTCATTTCAAAGTCGGAATGTTCTAAATCAACCCAAGTCACTATATCTATCATGTTTGATATCATTTGAAATGTCTCAGTGCGACTGGTACAATTGTCTCATTTCCTCAAAAATAGACATAATCAAAACAATAGATATGTAACTTCAGGTATCTTTTGAACCACTGTGAAGGGTGTGCCTTTCCTATAGGCAGAAACTCTTCCACTAAATGCAAATGTCTTTTGTTATTCACACACCCCTTTCCTTGAGGGCATTCTTGGATTTACTACTTAAGGGAAAGTTTCTAAATGTTCAGGGCAAATCTGTTATCCAGATCAGCCCATAGTGTGGAACTTTATGTTCCATGCTACGTATATTTTGAAGTCAGGTATGCATCTTTTAATCTTGGATTTATCTTTGAGAAATTGATGTCTTATATTGATCGTTTATGAATTGACTGAATGAATTGGCATAATACACATTTACCTGACTATTAAATTGTTATGTTTGAACACATTTTGCTTACTCTGTAATTATTCATTCTATTAGATTACGCTGTATCCTTGTTTCCGCACTTCCTGTGTCAGGTCAGTAGATGGACTAAAATCCAGTTGAGATGGAGCATTGGGCACACTAATTGTATTTTAGGGATCCGACTGACTCTTGGTATTGATTCAAGTGTACTTAGATGGAAAGGGCGTTAACTTCATCTAGGACAAACAAGGAGTTGCACGACTAACCTAGATAGGGTACCCGACCCTGGTTTGAAAGTAATGTTATTCTAAATTAAGTGTATATGGGAAACCATGGGCTTGGCTAAACCAAAATTATTATAGAGTACAGTAGTCGGTTACATTTATAATAATGGCCCTAACCTCTGATTGGAAATGATAATGTCTTTACTCAAGGGTGTATATCTGAGGAGGACTAATCAAAAATACTGTAGACTGAGCAAGCATGGGAGCGGCCATCTAAAAGTAGTAGTCATCTACCTCTGTTTAGTATTCAAGACTGACAAGAGTGTGACCGTGAGTGATGCCTACAGCCGGGGCTATTTCTCTGAGCGACATGAGCACCCGAATGAACAAATGTGATAGTTACGAGTGAAGATAAAAGGTTCAAACATTTATCTAAATTATATATTGATATAATCTTAATGTTTTATGATTGGAGTCAGATAAAACAAAAGAAAAAATATATTAATGTTCTAAACCACCTCATATTCAAATTGGAGTCAGATGTGAGTTAAATTTAAAGTAAATCAACATTGTGCACTGGAAAGACCGAACAGGCATTGAACCTTCATCCACCAGTGGACACCTCCACTGGACCAACTGGGTGGACCTTACACTACATTTATGCGTTAATTGTTTTTGACAAATAAAATATTATCGAAGTAAATGAAGATTATTTTGCAATTTTTTTTCAGAGTACATTCGCAGAGTTTATTAATATTCACAATCATTCCAAATATGGGCATCAAGGAGCTTCTGGTTCAATGGCTATTTAAGGGTAAAAATTTGCATATTGTTAAAAATTACCATTTCTAGGTCATTTTTGAACTTGATATCAGAAAACAATTTAACTTATTGAATCAATGCCCTGTATGGCACTTCTAATTAAAATGGCAAGTAACGGTTCTGAATTTAGGCCAAAAATGTAGTTGTACAAGAAGGGGATTAAATATATTTTCCACTTTCAAGGTCATCACATTTTTTAACAAATCATTACTAAACTTCTACTGTTGTCACTTGCATAATAGTGTGGAACACAATGTAAATGTAATTCGACAAAATATGAAACAGACTTTGATAATCTTCATGACTTTGATAAACTGACAACACTGATAAAAACAATGGGCAAGGCACTTCCTCATTCTGTGACTGGACAATAAGATCATTATTTCAAGATCAAGGTGTCTTTATTAATATAAATACATTTTACAAATGTAAGTTAGTTTCACAGAGAGGAAATTTAGCAGTCCATCACTAAAATTGATTCCACATGTACATGAATACACTGTACCACAATATAAAATGCATAAATTTAGAAACAAGAAAGTCATGATGAAAACCTACACACACATACACCCAGGAACAAATTGCCATCTCTGGCAGAGAATGACACTCACTGATCTATTACCATTTTATTAAGTAATTCTATTGCTGCAGATCTAAAAAGTTTTTTTTTATCTTTCTAGCTTACTATCTCTAAAAGTATCTGTTAGTTCTCCATCTAGGGGCTGCAACTACCAGCATAGAAGCTGAAATTTAACAAACAGCTGAATTTCAATTTCAGTTTGGTCAACAGACTGTAAGAAGAGCTGGCAAGAATTTTGTTTACAACTGTTTATGAAGCATTTTATCAACAATTTTATCTACTGTGGTAATGTCATAGCTGTTCGAGCAATTATATTTTGTTCATATATTATATTATGTTAAGTTAAATTATATTTTGTTGAATTATCTTTGTGTGCTCTTTTTTCCTACTACTTTAAAATGATTAGCAATTTGTAAAATTTATCATTATATATTTTTCATATTTTATTTATACCACTTATCAATTGATTACTTGTTATTTAATTGATGTTTTGTTATTTAATTGACCAGAACAGTGTCACAATGGAATGAGACATTACTCTAAATTCTTACTATAAATGCTGAATCAATCTCAAACTGTTTATTCTGCAGTATCTTAAAAAAAGTTATTCAAAGCTAATTGTGGGTTGAAACAGAGACTTCTTTTCAGTGCCCTTTGGTGATATTTTTCTTGTCAGTTTTTAATGATCTTAGTGGGCAAGACGTTTAAAAAAAATAAAGACTGTAATGTATATGATAATCTGTAATTTAAAGGCTGTCAAATATTTGATAGTTTATTCCCCTTTTAAATTGTTAAGATTTATATAGGCTATATGTAATATTATCTTCCATCAACATATGAAAACGTGCTGGATAAGTTGGTGGTTCACTCTGCTGTGGTGACCCCAGATTAATAAAGGGACTAAGCTGAAAAGAAATTGAATGAATATATATATATATATATATATATATATATATATATATATATATATATATATATATATATACACAGTAGTGTAGCAACAGGGGGGAACGGGGGGTTACATGATTAATAATTATATGAACGTATGAATGTATCTCATACAGTATATATATATATATATATATATATATATATTTTTTTTTTTTTTTTTTTTAATTTTTTAACCATTCACATAAACTCCACCCATTGGAAGTTTTACACAAGAACTAAATATGAACCCACTCTGGTCTGTGGGTGGGAAATAAAGTGCAATAAAAGGAGCTCACTGCCTCTGAAAGTGATTAATTACTTTCTCAACACGTCTCTGTAAACAAACCACAATGCTGGCGCAGATTGTTCTTCTACTTTGTTTGTCAGGTGAGTTTGAAAACTAATTTTGACTTTAAAGGAACATCATTTAGGATGTTTCCAGCATGTTTTGTATCAAAAGTAATGTTGTTTTTATGTTTAGTCATTACTTGAAAGTTTAAGCTATAGTTGTGTAGAAAAAACTTTAATAATTGCTTTTTGCTTCTACGTTCTTATAAACAGCCATGGCAACAGCAGCTGATGATTGTCCTACAGTGGTAAGTTGAGCAATATATCCTTATGCTCTCTATCTTTTTTTTTTTTTTTGTCTTTTACCAGCTATTTGTATATGCTTTATTTACAGCCCAACTGCATTAAATACCACCTGCCCCACTGCACCAAGGAATATAAGCCTGTGTGCGGTACAGATGGAAATACATACGCAAATGAGTGTAATTTGTGTGTGAAAATTTTGTAAGTAGACCTACATGTAATTCAATTTTGTAATGTTTGGTTTATCTACTTGTTTTAATGTACTCTTTAAACTGACCATCTTGTTGCAGTGAGGAAAAGGTCAACATCATATTAATCTCCAAAAAGGGTGAATGCTGAGCCAGATGCATTCATTTTATTTGGGATGACGTGAACAATGTCTTGCTTTTAATGGGTTTTCATCTCAAAATGAAGAATTTGTTCCTTTTTAAAGTATTCAAATCTTTAAATAAACCCTTGATGTACAAGTCAGTGTTGTGTTAAATGAATTTTGATATTAGAAAAATTTAACTATGAGGTCTAAAAAAAATTGTTTTGAGTCTTTTTTTGAGAAATTTTATCATGACATGAGTTTCAAAATTACAAAAATCTGATGAAGAGAAAATGGTGTAGATAAAGCCCTTAGTGTAGTTAAAATAAATGTGCATGGAACAGTCTTTTTTACAAAGTTGTTGCAAAATGATTTTTTAAGAATAAAAATGGTGTCAACTTCAATCATGGGACCGAAGCTTACTTGTTTGTTACAAATAAAGTAGTACAAATTAATAATAAAAACAAACAAAATTCAGTTTCCCTCTTTGGAATGATAGAAAAGTGATAAAAGGTTTTTGGCACACAAAAGTAATACTTTAACACTGAAAATAAATAACAATCTAAATAAAAACTGTCGTCATCTCTTTGGGACTAAATATAAACTACAGTACATACAAAGCAATGTAGTCGAAGCCTGCTGGACCTCTGCCTGAAAGGCTCTGTTATTAAAATATATTACAACTTTGTTTTGTATTTTCATTTTGTGCATTTGAACCAAATAGTCAGGGGAAAAAACTCCAGCTAGCTTCTTACTTAGTGTCACAATAACCAGCAATCTAACTTGTATATATTGCTGGAGAACATTCACCACACCCGGAGAACAATTCTGTCATTATAGGAAGTACAAATCCTGTCATCCACCACACACACACACACACACCTGTTTCAGTTCTCCTTTCATTACTCATACACACAGCTGGAAGCTGCGAAGACTAATTACATAGACCATATACAGCACACACACAGACCTTGCTGAGTCTTGTTGGTGCAAACCCTGCAACAGTACGAAGTGTTTCTTGGTTTAGTCTCTCCGTGTTTTGACCCTTGCCTTGTTTTATTGTTTACATTGTCTGCCACCTGCATTGACCTGTTCCTTGACTATGCTGCTGGATTTCCTTGTATGTACCCATTTGTAGTGGTCGGCAAAGCGAGGCTTCATGAAACACTGAAACAGTCAAAGCAAATGTGTCGAAGCTTCAAAATGTTTCTAAACCTGTCTCTACAGTGACACCTAGTGGTCGTTTTTTATGTATTGCCCTGGAACAGCTTCAGCAAAGAAACAGTTAAGCAAATCGAGGTATTAAACTACATGTTTATAGAATTGAGCTTTAAGTGATTTAGTGAGAGTGGTGAGAGTTCCAGAATAGCATGCTGAGATAATGGCTTTGAATCCAGGATGATGCAGCTATAGACATTCGTTTTTAAATGCTCTGTTCTTGTAATGTGTTTTGTTTTAACATTGGTCTGACATCCCAATGAACACTTTGTGGATCAAATATGTCTTGTTTGGCCATAAAAAAGTGACATTATTAAAATACATCAAGTCATAGTTTAAGAGTATTTGTACAAGTCGGGATTCAAACTCAGGGCCCTTGCAGCACAGTGACTCTGTGCACATGCACAGTTGACTAGGCTACATGAGATGGAGGTTTTTTACCGACCTTGTCAGTCAAACGCAGATTTGCCAGGCCTCAAAACACATCTTTAAAATGCAAGAAGATCCCTTTACAGTTTTCTAAATTGGTAGATAATATGTTGTTTGTCTGCAGCGTGATGTTCAGTCTAGTGATTCCGTCAGGTTGGATTCAGTTTCGGGTTGGTGCTTTCATGTTGTGTGACTTGACACATCGGGAATAGCCAGATAACCAATCACTCTGAAGAGTAAGAAAATGAATGCCTATGAATTGACAAAGCATACCTTTGCTCCTCACAGATACTGCCAATCTAATCAGTTTAAAGCCAGCACCTTGGAGGAGAGCAAACCTCGGAAGCCTCACGTGACTGAAGAAACAACATCTGCTGAACTGAATCTAGAGAAATCAAGCTTCATGTATCCAGTGAGGGTGAAGATGCAGATGAGCTCAGTGATTCTCCCATCCCTGGGTGTTTCAATGAGTACTTCTAAAAGAACAGTCCAATAAAAGAGAAGATTTCCCCTAAGATCAACACTGTCAGGCAACGCATCTTTTTCTAGATGCTGTTCTGACCATGCGTTTCTGGATACGGTGGTTCCTATTTCCGGATGATGGGCATTGGTACAAGTTGGGCGAACTCACCTGACACAAGAAGAGCATAATCGGCAATTTTAACACAACTAGTGTCTTTACTGTGGTCAACCCGGGCACATTAAAAATGCCTGTCCCATCAGACACATCTAGAGACATGAGTTCAGCTGCTATACAGTCTATCAATAATCATAGCCTGGACATTTGCATAATCCTGTCTTTTGGAAAACAGAAAATTATTACTAAGGCTATGATTGATTCCAGTGCAACTTCATAGATTATACTTTTGTAAAAAGTAATGCCATACCTCTAACTCTCTCTCACTCTTCCTTAGCAGTCTCACTGTTAGATGGGCGACCCCTTGGGGACTGGAGAAGTCCATCATCTGACGCAACCATTTTCACTAAAGACGGGCTCATTACACTCTGAAAAAATACGTTTTTACGTCATCGAATCACCCACACACCCTGTAATCCTAGGATTACCATGGTTACAACAACATGATTCCATTATATCCTGGAGGAGTGGAGAAATCATCCGATGGAGTGAATCCTGTTTCACGGAGTGCATACAACTCATATCGCCTCTTCAAATCAATGCTGTATTAATCACTGATTAATCATCTCCTACCAGGCACTATACCCCCTTGTGGCAGAATCTTCTCACTGTCTCAACCAGAGTCTGAAGCAATGCAAGTGTATATCGAGGAGGAGGTCGACAAAGGGTTCATCTGCCCATCGACTTCACCAGCGTCTGCAGGTTTTTTCTTTGTAAAGAAGAAGAATGGAGCCCTCTGTCCATGCTTTGTTTACAGGGGTTTGAACGAGATAACAGTGAAATACAAATATCCACTTCCGCTCATCCTATTTGCACTGGAACAACTTCGCTCCGCCAAGATCTTCACCAAGCTTGATCCACGTAGTGCACACAATCTGGTGAGAATAAAGGAGGGGGATAAATGGAAGACAGCTTTTTCTACAGGTAACAGGCACTATGAATATCTTGTAATGCCCTTCGGGCTAGCAAATAGTCTATCAAATTTTCAAGCGTTTGTTAACAATGTATTCAGGGACATGTTAAATCGCTGGGTGATTGTCTGCATAGACGATATATTGATCTATTCAAACTCTCAGGAAGAACACATTCAACACATCCGAGCAGTGCTACAACATCTCATAGATCATCATCTATACACCAAACTGGAAAAATGTAGTTTTGGAGTTCTGGAGTTTAATCAGACCTGTAACCTATTTATGATATGTGATCGGGCCGGAGGGAGTTGCGATAGAAGAACAAAAAGTAGATGCTGTGCTCAACTGGCCACAACTCACCACCTTAAGAGAATTACAAAGATTTCTGGGCTTTTCCAACTTCTATTGATGATTTATTAAAAATTTCAGCACAATAGCTGCGTCCCTCACGTCTATGACTAGAAAAGAGAGGAAACACCTGAAATGGACACCAGAGGCAAAACAGGCATTTAACAATCTCAAATCTAGATTTGCATCAGCACCCATTTTGTGTCCTCCTAACCCAAAACAATTATTCGTAGTTGAATTGTGTGCTTCCGACAGCGGAGTTGGAGTGACATTATCGCAAAGGCATGATTCGTCGGCTAAACTCCACCCATGTGCATTTTTTCACGTAAACTCAACTTAGCAGAGAGAAACTACAATGTAGGTAATAGAGAACTTCTTGCTATAATGGCCGCCCTAGAAGAATGGAGACATTGGCTAGAGGGAGCTAAAGAGGTATTCTCTGTGATCACAGACCTCAAGAACCTTGAATACATTCAATCTGCTAAGAGATTAAATTCACAGCAAGCCAGTTCTTTAACCAGTTTAATTTCACGGTCACCTATCAGCCTGGTTCAAAAAACGATGCTCTCTCACGATTATTCGAGCGTGAAAGACAACAAACCACCAATGAACCCATATTATCAGAGAAGACACTTATCGCACCAGTACAATCGGATCTGATGACAGAAATTTCTCAAGCTCAAGCCCAAGAAACCCACCTTTCCAACTGCAACACATTGTTCATTCCACAGTCCCTCAGTGAGAACGTTCTACACTCAGTACACACTGCATTAAGTTCGGTAATCCTGGTATTAATGGCACTTTACAACTACTCCAAAACCATTTCTGGTGGCCCAACATGCAGAAAGACACCATCCAGTTTGTCCGTAAGTGCACCCTTTGCAATGCACATAAACACTCTCTCCTCCAACCGGCAGGTTTGTTACAGCACTTACCCATCCCCAACCGCCCTTGGTCACATTTCGCTATTGACTTCGTCACTGACTTGCCCATCTCTCAGGTTAACACAACCATCCTCACTGTCATCGAAAGATTGTCCAAGGCCTGTCACCTGATACCCTTCCCTAAATTAACATCTGCTTTGAAAACAGCAGAATAACTGTAAAATTTGGTATTTCGTTCTATGGGTTTCCAGATGACATTACATTTGACCGCGGACCGCAATTCACATCAAGATTATGGAAGGCATTCTGTCAGCAACTAAACATCAGCCTCACTGTCCAATATTTGGATAGGTTGTCAATGGGACTGTAGAGGGAAACAGTGACCATAAGAATGAACTTGGACATTCTGCTGTTAATGTTAACAGAGTTTCTGCTGTTAGATTGGAGTAGCTGGCTTAACAACCAGTTTAATCAGAATTTCAGTGAAAAGACTGTTGAGAAAAAGGAAATGTCAAGGAGAAGATCTTTGGCTCATGAGTATTATGAACAGTACAGTCATGCTCCAGGATGGACATTACAGATTAAGATTGCCATTTAAGTCTGATGTCACATTACCAACTAAACTTTGTGTTGCTAAGCAATGGTTGTTTGGTTTAAAAAAGAAATTGGAAATAAACCAAGAATTTCACCTTTTCTTGATGACATTATACACAAGGGCTGTGCTGAGAAGGTACCTGATTATTAACTTAATCGTGTGGATGGTAAAGTTTACAATAAAAATATGACCCTATTTTATGCATAATAGGGGCTCTTTAAGCCTTTAAGATTCTTTCTTTAAGCTTTTTTTCCCTAATCTTTTTTTTTAAGTGTAATGGAGCAACTATGTCTAACATGCTAGAAAGGATAGAATCCGTAGTTTCAGTGTCAAGCTCTTCTAGGCTGCCTGGAATATTATGGTAAGTAGAAAGATCAGGTAGGTTACTGACAGTCTTTATGAATATGGTATGAGGTATGATTATGCCGATGAGTAGGCCCTGAGACATGCTGTTTCACTTCAACAGAGGCTAATATGTCTAAGAAGGCCAGACTTAAAGCATATTTTTCATTATCTATATGAATATTAAAATCACCAACAATTAAAATTTAAATGTGGCCAGAACTATTTCAGATAAGAAATCAACAAATTCTTTTGTAAAGTCGGGATGGTACCCTGGAGGCCTATATACAGTTGCCAATATAAATTTTAGATTGACATTTATTGTTTAAATTGCACACTGAAATATACATTACTATTAATTCAATTTAATTCAATTCACCTTTATTTGTATAGCGCTTTACAATGTAGATTGTGTCAAAGCAGCTTCACATAAAAGATCATAGTAAATAGAAACAGTGTCAGTTTAATTTCAGAGTTTAAGTTCAGTTTAGCTCAGTTTAATATGGTTTAATAGTCCACTACTGAGAGTCCAAACACTGAAGAGCAAATTCATCGATGCGCAGCTCTACAGATCCTGAACCATGCAAGCTAGTGGCGACAGCGGCGAGGAAAAAAAAAACTTCATCAATTGGCGAAAGTGAAGAAAAAAACCTTGAGAGAAATCAGACTCAGTTGGGCACGATCATTTCCATTTCTCCGCTGACCAAATGTCTTGTGCAGAGCTGCAGCCTCAGCGGCGAATGAATTATATTTGAAGTCACATCACTGAGTAACACTAAAAATATTAGTGTATATTATGTCAACGCCTCCACCTTTGCCTTTAAGATGCGGCTTGTGTTTATAATGATATCCTTCAGGTGAAGACTTGTTTAGGATCATGTAATCATCTGGTTTTAGCCAGGTTTCTGTTAAACAAAGCGCATCTAGCTTTATGATTTATCAAATCATTAACAAAAAGAGTTTTAGAGGAGACTGATCTAATGTTCAATAATCCAAATTTTATCTATTGATTACCTTTCGTTTTTATTTGAGAAACATCAATTAGATTGTTACCTTCGAATGGGTTTGGGAGTTTTTTATATTTAGAGGTTCAGGGAACAGACACAGACACAGTGTTCTTACATCTAGGTGGCTCTACGTGCTGTAGATTATCTGAGTTAGGTAAACTGTGAAGGTTAGCAGACAGTTGGTTAAGATAATCTGACTGCTCCCTGCCCTGGGCCCCAGTTAGTCAAGTGTCAACACCAAATCTATATGCCAGATTACTAGAGAGAAGAGCTACCCCAGCTCGGGTGGGATGAAGATCATCTCTCTTCAACAGGTCAGGTCTACCCCAAAAACTTGGCCAATTGTCTACAAAATGTTATTCAGTGGGCACCACTTTGACATCCAGTCATTGAGTAATGAGAGTCAGCTGCGGAACTCAGGGGAGGGCAGGGGACCAGAGCATATCACGGTGTCTGACATCATCTTTGCAAGATCACACACCTCTTTAACATTACTTTAAGTGATCTCCGACTGACGTAGCCGAACATCATTAGCACCGACGTGGATAACGAGCTTACTGAACACTAGATTAGATTTAGCCAGCATTTTTAAATTTCACATGATGTCAGACGCTCTGGTTCCCGGCAGATATTTGATTATGGTGGCTGGTGTCTGTATTTGCACGTTCCGTGCTATGGAGTTGCAAATTACTAGGGCACTTTCATCAGGTTTCTCAGTGGGTGCATCACTGAGGGGGCTAAACTTGTTTGAGGTTGGAACGGATATAGTGTTTTCTCCCACCTTTAGATTCTCTCACAGTGACCCAGCCGTCTCTCTGTGAAGACGCAACAACCAGAGCCGAACAATGTGCATAGAGGCTAGTTTACATCACTTTGTAGATGTATGTGAGACTGGGTATGGCGCAGTTTATTGCCTGAAGATGCTGAACAGTGCAGACAAGGTTCATGTGACTTTTTGATGGGTAAGTCCAGAGTAACACAATTGAAACCTGTGGACCATACCTTGTTTAGAACTTACAGCAGCTGTCTTGGCTGTCAAGAAGGACATCATGTTTAAGAAAATGCTGCAACTACCATTGGAGGATTCTGTCTTAGAGCATAGTGCCACTGTTCTTAATTACATGAAGAGTGAGAACAAATGGTTCCATACATTTTTTCGCTAATAGAGTGTCCTTTATAAGAGGCACAACCACATCCTCAACAGTGGAAGTATGTACCACATTAAAGAAAACCCAGCAGACGATGCATCTCATGGTTTGAATGTGAAATCTTTTTTGAATAATAAATGATGGCTAAATGATCCTTGTTTTCTAAGGAAGCCAAGTGATGTACAGAACCCACCCAAGTGATTCATGGGTTAAAACTGGGTCATAATGGCAGAAATGAAATGCTTTCTAAGCTTCGATGTAAGTATTGGTTAATAAATGCCAACTCTGTTTGTAGAACGTTTTGAGGGAAAGCTGGGTAAACAATGGATGGCAGACCTTCCAGTGGAAAGAATCACTCCTGATTTATAACTTTTAGTAATGTAGGGGTAGATTATTTGGGCCCAAAAGAAGTAAAAAAAGGACGTGGCACAGTGAAAAGCTATGGAGTGCTGTTCATTTGGAAATGGCATAGTCACTTGACACTGACTCATCTATCAATGCTTTACTGAGATTTATCTGTCGTTGTGAACATGTTCACTTATGAGATCTGATAAAGGGACTAATTTTTTCAGTGCTGAATGGGAGCTAAGAGAGGCACTATGCAAGGAGAAGATTTAACAAGCCCTGTTACAGAAGATTTAATCCACCTTCAAGCCTTAATTTTGGAGGAGTGTGGCAACGTTTAATTCGACTGGTGAAACAAAGTCTGTGTGTTGTTCATCGACAACAAACATTGGATAAAGAAACCCTGCAAACTGTGTCTTATGTGAAGCTGAAGCAACTCTAAATGATCAGCCCATTTCTAATCTCTCCCACCACCCTAATGATTTGGAAGCTCTCACACCTACCACCTTTTGCTTTTAAATGGAAACCCTGCGCTACCTCTTGATTTATTTGAAAGGTCTGATGTACAGTATATGGCAAACGAAGATGGAGACAAGTGCAATATATTCCAATATACGTGAATACCTACCCTTGTTGCAGAAGTGTCAAAATTGATCAAGAAACATAGAAATCTTTCTGTTGGAGACATTTTGATCATTGCAGATTCTACTGCACAACATGGATCATGGGTTCTAGGAAGAATGATTGAGAATTATCCAGACAGTAGAGGTTTAGTTTGTTTTATAAAATTTAAAACCAAATGCAACATCTTTGAACGTTCAATTAGTAAGCTTTGCCTTCTTTTGTAAGCAACATAGGCAAATTATGGGATAAGCAGTTAAACAGGTGTTAAACTAAACAGAGGTTGTGCATTTATATTTGAATTTTGAATTCAAATGTAATGCTCCATATTATATGAATTTGTAATTGTTATGCCATCTTGACAAACAATTAAGGGGTCGGTATGTTGGAGCCATACATTTTGTAATTGCATCTGGTCACTAGGTGGCAGTATGATACTATATAACTGTGGCATCACTGCACTGAGGAAGTGTGTTGGTAGGAAGCACAGTTTTTGACCGTACATACTAAAGAGTAGTGTGCAGTACAGATAATAGAATGCAGTTGTTTTGGAAAACAAATAAAGACATTTTATTTGTATCTATTTTGCCTACGGACTGTAACATTTACGCTTACAAAAATTGCTTACTCTACCAACATTATCAGCAATTGGAAAGCTGCTACAACGTATTTCAAATACAAATTAGTATTTTGTAATTTGTATTTGATAGGGTTGATGAAAATGGCTTAATATTTTGTATCAAAATACTTTAGTGTCTTGTATTTATGTAGTTCCCCAGCAGGAGGGGATTTCCAATGCTATGTTGAAAACTTTTACTATGGGGATTTTACCAGAAAGCCAATCATCTGAAAGAGTAATAAAACAGGCCAATGAAATGCCAATGAATTGGCGGCATCAGCATACGCAGCTGGCAGTAATTACAGCTGTGAAAAAAGATGCCAGTCATGTGTTGTTAAGTTCCTTTTTGCTTTCAGAGCTTCATGGTACTGAGAGAGTCTTTGGTTCCTTCATTGAGAGAGTGAACAAGAGAAGTTGCCGGGGATCGATGGGCAGTTTTCTCCTGGTCTCAGAGTGGGGCGACAACGCAGTGGCAGACGGTCGAACTGGGTCCATTCTCCAATCCATGGGTGTTCTCCGGTCCGGTTCTCCTAGAGCAGTTTGTATAAGAGCAAATTTCCTAAAAGAGCAACATGATCGTGCGCATCTTTTTAAAGATGTCATTACGACCGTGCGTTTCTGATGTGGTGGTTCCTCGGATGATGGGCACAAGCACTAGTTTGCATGACTGGTTGGCAGAGTCGGTTGGCACTCAGATCTGAGGGTTACAGTGGGGGTCATTCCACCACCCTTGGGCTTGCGGACCTCCCACTCCTCAGCGTGCTTCTACCAAGCTTCGAGTGAGAGAAGTGCTCTATTCTCTCGGATGGTCGTTGGCATCGATCAAGAGGGTCGGGGACCTGGAGGCTTTTTCGGTCAGTGATTCATGCCTGGATTTCGGGCCAGCTTATTTTCACGTTATCCTGAGACCTAGGCCTGGATATGTGCCCAAGGTTCCTACCATACCCTTTAGAGGCCAGGTAGTAAGCCTGCGAGCGCTGCCCATGGAGGAGGCAGACCCAGCCCTTTCTTTGCTGTGTCCCGTTCACGCGTTGCGATTTTATGTGGACCGCACTGAGAACTTTAGATCCTCTGAGCAGCTCTGTTACAGTGGTCGGAGGAAGGGAAGTGCAGTATGCAAGCAGAGGTTGGCCCACTGGATAGTGGATGTCATCTCCTTCGCTTATCAGTGCCAGGGTGAGCTGTGTCCCCCGGGAGTGCATGCGGCACCTCTTTAAAAGACATCTGTAGAGCTGTGGGCTGGGCGGCACCTTAATCTTCATGGGATTTTATAATCTTCAAGTGGAGCTGATTTCCTCACATGTGCTGATAACTCCAGTAAATGAGAAAATTTGATTTGGTGCTGTAACAAGCTGCGCATTTTTCTCTAACACAGAGATACATGTGTTTTTTTCACTTTGTCCAGTTGAGTTCCCCATTTGGCGAGCCCTATGGAGTTCCTCCGAGGCCCCCGGTACCTGACTCGGGTTGGCGGAGGAATCGGGTGCCTGGCACATTACCTTGTTGGCATGACTGCTCGGTCAGCCCGAGTTCTGGGTATAGGTGCCGGCTATGCGCGATCCCCACTGGCGATCCCATGTGCTTCACTCAGCCACAGTATAGTTGCTATGTATGCTTTGGGGGAACGGAAATGCTATATTCCTTTGCCACAGGGATTGCGCCTTAGCTGACAGCTGTAGTTCGGCTCTTCAGCTAGAAAAGGTACTTAGCGCCGCACGGCTTGCATCTTTATCCACAGCTGATTGGGATTGCTGACAGCTGTAGTTCGGCTCTTCAGCTAGAAAAGGTACTTAGCGCCGCACGGCTGGCATCTTTATCCACAGCTGATTGTTATTGCTGCCAGCTGTGTACGCTTTTTGGCGATATCCCCATAGTGGAAGTTTTTCCACATAGCATTTCCGTTCCCCCCTCCTGACCCGCGGACCCCCCACTCCTCATCAGTGCGCTCTGTCAAAGCTTCAAGTGGGAGTGGCGGGCATGACACCGGGGACCAGATGTCCATCGCTGCACCGGTGGGTGGAAGGTGGGTTAACATGTACTGATTACAATCCAGACCCACTGCCGCCCTCCGTGGTTGTCAGTGAGGTCTCGGTTTAAAAAGTCGGACATGTTAGCTGTGCTTAACCAGGCTGCTTCCAGTGTTCGAACTGGAGATAGCTCATTCCCCGCTTGACCTCCAGACTAATAGATGGGTGTTACAAGGAGGTCAAAAAGGTTAAACCTTTCAAGCCCCCGTCTCCTTCTTCCCAGAGGTGCACAGTGAGCTTACGCAGGTATGGAGGACACCTTTCTCTACCCGGTCCTCGTGTGTCCCGCTCTCACCACCCTTGGAGACAACACATACAAAAATACATACAAATACATTTAGAATGTTACTATTGGAATGTGAAGAGACTTTCAACCAGCTCAACAAAAAATGTTTCTGAAGACAATCACCTACTGCACCTTTAAGTTACTATGGAGATTTTTTTTGTTTGCAGCTTGGTCAACCAAGATTAATCCTAGTAATTTTATAGAGTTAGTTTTGATGTCAATGCTAGGTCATGCAATGTCAATGTCTATGCAAATTCAATCTGTTTTACAGTCACTCCATGCTCTTGGCCATTTACATATATTTTCAACTATTAGAATTAAAATATATGTATGTTTAATTGTATTAGCAATCATTTATATATATGTTCATATGTGGCCATTTTAGATTCATTAGTATTTACATGTACAGTGCTCATCATAAAGCAGTACGCCCCTCACACATCTCTCTTTTGAATCTATATTTTCTATAGGATGCTTTACAATAAATACGTGTTGTGTATATTAGGGCTGACCGATATTGGAAAAATAAAACGATATATTGTGCAGCCCTATATACACTAGAATAGAAATAAGACCAGAGTCTAAAAAGTAGTACACCAAAGGTATTATGATATGGAACACTTTTTAAATAAATCTTAATAAACAAGAAAAATCAAGAGAAACATAAAAATATAAAAAATCTGTAGTTTTTAAAATTTCTTTTGCAATAACTCATTTGAATTTAAATGTATTGTCTCTCTATTCCTGAAGATGTTTGGTGATTAAACTCTTATTTAAATGGAAATAACTCATTCATTTTCTTTTCGGATAAATCTCTTTATTAATCTGGGGTCGCCACAAGCGGAATGACCGCCAACTTATCCAGGATATGTTTTACACAGCGGATGCCCTTCCAGCTGCAACCCATCACTGGAAAACATCCATAGACACTCATACACTACGGCCTATTTAGCTTCCCCAATTCACCTATACCAATGTTTTTGGAATTGGGGAAAAACACAAACCACACAGAGAGAACATTCAAACTCCACACAAAAATGCCAACTGACTTCAGCCGGGGCTCGAACCAGCGACCCTCTTGCTGTAAAGCGATTGTGCTACCCACTGCGCCACCGTGATGCACTTGGATATAACTGTTTAATAAAACTATTTTGTTTCAATGCACCAAGTGGTGTTCTCATTTATGCTGAACACTAGGAACATACACATGTTGTTACGGCCTAGTGTTGTTGTCTATTGTTATCCACTAGAGGTGTTCTGTGACCTGAGTTCTAGAGCAGGGGTTCCCAAACCATTTGAGCTCCAGCGATAGGGAGCTTTGAGCTCTCGCTCCTCCTCCTGTAAGCTGTTTTAATGCGTACCCCCACCCCACCCCTAACCCCAACCCCCCAGTGACATCACTCGTAGAAGAAGTGCAAGGAAGGAGGAGCTGGAGCTCAAGCTCCCCCTTGCTGGAGCTCAACCCAAGTGGCTCTGCAGTGAGCACCACTTGAACTTTTCAGCCCCTGACCCCTAAAATGAAATGCCCGTAACTCGTTACCCCCCAAATTCATCGAAAGTGGTTATAAATATACAAACGTTGTGTTTTCAGTGTATAATCAAACTCATTTGCTCATTGACTGTTTTCTAGAAAGTCTTTAATATTGATATTGAGCCTTGAAGTGCAAGTACTTAATTAATTCATGGGGGCATATAATTCAATAAATATATTTCAATAATTCATATAAAACATGTAATTCAATAAATATTACAATATTAATGACCTAAAATTAACTGCTGCACAGGACAAAATATTTAGCACATGAAAATTCATTAAAATTTAAAGTAGTATTCTTATAAAAATGTATTCTAATAACTAAATTTTTAATATGAATACAATTTAAAAAAATAAATAAATTAATTTTAATCTAACTGAATTGTTTTTCTTTACAATTGAAGTTTATTGCTTAAATGTAATGTATTAATGCAGGTAACATGCACATTGTGGAGCATATTTGCTCTGAGAGAGCTCTAAAGAAAAGAAATCCTTTTCCCAGCTTAGCAGTCCTACAAGAATAGAATGCTTTGTGTGAATCAGAGAGATTAAACTGTATAATAACTCATGAGAAAACTTTGCACAGCGAAAATGAATCATCTGATATTACACACAGCTACCAGCCAAACTAAATACATTTATTAAATGGTGTATAGTTTAACAATCTGCTTTCTGTGTGAAGGATGTGGTGCATTGGTGGGATGGACGGACTCACTCCCTCAGTAAGAGCAGGATATGACTGCTATATAAATATACTGATCATTTCATTACTTAGTTCACTTTTATTGTATCAGTTGTGTGAGGTGACTCTAAGGCTGGGAACAATGTTTGCACGTGGCGTCATTGTCCTTCTCTGTGTGCTGGGTGAGTAAAATCCTCAGGTTTTTTTTCATTAAACTTCATACTTCAGAAATGATATTCACCAGTGCTAATATGACAAATGAAAATGAAAAGTATTACATATTGTGACCCTTTAACACAGTTTAAAGTAATGGTTTGACCAAGAGACCCATATTGTGTGTGTGCGTGCGTGCGTGCGTGCGTGCTTGCGTGCGTGCGTGCGTGCGTGTGTGTGTGTGTGTGTGTGAATAAAAGTATTATGGGCATCACGGTGGCACAGTGCTCCCGGTTTTCCCCACAGGTCCAAAGACATACACTATATGTGAATTGGGTAAGCTAAATTGTCCAGTGTATGAGTGTAAAAGAGTGTGTATGGATGTTTCCCAGTGATGGGTTGCAGCTGGGAGGGCATCCGCTGCATAAAACATATGCTGGATAAGTTAGCGGTTCATTCCGCTGTGGCGAACCCTGATTATTAAAATGACTAAGCCGAAAAGAAAATGAATGAATGAATGATATTATTATATTATATATTTAAATATATATTTTTTAAAACCATTCAAATTATCGTAAAAGTAGTTGCCAGATATTCAGTTAAAAAATGGTATACCGTAAAAAAAATGTACACATTTTAAGGTAAACAAC
This sequence comes from Danio aesculapii, assembly GCF_903798145.1. Taxonomy (NCBI): domain Eukaryota; kingdom Metazoa; phylum Chordata; class Actinopteri; order Cypriniformes; family Danionidae; genus Danio; species Danio aesculapii. The sequence continues at coordinate 14,246,120 of NC_079448.1, read as the reverse complement.
CATGTTATTAATTTATAGTGTTATACACAAATCGTAGCTTTGTAACAAAAGACAAAAACCCAACCATAAGCATGTAGAAATAAGAAAGTCATTTGATGAACCGATGTTCCAACATTTATGTGATGAACTTTTCCCACAAGCAGAGAAACATACAGTTTAAGTAAGAATTATTAGCCCCCCGTTTGATTTTTTTTTTTCTTTTTTAAATATTTCCCAAATTTAACAGAGCAAGGAAATTTTCACAGTATGTCTGATAAAAATTTTTCTTCTGGATAAAGTCTTATTTGTTTTATTTCACTTTATTTTGTTTTATTTTTTAATTTTTATTTAATATTACTTTAAGCTGTATAGAAGTGTCTTGAAAAATTTCTAGTAAAATATTATTTACTGTCATCATGGCGAAGATAAAAGAAATCAGTTTTTAGAAATTAGTTATTAAAAGTATTATGTTTAGAAGCGACGCAGTGGCGCAGTAGATAGTGCTGTTGCCTCACAGCAAGAAGGTCGCTTGTTCAAGCCTCGGCTGGGTCAGTTGGTGTTTCTGTGTGGAGTTTGCATGTTCTCCCTGTGTTCGCATGGGTTTCCTCCGGGTGCTCCGGGTTTCCCCACAGTCCAAAGACATGCGGTACAGGTGAATTGGGTATGCTAAAATTGTCCGTAGTGTATGAGTGTGAATGGGTGTGCATGGATATTTCCCAGAGATGGGTTGCAGCTGGAAGGGCATCCGCTGCGTAAAACAATTGCTGGATAAGTTGGTCATTCATTCCGCTGTGGCAACCCCAGATTAATAAAGAGACTAAGCTGAAAAGAAAATGAAAATATGAATGAATTATGTTTAGAAATGTGTTATGTTTAAAAAAATCTTCTCTCCGTTAAATAGAAATTGGGGGAAAAAAATAGATGGGGCTAATAATTCAGGAGGGCTAATAATTCTGACTTCAACTGTACATAGAAGGTGCTCAGTGCTATTCACACAATTACTAAACACCATAACACACAAACAATTATATATATATATATATATATATATATATATATATATATATATATATATATATATATATATATATATATATATATATATATATATTGAAACAAGGCAATAAATATTTAAACATTATTTACCAAAATTAGATAAAGTAATAGATTAGTTAAATTTTGACATAAAATGTAGCTAAATCACTGATAATGAGAAAAAATGTTTGATGGTAATGTCAACAAAATTAAACATAAAAAATGTAGTGTAATGCAGGGAAAGGTCAATTTATAGTTTATAAATGTTATATGTGTGTGTGTGTGTGTGTGTGTGTGTGTGTGTGTGTGTGTGTGTGTGTGTGTGTGTGTGTGTGTGTGCGTGTGTGTGTGTGTGTGTGTGTGTGTGTGTGTGTGTGTGCGTGTGCTCGTGCGTGCATGCATGTGTGTGTGTGTGTGTGTGAATTGAGTTACAATGGCCAGATGTTCCAAAACTTTGACCACAGTATATATAATTTTGTGTGTATATTTACTTGTCGCTATTTACATGTTTTTTGTAATCAATTGACTAACTTTAGTCTTTTCTTTTCCTTTTTGAAACAAACAGTGGCCATATCTGATGGAGCAAAGGTGGTGAGTAAATAGAATTGCTTTCTTAAATTCAGTTTTTCCCTCGAGGTGTAAATGTTACAGTTTCCTTTTCTTTTACCAGCCAAAATGTGGTTACCCAGTTGGAGCATGCCCAATGAACTATTCACCTGTGTGTGGAACCAATGGTGTAACATACAGCAATGAATGCTTGCTATGTGCTGCAATGCAGTAAGTTAAGACATTCGGTGCTCAGTACTGTATATTTAAGTACACCCCTCACAAATCTATCTTTTAAATATTTTTAATAGGAAGCTATACAATATTATAATTGTGCGTTAGATTAGTCAGTATTGAAGCCAAATCTGGAGCTTATCTAACAAAATAATGGTTGATATGATAACGGTCTAAAAACTAGTACAACCCAAATATATATGTTATAGAAAAATATTAAATACAAATATATATATATATATATTTGCTTCTCTTGATTTTTCCTCTTTTTTGTAAACATTTAGTTAAAATTTGTAATTATTTTTTGCAATATTTTGCTTGAATTTAATTGTTTTATCTTTCAATTTCTAAATATGTTTAGTGACTAAAATATTATTTTAATAAATATATCTGTTAAATAAATCCGTTTTGTTTAAATGCACCAAAATACATTGCATATAATAACTGAGAAAAGGATAAAAAATATTCATTTTCAAAATGGGGTCTACTCAATTATGCTGAGCACTGCATATGTAAAAATGAACTGGTTTGTTAACAGATGATTTTGCTAATTTAATCTATCTCCTTTTTAGGACATCGAAAATAAGGATCTTAATCCAGAAGCAAGGCGAATGTTAAATAAACATCTGCAAGAATGACATGATAATTCAGCTTGGCACACCTTTTGTCAAGCTTTATTGTACTCATTCATCATGGCCTGATTTTGTAATGGTTTAATCCAAAAATAAATGTTGCATATTGAAGCTGTTCTTTTTATTATTTTTTTCGCCCTTAAATCCTGGAACAAAAAGAGTCTGTTAGTTTATAGTTTTAAATTGTAACTTTGCAAGTCACTTTCTTTTGACATCTATACAGGAAACCCACAGAAAACACAAGTATTGCACAGATAATACTCAATAAAAAGACATGGGTATTTGCAACATTTAAATGTGCACCTAAAATGCTGTGTTGTTGTAACCCAACAACAGGTCAAATAAGGACAAACCCAACATTGGGTTAATTTTCTAATAACATTAAAACAGCATTTTTAACCTAATGATTTTGCTTGTCTGTATTTGACCCAAAATTGGTTTACAACATCCCACCCTTTCTTTAGTGTATGATTCTAATATGGAGGGAGTAAAATTAAGTTCAAAAGGTCACTGTGTGTGAGACAAAGAGAATCCAGATCATTTGATAGGTTTTTGATATATTGAAAAGTTACTGTGTGTGTGCGCACGTGTGCATGCATTTGTGCAGTAAAAGATTAGTTGAAGCTCTGACATTAACATCTCCCCTACAACATAAGTATACTTGATAGTTAAAGTATCATTGTTAAAAGTTATCTTTATTAAGTTTTTAGTGGCAACTTCTTCTTTTTTTGTCATTTTTACTGCAACTATATACAAGTGTACAATATACTGCAATACAATATAACAGGCCCCTAGTCAGGGGGTTTGGGTGGTTCGAAAGACCCACCCCTCACTGACAAAGGTTCAGAATTTGTCCCATACATGAGCTCGCTTGTCTTATTTGACTGCTACGCCATTATAAATAGTGAAAATAACCCATCGAAAAAGGATTAAAGATCAAGCGAAGTATTCTGTTGGCTGTTGCTTTGGTATGACTTCAGCTAATCAGTTTGGTCATCACAAACAATTATTTTTCATGTGTTTAACATCCAGCTGTGCAACATACAATCTGGCTTCAGATAAGTCATGTTTCGCTACTGTTTTGTTTTTAAAACATTTTACAAGTAAGTCTTATCGTAAATCTTGGATCTTGTTGTTCTTGAAACAAACAAAAAAATGGCCAATAAAAAGGTGTGAAGTGTATTGTATTGTAAACTTATTGTAAAATGTTACGGAATACAAAACAATTGTTATAAATATTGTTTGTTTGTATTTTGGAAAGCAATTATATATATATATATATATATATATATATATATATATATATATATATATATATATATATATATATATATATATATATATATATTTGTTTGTTTTAGTGAAATTTATGAAAAAAATAAGAACAAAATCTGCCAAACAGGATCAGAAAAAAATCTACTTCCTAGCAGACTGACATATATATGTTTGTTTAAAGCATTAAAGCAGTGTTTCCCAACCCTGTTCCTGGAGGCGCACCAACAGTACATATTTTGTATGTCTCCCTTATCTGACCCATTCGTGTCAGGTTTTGGGGTCTTTTCTAATGTTCTGCTGAGTTGATTCAGGTGTGTTTGATTAGGGAGAGGTTGAAAATATGTACTGTTGGTGTGCCTTCAGGAACAGGGTTGGGAAACACTGGTTTAAAGCATAAATTTGCTTACTTTTGTTGAATTTCTTATGCTTTTTCATTTAATTGTTTTGGGGATATGAACAGTCTTTTAGTGTTTATAGTGTTATAGTGTTAGTTATACTGTGCTAAATCAGTGGGATGAACGGTCCACTCCCATACTTAGAGTTCAAACAATTACTATAAATATCCTGATCATATCACAACTTTGTTCAATTTTATTGCATCAGTTGAGGGAGGTGACTCTCAGATACATGAAAAATGTTTGTGGTGACATCATTCTTCTCTGTGTTAAGTGAGTAATAACCTCATTTCTGAAAAAAAAATTATCTAACACACATCAGAATCTGCAATATACATTAATACTCTGCAAAAAATGTCATTGTTTCATTTCATTCAAAATCTACACTTTAGAATCTTAATTCACTGAAGATATTTTTGTGGGATTTAAAGGACAGTTTATTAAAAAGTAGCTTCATTATGTGGTTCCAAGACAGTTTGGGCCCATTGACATGTTGAAATTGTTGAACCATTAAAAATGACCACTGTGGAGAATGTAAAGTTTAATTATTTGAAGGGGGGGGGGGGCGACATAGGCAAGCAGACTATAAAATTAGGGTTGCACTAGTTGAAAATAGCAATAAATCGTGCAATACACGTCTTGTGCTTTATTGCACTGGGTGGTATGATAGGGTGTTAGATGTTTACAGTAAGGTCCAGACTGAAGTTGATCACATATCTTTTCTAGTCATCTTATTGATAAAACAACAAAAATAATTGCACAACAAAGAATACAAAATTACAGATATTTGTGTTCTATACTTCCCGTTGTTGCATTCAGTTTACAATTATTATATAAAAGGTTTCACAGTCAAGACAATTCTAAGAAATTATAAGAAAGAACAAACTAAGGCACTGGTGATGGCTCAGAATATGTTTGTTGAGGCACTAGAAGAAATTTTAGGATAAGAACCAAAGACCATATCCTTCATCGTCCTCCCTGTAGGTTGTTCTAAAACAAGATAATCAAATTACACAATTATTAGAAACATTTCTGACTTGATATTAAATGACATTAACAGACAATTTATATTAACAACTATAAACACTGCCTGTCCAAGTTACACGCACTAAAATTTAAATTGAACCCCTACAGGTGGTTTGTCCAGCCCACTCGTCTGTGTCAAGCACACTCAGAATGCACATTTTTTTCCCAGAGATGTGCATTGATTGTAAGATTGTAAGTCTCTCTCTATGCTCCAGACACTTTCTTACAATCACTACATATCTCCAGAAAATCATTGTGCAAATCAGAGTGTGCTTCACACAGGTGAGTGGGTTTTGATAGACCACCTGTACAAACACTCCTCTCTCTAAATGCACCAGACCCTTAAACTTTTTTACTTTTAAGAAACTCATTTACTTTCAAACTTAAATACCACTTTGGCACAAAATCCTGCACAAAATTGTTTACTGTTTTACGTAAAATACTTGTATAGTTTAGTTAGATTACTGCTCCAATATGTTAGTTAAGTTTAGGTTTAAAAATTGCTCTTATGTCCAGTGTTTATACTTATGATTATGTTTATTTATGTAGCACCATGGTCCTGCAAGACATAACATTTTATTCCACATTATGCCCACACATGTAGTGACAATAAAGCTCAACTTGACTTGTGCCAGTGGCGCAATTCCCGGGGGGGACAGGGGGGACATGTCCCCCTCACTTTTTTTTTAGATATAAAGTTAGCACAGGCCCGGATTGGCTAATCGGGAGGACCGGGAAATTCCCAGTGGGCCGGTCCGTTTTTGGGCCCGCAAGGGCTGGTGTCCCTAGCTGCTCGCACTCTCAGCAGTCGCACTTTTTTCATTTATTTATTATTTGACCATAACCTCACTCTTTTTACTCATTATTTGCCACAGATTCGCTCTTATTATTTATTTTCTCGCAGCCCCGTGAGTAGAATGCAGCCTGCAGGTTAATGATGATGCACCATAATTCGACCCCAAACAGCGGCACCTTAGTGAAAATAAGAATTTGAATAATTAATATTAATGAATATTACACCTGCTTAATGAAATCAGATGATTCACCGATTCAGCCGATAATCTGACATAACTTTATTTGAGCATAAGATTTTAATTTTATGTAACAGCACTACATGTGGTCCAGTGGTCAGCACGTTGCATTACGACTCCGCTGACCCGTGTTCGAGCCTCACCAGAGTAAATATTATAATTTCTTCAGTTTTATTGTTAAGTCATATAATGCTGTTAGGGTTGTTGAACATTTGAAGTTCTAAAGCAGCTGTTTTCTTAAAAAGACGTGATAGTGTCATTAGAAACTGAATTGGAATTGACGTATAATAGTCAATCGTGAACTTATGTAATTCTTTTTAAGAAAACTTACATAAGTGAATATGAAATTTTTATGTAAAAAACAAATAGGATTCTGACATTTAACAAATAAGATTTGTTAAAACAAATAGCCTTATTGGTGGCATTTGCAAGTCGGCCTGCAATGTCAGGTTTGCAGTGTTATAAATTTGTGCATGAGTGTCAGTCTTATGGTTAAATGAGATTACGTTATATGCTGCTTTGCTGAACAATATTTAGTTTAACCTCTGCCTATTACAAGACAGAAAAATAAAACACTTTAATGATAATATAAATATTGTTTTGCCTTTTAAAGTAATAACAGAATATAAGCCCATGATAAATGTTGACTGATTTCCACGGTTATAGCTTATTTAATTATTTAAACAAATCCTGACAATAAGTCTTGGCCTTTTTGTTTAAGAAGCAAGTCTTGAATAACTCACCTCAAATGTTTTGTTGTTCTTGTTGATACCTGAACAAAAAATACACTAAATAGGCCTATAAAAATGATACCAAACGAAATTTGTTTAAAAAATGATTTTTCCAACAAAAAAAAGGGTTTTTTAAAAGTATGTCTGACTCGCTCCTTTTTTTCCAGCGTACGCCCGTACCTTATAACACGTCCTTATGGCGATTAAAAAATAGAACTCAAGCAGGCCTAATATTTAAATAACATAAAAAGTAGCCTTGACTACCTTTACGAGTACCTTTGAAAGGGAGGGAAGGCTACAATGCGAGTGGAAGAGGAATCTCACTTTTCACTTATGTTTGCAAGTCTTTATATATTTTATTTTTATGCATTTAATATAAACATTTTAAGACGAATTAATGATTTAGGAGATACATTGTCCCAATAAAATAATATAAAATAATTTAGCAAGCTGAGGTAGTGTGAAATCCTGAAGACCCTGGATATACAGTATAGCCCGCTCCCACCACTGATAGTGATAGTGGCATTATTTAAAGATCAGTCACCTTTCCCCGCACACCGCCGCACACTCCAATATCTAATATCCAAATGTGTTCTTTTACTCTTAAAAACAATTAAACTCTTCACGTTATTTCCCAAAAATTATATTCTTTCATTTGTTCTCATTTTAAAAATACACTGTATATGTTATGATAAAATGTCAAATAAAATTGAATTTAGGCTTTTCTGCACACAATTACTCAACATTGCTGCACATTCCTACAACTATCACCAACATTCCACAGTACAGTATCACCATCACTCAGATTTGGTCCCCCCCCCCCACTTCTCAGACCAGAATTGCACCCTTGACTTGTGCTGTAATGAAAACTGTACATTATTTAATGTTGAAAGTATTACGGAATTGCAGGAACGAACGAATGGTTCAAACTGAAGTGCTTTTCCATGTGTGTGGATCAGCATGTCGATCTCTGTGCGGTTAATGAAAATAAAAGCCTTTGTATATTTTTCCAGACACATTTAGCTGCTAGATGTTAGTCAGATAACGTTTCTGTGTTCCTTCTTAATGCCAACTGTCTGAAGATAAGCCATTGTTTGTTTACCTTCAAGCTCGGACCCGTGTACACGTGAAGCAGCCGGTGAGCGTCAGCACACACACATATTATGTACATCTCGACATGTGAAAGTGTTCCTCCATATGTTTTCATCGAAGTGTTCACAATACTTATCCATCCACAGAGTTGTAATGTAGTCAAATGTTTAGAAATACAAGAGCAGCCGTTTAGAGGTCATTTCTGGTTAATGATGTCAGAATATAACAGTATTTTGGAATGAATGTGTGAATGCTCTTTTACTGGTATCACTTTGTGAAAGGGGCTTATATACACCAAATATGAAAACTAGATACTACTGGGCTTACAAATGATATACAGTTTGTCAAGGTTTCGACTAAGATATTATGGTTTAAAAGATAATAGCTCCTTCACACATACATACCTTTTTTTCCGGCAATTTCCGGAAAGTTCTGTATGTGTGAACAGGCCCTTTTTGAAAATACCGGTAAATTTGTTCCGGCTATTTTCAGGAAAGATTACCGGTAATTTGCCAGAATGCTGCGCTGAATGCAGAAGGAAGATTACCAGAAAAAGCGCATTCATATCTAGAACGCGCTGACGTGAGACGTCTACTTTAGCCAATCAGAACAAGCAATTCACATCCGCGCTGTTTATAAAGATAAAAGTCTTTGAAGATTTGTCCAGACACCTTTAGCTGCTAGATGTTAGTCAGATAACGTTTTTATGTTCCTTCTTAATGCCAACTGTGTAAAAAAATTAGCGATAAGATGCTTATGATAAGCCGTTGTTTGTTTACCCTTCAAGCTCTGCATCCTTCAGTGCTTGACACGTCTGTGTGCACGCAAAGCAGGTGGTGAGCGCCAGCACACACACATATTATGTACATCTCGACATGCAAAAGTGTTCCTCTATAGTTTTCATCGAAGTTGTTTACAAAACTTATCCATCCACAGAGTTTGTAATGTAGTTAAATGTTCAGAAATACAGCACAGCCGTTAAGAGGTCATTTCTGGTTAATGATGTCAGAATTTACCAGTATTTCGGGATAGAAGTGTAAATGATCTTTATGGAAAAATTCTGTAACGTCTTTTCCTGTGTGAACAGCACATTTTTAAATTTATCGGTAAAGTCGTACTAGAAATTTTACAGATATTTACTGGTACAGTATCACTGTGTGAAAGGGGCTAATATCAAGTCAAGCTAGTATCTGCAGAAATGATGCTGTTTCAAATGAAACTTTAATTAGTCTCACCCTTTGAGCTGATCTCCAATAAAAGAGGCGTCCATTCTTGCAGCCTATGTTGGCTCACATTACACTTCACCTGGCAATGTCATCTCTTGGATGCTTTTTAAATTGCATAACCGATTGGATATCCCATCCCTTGTCTCCTCAAAGATTAAGGTTTGTGCAGAGTCATTACACAGAGATATAGTAGACTCCGTTCGAGGTATAAAAGGCTCCACTATGTCCAAGGTGCTGCAGAGTAGATGACGTATCACAGCCTTTCGTGTTCTCTGGAAAAATGAGCCAATCTCCTTCCAACCTAAATGTTTTCTACACATTGATGGAAAACATATTATATAAGAATATTAGAAACATTCCTGACCTCATATTAAATGCAAAAAAAAAAAAAAACAATCATACACAGTACGACATGTATAAATATATAAAACTTATACAGGGGTGGGAGAATGAAACAGAAACGCCTAGTTTTAGACCACAATAATTCATTAGTATGGTGTAGGACCTCCTTTTGTGGCCAATACAGCATCGATTCTTGGTAATGACAGATACAAGTTCTGCACAGTGGCCAGAGGGAATTTATGCCATTCTTCTAGCAGAATAGTGGCCAGGTCACAACATGATGCTGGTGGAGGAAAACGTTTTCTGGCTCGCCCCTCCAAAACAATAAGCTCAGTAATTTTTAGATCTGGTAACTGTGCAGTCCATAGAAGAAGTTCAAATTCACTTCATTTCATCAAATCACTCTGTCACAAGTCTTGCTGTGTGTATTGGTGCATTATCATCCTAATACAGTACCGACTTTTAAACCACTGGGTGCGCATGGTGCTCCAGAATGGTTCGGTAGTCCTTGGCAGTGACGCGCCCATCTAGCACAAGTATTGGGCCTAGAGAATGCCATGAAATTGCAGCCCAAACTTGATCCACCACTGATGAACCACTGATCCACCACATGCTTCACTCTGGGCATGGTCTGGGTGGTATGCTTGTTTGGGGCTTTTCCACACCATAACTCTGCTGGCTGTGAGAAAGACGGTGAAGGTGGACTTATCAGGGAACAAAACATGTTTCACATTGTCTTCAGCCCAGGATTTTCACTGCTGACACGATAAAACCAACGTTTGTCATTGGCACAAGTGACAAAATGTTTATAGGCTATAGAAGTCCACCCATGTATACTGACCCTGTGGAGCTCCCAATGAACAGACAGCTGTGGTTTTAGGTTTTTTAGATACAATCCAGGTTAGCACCTGGACATTCCTTTTAGACAGCTTCTTCTTGCATCCACAGTTACTCCTGTTGGATGTGGTTTGTCCTTCTTTGTGATATGCTGACAGTACCCTGGATACCGTGGCTCTTCATACATCACAAAGACTTGCTGTCTTCGTTACAGACATGCCAGTCAGATGGCTACCAACAATTTGTTGTTTAGCATTTTGCTAATTAAACATTCACACTCTGCACTTACTGGTAGAATGTGCAATCAATGAAGATTGGCCCCCAAAGCCAAATGGTCAACTTTAGACATGAAACCTCCAACATTAAGCTTGCCAGTGTTTCAGTTTCATTGTCAAACCCCTGTAAGGGGCCATTTACATATTGTGTCTAAAAGTGTGTGGAAGTGGTCTATCATTCCTAGGCAACCATCAACTGTTTTCTCAAAGGATAACCAATTAACAAAACATTGCTGCAGCTCTGATACAAGTTTTATTTATGGAGAAAATAATAAGCACTGCAGTGTTTGGGTGCTCTGTGTTTGTCTGAACTAATTAGTCTACTGAAATTTGTATATTCCATACAAGTCGGTTCTCAATTAGTTACGCACCTCCATTGGAAATAACGAACTTGCGCATGCAAAATATGCGATATATGAATTCCTAATTATTTTTTATTTAAAATATCCGATATTACAATTCTCAAATTTGTGTAAGAACATCCATTTTTTTGCTTAAACGGCTTAGGGTTGATCATATTGTTTATCTTTATGGGTGATGGGTGCTGCTACAGTATGTTAGTCTGTGCTTGCAGAGGAGAGATTAAAGCATCTGGATTTAATCAACTTCTGCCAAAATACACTGTGTTCCAAATAATTATGCAAATTGGATTAAGCGTCATAAACATTACATTTTTTTGCATACTGAAATAAATATCTGACACTTGTAATATTTAGTTTGCCAGGTAAGCCCAATATAAGCAAAACTACTTAATCTGGCCACAGGTAGGCGTTCCACATTATTAAGCAGTCCACTGATGTTTACTGAGGAGTGCTGTGCAATTCTGGATGTTCCAGATGGATGAAGTAGTGGATGGTTGGTGGACGTTCCAACAAGGTTGAAAGGTCAGCAAGGATGTGATGGAGTTATGTTTTGAGACAGAATTATTGGTAAAGAGCTGGCCACTTTAAAGTCCCTAAAAGTGTGAAAATGACCTCTACAAAGTATATAAAGTTTCTGACTGACTGTGCCTTCCATAGCAAAATCATGTTTAAGCATGACAATGCACCATCTCATGCTGCAAAGAATACCTCTGTTGATTTGGCTGCTATGGGCATAAAAGGAAAGAAACTCGTGGTGTGGCCACGAGCATCCCCTGACTCAACCCAATTGAGAATATTTGTTGCATCCTAAAGCAAAAGATCCTAGGGAATGGGAGCCAATTAACATCAAAACAAAAGCTCTGAGAGGCTTTTCTGACATCCTGAAAAAAAAAATTAAAGCAGAAACTATGAAAAACAAGTTGAATGCAATGAATGCAAAAATTGTGGAAATATCAAACAAGTGAGTCAATGTTAACATGAAACTTTTGATTGCAATAGCTTTTGATTTCAGTAAATATGACCCCCTAATGCTGCTAATTCAACATGTTACCATTTCCAGTTATTTACAACCTATAAAATGTTTTCAAACACTATTGTGCATGATAATTTGAAACATTTTGAGTATTTATTTTAAAATTATTATTAATAAATTTGCTTGATAATTTGGAAAGTGTAAGTGGCTGTTTAACTGCGCATAGAATAACAGTCTAGTTCTTATGTGATTAAAACAAAAATATTAAAATGTTTAAAAATTATTATTATTGCAGTGTCCAAAGACATCAGCGTGTATTTTATTAATTTATGTGTAATGAAATCTTTGAAACCTAAAATTAAATATGATTGTTTAAAAAACACTGATATATTGGGATTCATGACAAACACAGCACATGTCTTTTTCTGGTTTAGAATAAATCATCATGGGAAAGCAGATTTGAATTTAGAAGTTGATCACAGTTGTTGTGAACATTTTAATTACACAGTTGTGATCGTACGTTAAAGGTCCCATGAAGTGCATTGAAATATGTAATTTGTTATTCAATGTTTGATGTAATCTTGACCGAAACACGAAGACAGGGTGGGACATAGTGTAGCCTACCCTTTTAAAAAAACAGCCAACAGCATTTTGGTTGAGCTCAAGTGCATCAAATGAAAAGCAAATGAAAAGTGTTTTAAGGGGCGGGGCTTGTCAGACAATAGAGAGCCTTTGATTGGTCATGATTTGATGAGAAAATGTAGTATAAGTTGACGTGAAAAAAACGTTAATAGATTTAAGTCACAAAGTACAAGCTTTACATGTTATATCAGTTTTATATCTTCTAAACGTGAATTTTGTAACTGTTTTGCAGCACACTAGCTATATTTTAAAAACTTGCAATACTGATACTAACATCTAAAAAAATTATTTTAGTTTCATGGGACCTTTTAAGGACCAGCCAAGACTGATCACACTGGTGTGATAGTGCGCGTGAAAGGTTTCATTGTATTTCAAACTCACTTGTTGAGCTCTTCTCCTCTACTCTCTTCTCAGCGATTGACGTGACATCCACTGTAGTGATATTAGTAATATTAGGGCTAGTCTTGTGTAGATCTTGTGCATCTGTTGGTTTAACAGGGACTTCACCTGGCAACAGAAAGTATGAACACCCTAGGATGTCGTTTGAACGTTCCCCACAAATCCTGCACACAAAGGCTCTCTACAGCATGCTCAGAGATGCATGTGGTGTCAAAGTGATGTGTAGTTTCTTCACAATGTGTTTCTGAAGATTTTAATCAAAGTAATGAGGCTTAGAGGGGGGAGGCACAAAACACTCCAATGTGTCCTGACAGCAGCAGCAGCAGCAGAGGAAGACGTTCTTCATAACCTTCTGTGTTCTTTGAAGGAATGATTGTTTTTCTTCTGTGTGGGGACTTTTAGGTTCTTCTAAAATGAAAAAAAAAAAACAGAAAGATTTGAAAATACCTGAAAGAGTCAATTTAATATGTCAATAATTGTTAAAGAGCCTCTATTATGCATTAAAAATGGTCATATTTTGGTTTTGGGGGGCTCCAACAGTAGACTGATATGCATGCAAGATTTTACCAAATTATCCCAACTACTCCCAGTATGATTTGATTCATTTGTTCCCAAACTCCTCCTTAGTGCAATGCTAATCTGCGCTGATTGGTCCAATGACCAAGTCTGTTGCAATTGGTCGACTGCATTTAGCGAGAGACAGAGAGAAACGCTCACCATGCCTTATCAACATTGTTGAAGTAGTCAGAGTGCACAGTGTATGTGTGAGCCCAGTGCATTTAAGCAATGCAGTTAAACACCAGCACAACACCAGCATATTACTCTATTGCTCAAACAACGACACACATTCAGTATTAATCCACACAGTGGCAAAAGCTGAACTATTTTGAAACTTAGCAATGACAAACGGCAGAGGATCGCGAGCCAACAAATGCATTTAAATCAGTACAGAAAATGGCACGCACATCGTCTTGAACGTGGCTTTAGATGGTTTTTAGACCTGTCAAGCTCTGACAAAGTCTCACACAGCAATAGTCTTTTCCAACGCAATCTCACGGCAATTGTAACTTTTTATTTAGCGGCTAATTGGTATGAATTCGTACAATCTAATTGATACAATTTAGTACGATTTGCTCATCACCCAATGACGGTTGCGTTTAGGGGTGGGGTTGGGTTGGGTGTCATGCTTCCTTTTTAAAATTTGACATTTTTGTATGACTGAACTAGTACAAATTTGTACAAATTAGCCACTAAAATGACAAAACGTAAAATACTTACGTTTTTTTGTGAGATCAGACTGTATTTTCTGACCCTTCCTTAAACAAACGGCTGACGAATCCCCTGTTGCAGGGTAGATTATTGCATTAATCAACAGAACGTTCACTCATCTTCAGTCATGATCAGTCCCACACACACACGCATTCTGCTAGAATTTGAAATGTGCGTTCACATTTCACCAGATCCGGCACTTCATTTGGTATTGTTTCGCATCGATATCATTTCGAACAGGCAAAAGATCCGGATGAGCGATGAATCATTTATACGACTCTGAGTCGAATCTTTTATTAAAAATCTATATTTTTAAACAAGGTGCACTTTCAGATTTAAACCTCAGCTGGATATTATCATTCAATTAGCGCTGTTACACACTGCAAGGAAGGTCATTTTAAAAACCCATAACAGGAGCTCTTTAATAATTTAATCTGGCTCTGGCTATACCACTAACTGTACTCTCTCTCTCAAAAAAAAAAAATCTAATGCTTTGCTTCTTAGACTTTACACACCTGAAACTTGTCTATAGCACTTGTTCACTGCTGCTCTTATAGTTGTGTAAATTGCTTCCTTGTCCTCATTTGTAAGTCGCTTTGGATAAAAGCGTCTGCTAAATGACTAAATGTAAATGTAAATATAATCAAAAATAGATCTTACATCTGCATAAATATAATACAAAAAATAATAAGCACAAACTACTTACTACAGATAAATTCAACAGAACAAAGCAGTGCTTTAGTGTTCTGGAAAACAGTATTCAAGGGCAGAAACTGACTAATCCAATCTAAAAAAATTATTGTTCACCCAACAATGAAAATGTAACCTTTGAGATCCACAGTAGGAACAAAACAAATATGTTTAATGTGTTTGTGCAAATATCCCACAGTAGGAACAAAACAAATATCATGCTTTATAACATTCTTCAAAATATCTTTTTTGTGTGTTCAACAAAAGAAAGAAAGTAAAACAGCTTTGGTAGACAAGTTAGGACAAGTTAATTATAGGGCGTCACACACTGGATGCACCACTCAGATCCACGACAGGGTGCGCACATGACAGTTGAAAGTATCACACACCAGATGCGCACATTCACATGTTATTAAAATTAAACTATTCAGATGGCGCTTTGTGGTGCGGCAGAAATATGAACAGTGTCCTGAGTCGTGGCTGGGCGCCACGGACAGCTGCGGACTTGTGGCACCGGTGTGTGTACTATGATAGAAACCTATGTTTAAAATTCTAAAATGTATGGCACTGCGTGTCGCCGAGCAGCGCTTCTGGTGTGCGACCTGCTTAAGACACCATTTGATTTTTGAGAACTATTCCTGTGAAGTAAAAAAAATTAAACAGAATTATTCTAAACTTTGTTAAAGATACTAACGTTCTCATTTCTTGAATGGTTTAAACTCACTGTAAGCACAGATCTTAAAACATGAGTTTCTTAAAACATATTTTTGTTTCTGGACTCATTTTAATCTCACCTGTTGAGCTGTTCTTTACAGGGGACTCCATGTTACCTTCAATATCAAGGCTTCTCTATAACATTTTACAGATTTTACAAAGATGTCTCAGGTAAATGTCAAATCTGTATATTTAGAATTTTTGGTCTATCTCTCTGAATTGTTTGGATTGTCCTACAGCTTATTAAACTGTTTGTCAGAGATCCTGACGTGTCCTTTATATTATTCTGCCATCCGTTGGTTGCTGCAGTGTGACATAACTGTAAAACCTCTCGCATTTTTTGAAAGTCGAACAGTTAAATTTTAAATACTGGTTACAGGTTTGGCTTTAAAACCGCAAGGTCCTCATTTTATGGTATCTAACGGACCCTGGAGGTCATCTGGTGGTACTGCGATAATGGGCTCTAACAAAACAAATGTTATTTATTTATTTATTTTTGCGTTTATTTATGTATGCCTTTATTTCCTTGTATGCTTGAAATTTCTTTACAGGTTACTATAAAGAGTTCAAAAACCAGCTGTCAGCACTGATTTTAAGTCTGAATGCTCTGCGTGTTTGTGATAATGAAAAATTTTGTTATCAGTCCATAATAATAACAATAATATTAATAATACATACTGTAAATCAATGTTTTTTAAGTCAAACAGTTTTTTTCCATGTTTTAAATTAGCATCATTCTGGTGAACTAGAACATTTGGTGTAGGCTATTTTAATTTTATTAATTATTTAACCAAAATTAAAAAGCAATTATTACATTCTAATCAAAAATGATTAATTTTCATGCACGTTGGATACATTGAATGATACATTTCATATCAAAAATTTGCATAGACTTACTATCAGAAAGAATAGGTCTATAGGCGCTATAATATATATATATATATATATATATATATATATATATATATATATATATATATATATATATATATATATATATATATGTATATGTATGTATGTATGTGTATATATGTATATGTGTATGTATGTATATGTATATGTATATATATATATATATATATGTGTGTGTATATATATATGTGTGTGTATATATATATATATATATATATATATATATATATATATATATATATATATAATAATGTCAACATTATTGTGCTGACGTGTTTGTTTTGTTGTTACTGTTAATATAATTAATAAATAACGCAAATCTGACAAAGTATGTAATTACAAAAATAATAATAATTATTATTAATATTAATAATAATATTTTTTATTATTTTCCATGCTAGGGATTAAGTAATATATAGAATATATTTTATTTTCCTCAGTATAAATTTAGGAAAAGCTGAATTGTTTTATCCTTGAAAAGGCTGAACAAGTATTTTAGTGCATCTCTTTTACCAACAGAGGGCGACAACGATTACACAATTGTGTAAAAAAAAATATTATGTAAGTCATACACACGCACACACAAACACAGCTATCTTTGCAGGAACTTCATTCATTCATTTCTTTTCTGCTTAGTCCCTTATTAATTAACTTATCCAGCACATTTTTACGCAGCTGATGCCCTTCCAGCTGCAACCCATCACTGGGAAACTTCCATACACACTCACACTCATACACTACGGACAATTTAGCCTACCCAATTCACCTGTACCACATGTCTTTGGACTGTGGGGGGAAACCAGAGCACCCGGAGGAAACCCACACGATCACAGGGAAAACATGCAAACTCCACACAGAAACGCCAACTGATCCAGCCGAGGCTCGAACCAGCGACCTTCTTGCTGTGAGGTGACAGCACTACGTACTGCGCCATTATTTAAAATGACTTTGATGCTTTTAATGAGTAAATCTGTTTAGTCAGCTTAGAGGGTTTTTTGTTCAGGAGTCATTCAGGATTTTCTTAAAATTCAGCAGAAAGCACTACGTACACTTCAGACATTCAGCATTGGAGAAGAGACTGAAGAAGAGCTGATTTTCAGAGCAGAGAGAGTGTGGCGCTGCGGTGACAGATGAATCTGTTTACTCGGGACTGAGCCTCTCAGATCTTCAGAGAGAAGTTCTGCTTACGAAGATCAGATAAGAGCCTTCTGTTTTGTTCATCATCTGACCATTCAGGAGCATCTAGCTGATCTATATGTGCTGCTCTGCTTGAAAAACAACAACATATGTCAGTTGGCTAAAATACAGGGTCCCTAGAGGATAAAAATGGGACGAATAAGCATTTATTTCTAGTTAATTTCAAAATAAACTGAACAGTAGTTCATGTAAAAATTAATCTATAAATAAAAAAATCATGATTTCATTTAAAATTATTATTAATTTGTTGCTTTGCTTGTGGTGTGTGTGCCATTTAGAAAAGCAATGCTATTCTGATATGCTGATTTACTTGAAAACAAACACTGGAAGTGAATGGTTACAGATTTCCAGCTCTCTTCAAAAATCTTCTTTTGTGTTCAACAGAAAAATAAAACATTCATAAATCTTTGAAACAAGTACATTTTGAGCAAATGATGACAGAATTTTCCATTTGGGTTGAAGTGAACTATACCTTTAATTTCCAAAACCGTACCATAACTGCAGTATTAGACTGGTTTTGTGTTATGATTTTAATTCTGTATGTTTTATCTTTAAGATACATCTGTAGAATCCTTTAAGTCAAATTTTAAAAACCCTTTCTTGACCACTCAGTCCCAAAACTCACTTTCTGTCCATCAGTAAGCTTGATCCCAGTGTTGAAGATATTGCCTAATTAAATTTACCATGTATCTACCGAATAGCTTATTCGGCTGTGTTTGATTAGAGCTGGAATCCAACTCTCTATTTTGGTGTTTATTCAAAATAATCAATATAGGTCAATGAGTATTTGTGGCTCAGAAACACTTATCGATCTGTAATGGGCAATATCATGCTTATGGGTTTCAAACGTGTTTTTCAAAGTTTCAAAGTTTTGAGGCTTGTCCCTACTGAAAAAACAACTTAAACCAGCCTAAGCTGGTTGGCTGGTTTTAGCTGGTTGACCAGCCTGGTTTAGAGGGGTTTTGGTCATTTCCAGGCTGGTTTCCAATCATTTCCAGCCTGGTTGAAGCTGGAAATTGCTGGTTTTGGCTGGGCTCCCAGCCTGGCCAGGCTGGTCAAGCTGGTTTTAGCTGCCTAGCCTAGGCTGGTTTATTCAGTAGGGGTTGCATAAAGTTTGAGTTTTTACACAGGTAAGTTTCCATTTTTTGAGTTTTTGGTCTCAAGAAGGTACACTGTAAAAAATAATTCTGTAAAATGTACGGTAAAAAAACGGCAGCTGTGGTTGCCAGTACTTTAACGTTAAAAATACGGTACAAACCGTAAAAGTAATTTCTCATTTTACAGTAAACTACCGTATTTGATTAATTGATAGAGGTACTGTAATATGTCTGTAATTTTAATTACCAACATCTACACATCTTTTGTTACACAGTTAGACACGTTAGCAAACCCATATGCAGGTGGTGATGAGGAAGTTACATAATAAACCAATGCTCATCACAATCAACTTTACCCACCTGCTGAAAAGTGTATCAGTATATAGAAGGTGCTCAGTGTCATTCACACAGCTACACACGCATAAAGTCATGAAATAAACATTGTTTATCAACATTAGATGTAAAATAAATCTCTAATGTACATAACTGATGGGGAAACAACTAAAAAGATCCATAGTAATGTCAACAAAAAGCATAAAAGGTGATGTGCCATACAGGGAATTCTGGTAAAGTCAATTTACGGTTATTCGGCGTATTTATTAAGTAAACATACCGTTAACCAGGTTACAGATTTGTACTGTAGCATTTTAGTTTTTTACAGTTGAAATCACGGCCATTTTTTACAGTGTAGGTTGTTTTGATCGGGTTTCTACGCCACACAATTTATAATAAGGCTAACCTGCTTTCAAAACATTTCTAAACATAATAGTTTTAATAACTTATTTCTAATTTTGACAGTATTTTCAATAATATTTTTTCTTCTGGAGAAAATCTTGCTTGTTTTATTTGGCTACAAGAAAAGTAGTTTTAATTTTTAAAAAAAATCTATTTTAAGGTCAAAATTATTATAACAGCTAATAATTCAGGGGGGCCAATAATTTTGACCTCAACTCTATATTGCTCATAATATACATGCTATACTTATTTTGATACTAGTATTTGATACTATGCAATTTAAAGAAATAAATAGATTATTATGTTAACCAGGCAAGTTAGGATAATTTGTAAAGTGGTTTGAACTGCTAATTGAATATATATATATATATATATATATATATATATATATATATATATATATATATATATATATATATATATATATATATATATATATATATACATATATATATATATATATATATATATATATATATATATATATATACATATATATATATATATATATATATATATATATATATATATATATATACACATATATATATATATATATATATATATATATATATATATATATATATATATATATATACACATATATATATACACACATATATATATATACACACATATATATATATATATATATATATATATATATATATATATATATATATATATATATATATATATATATATATATATATATATATATATATATATGATGCACAGTGGTTTATGGCCAAGAAACTGTACGAAAGTGTATAAAACAGTTCAGTGCCAGGCATACTGTACAGATGGTTCTACACGCTATTGCCACATTGTACAGTAGCCTAAAATGCCCTGACGCAAAAACAAAGAGCTGCACGTACTGTTTTCTTGTCACGTTTGATTTCAATCAAAAGCTTTGTTACATACATTAACGATTCTTTTGAAAAATGACAACGCTCATTTGAATATTCATTTGGTTATGAAAAGAACTATGCACTTATAACCCTCACGATGAAGAAACTCGTATATATCTGTGCTTCTACGTCCATCAAAGTTCTCAGCAAGAGCACGCAATGCTCAGTAAACTCTGAAACAGACAAACTCTGGAACATAACCTACTCTGGCTCTGGCGGCACGATAGCTCAGTGCTTAGCACTGTCACCTCATAGCAAGAAGGCTGCTGGTTCAAGTCCCAGCTGGATTAGTTGGGATTGTGGAGTTTGCATGTTCTCCCCGTGTTTCCTCCAGGTGCTCCGGTTTCACCCACAGTCTAAAGACATGCAGTATAGGTGAATTGGGTAAACAAACTGGCCATAGTGTGTGAATGTGAGTGTATAGGTGTTTGCCAGTACTGGGTTGCGGCTGGAAGGCATCCGCTGCGTAAAACATATGCCGGAATAGCTGGCGGTTCATTCCGCTGTGGCAACCCCAGATTAATAAGGTTTTTTCAAACATAATATTTTATAAAAACAATTTTTAGTCTTTGCTATTATGAAAGTGCATAACAATATACTCTAGTACAGTGGCCGAGAGAGCTTAAGGTGCTGCAACTTAAGAAAACACGTGTGATTACAAAAACACCAGCAAATTAAGAAAAGATCTTCATCAGTTTGACAGCACACGTGCTGCAAATCCTCACAACGCATACACATAAAAAAACACTTTTAAATAGCATAAAAAATAACAAATGTTTCAAGGAGACCCTAAAACGTGACAGACCAGGCAATTTAGGTTATGGTTATTTAGGCTAACAAAACACAAAAGACAAGGGAATCAGGTTGTTGAAATAAACAAAAAATGCACCTTTTGAAGATCACCTACAACTTCATGGAGTAATAGACACAGCACAGTGGTGTCCGTCATGTGTTTGGGTCCCCTTGAAACATTTCCACTGTGTTCTATTGCTTTTGTGTTGTGAGAAAATGCAGCATGTTTTCATTAATTGTTTGTGCTGTGAGAAAATGCAGCATGTTTTATTCATTTGTTTGCATTGTGTGAAAATGCAGCGTGGTTTTTTTATGTGTATGTGTTGTGAGGATTTGCTGCACGTGTGCTGTCAAACAGATGAAGATCTTTTCGTAATATGCTGGCATTTTTTTGTAATTGCATGTGTTTTCATTGCAGCAAGTTCAGCTTTCTCGGCCACCGTACTATTGTCATTTTGCAAGATACTAGTATTCAGCTTAAAGTGCCATTTAAAGACCTAACTAGTTAAAAGTTAAGTTAGGTTCACCAGGCAAGTAATTGGAAAACAGTGGTTTGTTCTGCCAATCAAGAAAAAAAGAAAAAATCTTAAAGGGGTATTAATGTTGACCTTAGCAGTTTTAACAGTTTTTAAAAATAATGTATTTTATTCCAGCCAAACTAAAAGAAAATACTCTCCAGAATATGATAATAGGGAATACTGTGAAAAAAAATTATCCTTGCACTGTTAAACATCACTTTCTTTAAAAAATCTTTTAAATACATATGACAATAATAATTTTAATAATTTTAATTAGAATCAATTTAATAATAATAATTTTGTCTGCTTATATTTTATCAACTACAATTTGTGTGGTAGCTGGCATTTTTCCATATTTTACTTTTAGAAGAATAGTTTGACAATTAATTAACTGTATTAAATGGTTCAGTACATGATGTAGTTTCACACATTTTCAGCACTGCCACTTCAGCGTTACTAGAAGTAGAAAGCATCCTGATGAAAAATCAGCCGTGATACTGATTGGATCATTCAGCAGCAACTATGCATTTAATTGCAGCATTCGAATTTAAAAAGGAATTGCAACAGTATTCTTGTTTCTCTAGCTTTGCTTCCTTTACAATTCAGAAACAAACAAAAAACAAACAATGAATACTTTAAAGAATAAACCTGTAGTTTATGGTTTCATTTTATACAATTTGCTGGACAAAAAGTCAAAGTTAAGGATAAAATGACAGAGGGAAAAAATCTGACATTAAATACAACACCACATCACTCCATTATACAAACAAGTGACTTTTGCTCTTACTTAAAATGCAGTCCTCCTGCTGCACATCTGAAATCACTTCAGTCTGAGCAACAGATGCGTTTTAGTGTGGAGTTTACCTCTTTAGTTATAAGTGCAACAAATCTCTAAACCCTTCAAATGTTACAAAGCAAATCCTTCTTCACTTTAACACAGCAATCAGAATATCAAACAATAATTTCTTCTCTTTAAAATAACATACAAAATCACATTTGTAGCCCTGTGTGTTATTCACTTGCAAACAAATCATTTGCGCAATTTTACCTCGAGGTCCCTCACAATTATTCCATACATCTCAGATATGATTGTCGAATTCAATAGGTCCTGCTTTAGGAATAACAACAAAGTTAAAGGCACTAAATTGAGAATAACCTCATAATCCATTAAGTGGTTAGTTCACCCAAAAGAAAAAAAATTGCCTTTAATTACTCACCCTGATGTTATTTCAAAACCCCTGAGATTTTGTTCATCTTTGGAACACAAATTAAGATACTTTAGATGAAATCCTGGAGCTCTCTCACCCTCCATAAACAGTAATGGCCCAGAGAGGTTCAAAGTCCAGCAAAGGAAAAAAATGACTTTGTTTGACAATGTCTTCCATTTCAGGTGTACGTTTTCTACGGTGCAAAACTATTGTTTTGTGTGTGTTGTACTGCTGACCTTATCACCAATAACTTGTATTGCCCATAGTACACTACCTGACAAGTCTTCTCGCCTAAGTTTTAGAAACAACAAGTAATAACTTCACTTTAAATTGATCATTTGGTATCAGAAGTGTCTTATATGAAAGGCAAAGGCCTCTAAATTACCCTTATTTTACCAAAATAAAATATGATCATGCCTTGATTTTTAATTATTTAAATAGGACAGTAAGTGGAAAAAAATTAATATTATGTATGACTCCCATGATCTGGGAGGACTGCATCCATACATCTCTGCAATGACTCAATTAACTTACTAATCTGGAATGGCAAAGAAAGTATTCTTGCAGGACTCCCAGAGTTAATCAAGATTCTTTGGGTTCATCTTCAATGCCTCCTTCTTCATCTTACCACAGACATGCCTAATAATGTTTATGTCTTGTGACTGGACTGGCCAATCCTGGAGCACCTTGACATTCTTTGCTTTCAGGAACTTTGATGTGGAGGCTGAAGTATGAGAAGGAGTGCAATCCCGCTGAAGAATTTGCCCTTTCCTGTGGTTTGTAATGTACAGTAATGGGCTGCACAAATATCTTGGTACCTCAGGCTGTTGATGTTGCCATCCACTCTGCAGAACTCCCCCACACCCATACTGAATGTAACCCAAACCATGGTTTTTCCCTTACCAAACTTGACTGATTTCTATGATAATCTTGTGTCCGTTCGTTTCAATAGGTTTTCTGCATTATTTGTGATGATTGGTGTGCAGTTCAACAAAAATTCTACCTTCTGCCACTTTTCCAAATGATCAACTAGAAGTCAAGTTATTATTTGCTCTTACCAATTTTTTACAACTGGGATCGTTGACAAGACTTTTGTCAGGTAGTATAAATATGCACCCTGACCTGACGTGGAAGAGAAAACACAGGCGAACAAAGTAATTTTTATAGTTTTTTCACATGCAAAAGTGTTTTTGGAGCTTTATATGATTACAGTTAAACTACCAAAGTAACATGGAATGTTTTGACAATATTTTTGGTTCATTTTCTGGACTTGTATGGAGAATGAGAGAGCTCTCAGATTTTATCTAGAATATCTTAATGTATTCCAAAAAAAACCAAGTTCTCAGGGGACTGAAACAACATAAGGTGAGTAATTAATAACAGAATTTCTATTTTTGGGTGAACTAACCCATTAATCATCAGTTACATTTGGCTTCAGATGACCTGCGATTAAAATATGAGGCGAGAGAAATATTGACAAGAACTTAATGCTACTGAATAAAAGCTACATACAGTTCAGTCTAGATACCACAGCTCTGAGTTCTGCAATGAAACCTTTGATAGAAGCTGTTGTAGTCTCTTCACGGTCTGTAGGTTTTTATAACGTCCTTGATGGGTCTCCGACAGATCGGACAGCACGCATTGATCTGCCTCTTGAGCCTCTGTCCGCAGTCATTACACAAACACATGTGTCCACAGGTATAGATGACCGTGTCTACCTCCTGATCGAAGCACACAGTGCACTCGCTGCTCTTGCTGCTCAAAGGAGCGTCTGATGAGGACAGACAAGGGGACACTGGAGGACTGAGAGGAGAGCTGGGAGCCGTCACTGGAAAACAATATTTAAAAAAAAATTTGAATTATATAATAACATTTATACAGCCCAAAAACAGAACAGATTCATTGAATTTATTTTAAGAAAAACTTTTTTTAAGGTAAGGTTTATTTGAGGTAACTATTAAGGTAACTATTTATATGATCTAAATGTAAACAAACAATTAAGTTACTTTTACTAAGTAACATCTGTTTGTTAAATTCAGCCCATATAAATGCAATTTTGTTTGCAACCAGTTTTTTCAGTTTTCCTGGTATTTTGTGTAATATACCGTTATGGGTCAACCATGGATAAAAACAAACAAACAAACATGTAGCTACTAACAAAAATCGTATGAAACATCACTATTCAGTTTACTAATGCCACCGACATTCAGTTCACTTCACTATTATGTGCCAACTATATATTTTCTATACAGAAATACTATTTCTGATGCACCATTAGTGTCCTCTGGTAAATACATTTGTTAATTCATTGGTCAAAAAAGGAAGATAGATTTGGCTTTAAGTTATTATCATTTCATCTGATATCATGAGAGCCCTACTTTACAATAAGATTTGTAATGCATTCCACGCTGACTTTAATCAGCCGTTTCATTAGCATTCTGCCTCTTCTAGCGGTTCAAAGCTGAGAGTGAGCTGATGAATGCTTGTTGAGACTCACCAAGAGAGGACTCAGATGCTGAAGATGATCTGTTGACACTGAAAGCCAGATCAGAGTCACTGTCATCAGGCGTTGATCCTTGAGACACTGATGGAGAGGTGGGTGGGCTGGCCTGAACCGTTCCTTATGCAAAAAAAGAGAATAATTGAATACATCTGCCTTCCTTGCAACAATCACTGATAAACTACTGATACCATCTTTATCTGGCAATGACAGAATGAGTCCAACAAAATATTAAAGTGCAACTGTTTATATAATATCTTCCTTGTCCATGCAAAACAGGGTTTCTGCAGGTTTCACCAAGTTAAATTTAAGACTTTAAGACATTTTCAGACCATTATAAATGAAATTTTAGACTCATATAGGGCTAAACGCTAAGGAATTTTTCTAATGGTCCAAATGGAATTCTTTTTATTTGACCCATCAAAAATGATAATTTAATACATTTAATAGTACAATAATACTAATTATTTAATTATAAAAATGTTATAATTTTTTTTTATTTCTTAGCAACATATTTAAATACTGTCTCAAAACAAGCAATCGCTAGTTTTTATACATACACTTGTTTTTAACATAACCTTTCTTTAATATATATATATATATATATATATATATATATATATATATATTTTTTTTTTAACAATAATAAACTAACTGACAGATTTTTGAATGAAGGGTGCATTACTTGATTTTAAAATAATTGAAGGAAACACACATACCATCTACTGTCTATGATTATTTATTGAACAACAGAAATTAATCTGCACCATCCAGACTCGTTACCACTATCAAACTGACCAATCATAATGACTGTGCTAAGTGTCGTCGCGATGTGTAGTTACATTTTTTGAGAGGTGCACAGGTATGTGACTGTGAGAAGGCTGTGCCAGACAATATGCATGCACTCGACGCAGGAGTATAAATCTTAACAGGGCAGGATCACGTAACTCCACACGCGAGTAGGCAAAATGAAAATAAAAAATTGCCCTACTACATCCCGAATTCTACCTAATAATACAACCATAATAACTATCAATAAGCAGCAAGTTAGGAGTTTATTGAGCTTAAAGTAAGTTCATTGTTTATTAACAACAGATCAATAATAAATTGTACTTTAAAATGAAGTGTGAGCTGGACTTTGGATTGATGTAAAGTTTTCATTCTCATGTAATATATTTTCTTCTGTGTGGTTGTGAATCATTTAACTAGACTAGAGGGAAATTATTTTGGAATATTGGTAGTGTCATCTTCAAGATAAACTAAAGTTGACTGTAGAACCTCTTTGAATGTACTAGTTGTGGGATGAGGAACGCTGGGAGAAAACTATTTATAGTGATTGTATTTATAGTGAAGAAGTTATATGTTAAATTGAGCTCACTGTCGCTAACACACACACAACCGAGTCATTCTACAGTGAACTAAAAATAAAAAACAATACCACATACACTAGCGGTCAAAAGTTTGGGGTCAGTAGGATTTTTAAATGTTTTAAAATAAGCTTCTCCTGCTCACCAAGGCTGCATTTATTTCATCATAAATACAGTACAAATTGTACAATTGAGAAATATTTTTGCACTTTAAAATAACTGTTCAAAAGTAGTTTATAATTTAATTTAATAATTTATTCCAGTAATTTTAATGATGAATTTTCAGCTCATTACTCCTGTCTTCAGAGTCACGTGATCATTTAGAAATCACTCTAATATTAATTATTATTTGTATTATTATTAATGGTAATAGTAATAAAAGTAATAATGACTGGAGTTTCATTTGAAACTACATACAATAAGTAATAAATAAATATTTAATAAATAAGTATTTAACAATTTTTTTTACTTGATGAACAGAATCATTTTATTTAAATAATAATAATAAAACAAAAACTAAACCAACTTTTGACCGCTAGTGTATGTCACAGATACATTTGAAGTCAGAATTTTTAGCCCCCCTTTGAATTATTATTTTTTTTCTTTTTAAAATTTTTCCAAATGATGTTTAACAGAGCAAGGGAAATTTTAACAGTATGTCTGGTAATATTTTTTCTTCTAAAGAAAGTCTTATTTGTTTTATTTGGCTAGAATAAAAGCAGTTTTTAATTTTTTAAAACATTTTAAGGTCAAAATTATTAGCCCCTTTAAGCTATAGTTTTTTTTTCAATAGTCTACAAATAAACCATCCTTATACAATAACTTGCCTAATTACCCTAACCTGCCTAGTTAACCTGATTAACCTAGTTAAGCCTTTAAATGTCAATTTAAGCTGAATTCTAGTGCTTGACACATATCTAGTAAAATATTATTTACTGTCATCATGGCAAGATAAAAAAATCAGTTATTAGAAATGAGTTATTAAAACTATTATGTTTAGAAATGTGTTGAGAAAATCTCTTCTCTCTGTTAAACAATATGGGGACAAAAATAAACAGGGCTAATAGTTATGACTTTAACTGTAAATAGCAAAACCAATCAATGTTTTAAATGCTGAATTTATAATATCACGAACTGTTAGATGTAAGAGTTTTCCTTAAATTAGTTTGAAGACAAATATTTTTGTACCTACAAAATAATTTAAATGCAAAATTAAATGTGATTTATAAAAGCCACTATGTAAAGCATACAAATAAACTACTTTGTTAATGCTAAAAAGCATCTCAGAATGCTTTTATACCAATATGAGCACAGAAGCTCAGATAAGAGAGTCTTTGGATTAAATGAACAGGTCAGTGTTTCTCAACCCGCTCCTGGAGGTACACCACAGTACATTTTTGATGTCTTCCTTATCTGACCTATTTCAGGTCTTGGGCCAATCCCAAATGGCATGCTGACCCCTTGTGGTCCTCCTTTTGATCCATGTTATTGTGATGTATTAATGCTTTGCAACTCTTTTAGTGCTACAAGGACCTGTTTTAGTTCCCCTCCTGTTTTAGGTCCCCCTTAATTTACATGCTGCCCCTTAACATTAGAAAACATGGGGTTAGTTTGCAATGTTATGTTAATGATACTGTAGGATTATTTTTCATAAAAACAAGGTGAAATGTCTCCGTCGAAGTTAACAGAATGTATTACTGACGTTGAAGACTGAATAACCAGTATTTTTCTTTTTAAGAAAGACTTTTCTTTTTAAAAAGACTCATTGGAACAAATTCTGTACACAGAAGATTTTGGAATATAATTAGGATCTATGAGGATCTACTGTTGCTTCAGCTTTTATTGTAAAAGTCCTGGGTGTTTTATTAGACAGCAATTTGACTTTATATTTCATTTGTTTCAAAAAGAGCCTTAATTAGTGCTGTAACGGATCACAAATCTTATGGTTCAAATCACATAATTTTTTTAGTCACGAATCAGACCATTTTTTGCATCAAAAGGGGAGGAGACAAATGTAATTTGCTTTCCATTTATTACAAAAATAGTACTGCAACACACTTTTGGTTTTAACAAACAGAACTTAGAACCTGTCATTTTATTAAAAATAAAATGAAGAAATAATCAGCTGAGTAAAAATAAATTGTAAAATATTCAGTACTATGAAAAATTCACTACTACTACTGTTGCTGATAATGCTAAATGTTTAAATCTAACATTAGAATTTGTACAACCCATATTTATTTCTAGTCTCATTTTCAATAAATGATTCAGTTATTCACTCATAAAACTTCATGTTTCATTGCTAGATAGATAATTTGTGAAGAAATATTCAGTGGCATACTTTTTAATGTAATTGCTCCCTACAACTTTCATTTTGAGCATCATTAAATGCATATGACGGTGGTTTTAATCTTTACCATAATCATCAGTGGGTTTATATAAACTATAAACTGTTATCCCAGTACTTGTAACTAATTTGTAACTCAAAAGACTAAGGACTAATTATCTTTCTTAATTTTTGCGTTTTTCAAACACAGAAAATTCGGCAATTCGATGGATTAATAAACATATGCAAATCACAATCATTTATAATTTATGTTCCATGAGTGTTGAGATCCCGATCTTTTAATGATTAATCATGCAGCTTATGCTGAATGCATTGATGCAGGCTAAACAAGTAGTAACAGAAAACACCTTGAAACCCACCACATCCCGAATAACCTTCCACAACTACTTCCGTCATCATTATAATTTACAGGAAAACCTAAATGCTTTCATACATGTGATTTGAAATATGCGAGAGGCAATCCCTTTGTGATTGTTATCAGTATACAAATCACGGATTAACCATGATCCGTTACACCTCTAGCCTTAAACTACCTCTGGAATATTGGCAAGTTACAAAATATGTTGTCTATTTCTGATACCAAAAACTCATTTGCGCATTCATGACCTCAAGATTGGAATTGGTTATCCAACTGGTTATCCAACATCTTTAATAAACAAGTCATTAGGTTTTGCTTAAAGCCTGGTTGATACTCGATGCATTCGCTACTTCGCTTGAGTGCACGCGGTGAATGTGACGTCATCGTGGTGTTTGCGGAGGTTCGCTTTGGGTGCGTGCGACATGATTTCGGCTGGCAGAGCACACTAATTTTTTGACTTAAGTGAACAGTTCGTGCGGCGCCACATTTGATTTGAGTTAAATATGAATCACTTTGATAAGATTTTGTCTGAAACAGGTACGCCTGTACAGACATCTTTATGATCCGTTCATGCGTGATCATAGAGATAACCAGATGGACAATAATTATTGGCTAGAAATTGCAACAGCTGTGGGAAAGATAGTCTTTGTAAAAGGTTTAGAAAAACTTGAGGGATAAGTTTGTTAAAACCAAAAGGCAAAAGTGGAGACCCAGGTGGTTTTAATAAACAATTACAGAATATGTTTTTTTACCATTTATAGGTTTTACACTGATGTATATATTACAATTTTGAATTTAAAACTATTTAATAGTTACAAAACTAAAATGAAGAGACAAATTATAGATTATTTGAATATATCGGTTTACAATATACCCATGCCCTGTTTTTCTAGGCTTTATTTGTGATAATGGTCAGGAAAGTTGGACCATTATTGCCTTTTTAGCATATTGGCAGAGGACAGAAACTAACCAGACAGTAATGTGTGTATTGTGGAGTGAGCTAAATCAAAAAAAAAAAAGTCAGTATTATTTAGAAAATTTACTTTTTTTGTAAAGCAACAAGCATGTTCTGGTGTCATTGATATTATGATAAACTTTAATAGGTAGCACTGTCCGAGATCTGAACAAAAGCAAGTGATGCCTTAAAGTTTGATTTAAAAAAAAATCTTGAATGGTTATAAAAATCTTTATAACCATTAAAATAATTTATAAATATAATAAAAATAATTCGTTTAAAAATGTTGAAAGATATTAATGATATTACCTACTTCCGGAAACTTCATACTTCTATGTTTATCCATCTGGTTTTACGGTCTCTTTCTTTTGAGCGCTCTCTGTCATTTTAAAGAATATCCCAACGGCGAATGCTTCAAGTATAAAAGCCTTGTCCATTTTGTGAGGTGCGCGCGCAGTCAGCAGAGATCCGCGATGTGGCGCCAGGCGAAAGTATAAATCAGCCTCAATGGGTTCTGCTTAATAGTATACAGCTAATAACCTACACCTTTAAATTGTTTAGTTCCTGTGTACTAAACCTGTCTTCTATCATACTTAGAGGCCCTAGGGTCTCAACAAATAAGCTTATGGGTAACTTGTTGTTGAGAAAAAGTTACTTACCTAATATCCTGAGTCGGTTCACAGCTCCATGCAGCGTGAAGAAGGCCCACAGAACCTGAGAGGAGTCAACACACAGGAGACGACCACGCGCCACTCCACAGAGCTTTATTATGCACACTGAAAAAAGTTTTAAAGCAAGGTGAAAATCCAAGAACTGTGATTCTTTCAGCAATCAAATCACAATCAAAGTAAAACTAATACATGTTGCTTTTAATTTTAGACTGAGCCTTCTTAAAAAAGAAAATTCCCTATATTTGAGTGCATTATGTGGGTGATTTCTCTTTTAATTCCATTTACATTTCAAGTCTGATTAATGACAAACATTTTATAACAATAATTCCAGTCAGTATAGTGACGGTGAAATAAACCAGCAAAGCTTTCAACTAAATTGGCTAATTTGCCCAGTTAGGCTTTTTATGTACTAAAACAGTGTCACGGATTGGCCAGGCTCTTCCACCAGCATCACGCAAAGATCACCATCACCTGAGTATTAACCACACACAGCTGCACCCAATCACTTATAGTCACTACATAAGCACACACCTCACTTCACTCAGGGTCCGGTCTCGTTCCTACGAAGCGGACTCTGAGTGAACACCTCCTGGTAATCACTAAACTCTCGATATCAGTATTTTGTACTTATCTGCTCTCTGTCTCTCCTAGTTTGTCCAGTGTTCCCGGTATCCTGTTTGCCTTGTGTTTGTCGTCAGTCTGTCTTCCCCGCAAGCCCTCTGGTGTGTGCATTCGGTCTCCCTCAGTATCAGTCATCCAACCTGCCACCAAGGATCTCTACAAACAACCAGACTCCACTCACTTCTCCTCCGTTCTCCTGATGTGCTTATATGTTGTAAATAAACTTCGTTAATAACTCACTCACCTTCCTTGTCCGTCTGCTTCCCATAACAGAAGACCGGACCTCTACAATCAACAGCATGAGCACTCACGATCCCATTCAAGAGTTGGTGGACTCACTGAAGAGAGTGTTATTGCCATCTACTCCACTTCCCGAAGCACCACCAGCACCGAGCACTTCTTCACCGTCCACCCACTCATCCAGTCCCATGGCTCGACCAGCGCCCTACTCTGGCGGGGCGGAGGAGTGCAATGGATTTCTTTTGCAATGTTCTCTAATATTCACCATGCAACCTGAGTTATATCCCACAGATCGGTCCAAAATCGCGTTCATCTCCCTTCTCTCTGGATCGGCTCTTCGGTGGGCAGAAACCATCTGGCAACAGTCTGGGCCGGTAACCAGCTCCATTCAAGCTTTCATCAAGTACTTTAAGGAGGTTTTTGGTCGCGCAGATGCAGAAGTAGCAGCTGGAGAACAGTTATACCATCTCAAACAGGGAGCCATGTCCACTCAGGATTATGCGCTCCGGTTCCGTACTCTGGCTGCTGCTAGCGGATGGAATGAGCGATCTCTCCTCACCACCTACTGGCTCGGACTGGAGCCCAGCCTCCGACTACAGCTAGCAGCCCTCGACGATACCATGGGGTTGGAGAAATTCATCCAACAATCCCTCCGCTGTTCAGATCGTCTGAGGGTCTACCAGCACGATCTTCCATCTGCACCCCAAGCACTCCTCCGTTCGCCAGAGCCAGTAGTCCCTCCAGAACCTGAACCAATGATTGTGGAATCTGGTAGACTCACCATCACTGAGCGACAGAGGAGGCTGACCCGGGGTCTCTGTATGTACTGTGGTGCCGACAGACATGTCAGGCTGGACTGTCCCATTCGTCCAGCACGTCCCTTGGTGAGTGTGTTCAGTTCTCCCATAGAAAAAATGCATCCTCTCACCACCAATGTCCAGTTAACTACCCCTTCTGTATCTGTTTCAGTCACGGCCCTCATCGACTCCGGGTCAGCTGGAAATTTTATCTCGTACGCCCTCTGTCGCCAGCTCCAACTTAACACCGAAGCCTCGACGCACGTCTACCAGATCCAACCCATAACCAACGCAATCCATTCCCAGGCACGTATCCATCGCAAATGTGAACCTATCAATCTCCAAGTGGGATTGCTCCACAAGGAGGAGATCCAATTTCTGGTTCGGAGGGTGCATCTATGGACATCATTCTAGGGCGCCCGTGGCTGGTGAAGCACGATCCCATCCTCTCTTGGGGCACAGGAGAAATAAAGAAATGGGGTGAAGACTGCAAAACCAGATGTTTTCCCGACCTACCTGTTCAACTTCAGAAACCCCTTACCATCTATGTCACGTCTGTCGAAAGTCCAGTCGATAAACGATCCGTTCAAATCCCGAAGATCTACTCCGCATATAAAGACGTTTTTTTGCCCCAAGAGAGCTTCCCAGCTACCTCCACATCGGCCATGGGACTGCGCCATAGACCTGCTGCCAGACACTCCTATGCCCAAAGGTAGGATCTACCCGTTGTCCCTTCCGGAAACTAAGGCCATGGAGGAGTATATTCAGGAAGCACTGAGTCAGGGGTATATCCGCCAGTCCACGTCACCCGCTGCCTCAAGCTTTTTCTTTGTGGCCAAGAAGGATGGAGGGCTGCGTCCTTGCATCGACTATCAAGTTCTGAATCAAGGAACAATAAAGTTCCGGTATCCCCTTCCTCTCGTCCCTGCGGCCCTGGAACAACTCCGATCCGCCAAGATATTCACGAAGTTGGACCTCCGCAGCGCCTACAATCTGGTCAGAATACGTGAGGGGGACGAGTGGAAGACGGCGTTTGTGACCCCTACAGGACACTACGAATACCTGGTCATGCCCTATGGTCTGGTCAACGCCCCCTCCGTATTCCAGAACTTCATTCACGAAGTCCTCCGGGAGTTCCTCCATATCTCCATCATAGTCTACATTGATGACATCCTGATTTACTCCCGGAGTGAGGCCGAACACCGCCACCACGTTGCGGAGGTCCTACAAACCCTCAGAGACCATCAATTGTACCTCAAGGCTGAAAAATGCTCCTTCCACCTACCGTCTGTTCAGTTCTTGGGGTACATCATTGATCATGAAGGGGTTCGCATGGACGAGGGGAAGGTCACTGCCGTTGTCTCCTGGCCAAAACCAATAACTATTAAAGAACTCCAACGATTTCTAGGGTTTGCCAATTTCTATAGACATTTCATCCACAACTACAGTATCATTACCGCTCCACTGACCAACCTACTCAAGAACCATCCCAAGAAACTCTCCTGGCCTCCCGAAGCCGATGCAGCCTTCCAAACCCTCAAACAATCCTTCACTCAAGCTCCACTCCTGACTCACCCCGATCCTGAAATCCCGTTCGTGGTCGAGGTAGATGCCTCGACAACTGGAGTGGGAGCCATACTATCACAACATCATGGTACACCAGCATTACTCCATCCATGTGCCTATTTCTCAAAGAAGCTCAGCCCGGGGAGAGAAACTATGACATCGGAAATCGGGAGCTATTGGCTATCAAGCTTGCCCTGGAAGAATGGCGACACTGGCTGGAGGGAGCCAAACATCCTTTCCAGGTGATTACAGACCATAAAAATCTCCAGTACCTCAAAGAAGCCAAAAGACTCTGTCCTCGTCAGGCCCGATGGTCCCTGTTCTTCTCCCGATTCCAATTCTCAATATCTTACCGACCTGGGTCAAAGAACATCCGAGCGGACGCACTTTCCCGTATTTATGATCAGCCGGAAATCATGGAGACCCCAGCCAGAATCCTCCCAGAACAGATCACGGTCTGTCCCATCACCTGGTCCGCTCCTACAGTCGTCGCCACTCCCGAATCCAGGACTCCGCCGGGCTGTCCCCCCAATCGTCGTTTCATTCCTGAAAACCAACGGGTAGATCTGATTCATTCCACCCATACATCTTTGGGCACAGGGCATGCCGGGGCCAACAACACCCTCTCGCTGCTATCCCAACGCTTTTGGTGGCCGCACATGGCGAGGAATGTGAGGAGATATGTTCAAGGCTGTAGAGAGTGCGCCATGTCGAAGAGTCCTCGCCATCTACCTGCAGGTAAACTCCATCCCTTGCCCATCCCGAACCGCCCCTGGTCACACCTAGGAGTTGATTTCATGACAGATCTCCCATCATCGGAAGGTAATACCTGCATTTTAGTCATTGTCGATCGATTTTCCAAATTCTGCCGTCTGATTCCCTTCAGGGGCCTACCCACAGCCCTAGAAACCGCCGAAACCCTATTCAACCATGTCTTCAGATGCTTTGGGGTACCTGAAGATATAGTCTCGGACCGAGGACCCCAGTTCATCTCCAGACTATGGAAAGCCTTCTTCAGACTCCTAGGTGTGACCGTCAGCCTCTCATCTGGCTACCATCCACAGACCAACGGCCAGACAGAGAGGAAGATACAAGAAGTGGGGCGGTTCCTCAGAACATTCTGTCACGGTCATCAAAACTCCTGGAGCCAGTTTCTGGGCTGGGCGGAATACGCCCAGAATTCCCTGCGGCAACCTACCACCGGACTTACGCCATTCCAGTGTATTCTGGGATTCCAACCTCCACTCTTTCCCTGGGATGGCGAACCTTCTGATGTCCCCGCAGTGGATTACTGGTTCCGGGAGAGCGAGAGGGTCTGGGACGATGCTCATCACCATCTCCAGAGGGCAGTTCGCAGAGCCAAGGAGGTCTCCGACAAGAGGAGGATTCCAGGTCCTAGCTATGCGCTGGGGCAGAAAGTTTGGATCTCCACCAGGGACATCCGCTTGCGACTGCCCTCCCGAAAACTTAGTCCCAGATTTGTTGGTCCCTTCACCATCCTGGAGCAGGTCAACCCCGTCACGTTTAAGTTACAGCTACCACCACAATATAGAATCCACCCCACATTCCACGTGTCACTCCTCAAACCCTTTCACGACCCTCTGATTCCCTCCACAGAGCCTGGCCATGAAGAGGAACCTCCTCCCCCACTGATGTCGGAAGTCGGTTCCATCTACAAGGTCAAGGACATTCTAAGGTCCCGACGTCGTGGTGGTCATCTGGAATATCTTGTCGACTGGGAGGGATACGGTCCGGAGGAGAGATCTTGGGTCCCCAGATCAGATATATTAGATCCCGCACTTATGGAGGAGTTCCACTCCAATCACCCCGAGTTTCCAGCACCTCGTGGACGTGGTAGACCACCACGGCGTCGGAGGTATAGGCCCTCAGGAGCAGGCCCTGGGGAGGGGGGTAATGTCACGGATTGGCCAGGCTCTTCCACCAGCATCACGCAAAGATCACCATCACCTGAGTATTAACCACACACAGCTGCACCAAATCACTTATAGTCACTACATAAGCACACACCTCACTTCACTCAGGGTCCGGTCTCGTTCCTACGAAGCGGACTCTGAGTGAACACCTCCTGGTAATCACTAAACTCTCGATATCAGTATTTTGTACTTATCTGCTCTCTGTCTCTCCTAGTTTGTCCAGTGTTCCCGGTATCCTGTTTGCCTTGTGTTTGTCGTCAGTCTGTCTTCCCCGCAAGCCCTCTGGTGTGTGCATTCGGTCTCCCTCAGTATCAGTCATCCAACCTGCCACCAAGGATCTCTACAAACAACCAGACTCCACTCACTTCTCCTCCGTTCTCCTGATGTGCTTATATGTTGTAAATAAACTTCGTTAATAACTCACTCACCTTCCTTGTCCATCTGCTTCCCTTAACAAACAGTACACATGTATTTATAATACACCTATAAATATACATTACCTATTCAAAATACCAATACATGAAAAAGGTGGAAACTGCATGACAGCCAGTGTTCACAAACCTGATTTTGTTTTAACCACTTTTTAAAAATCTCTTTGAAATATGTTTAAATATTTTTGCCTTTTTAACTCAATCAGCAGACTATTACAGACAGTTTACCTTGAACTGAAAATGTATGGGCCTGTATACGTTTCTGATGGTATGATAACCTTGGATAAATATATCACGGTTTCATTGTAATTACTGCTCTAAAATATGTCTTAACTGTATGGGTAAAATTTGCCCTCATTGAATACAATATATTTAAGAAACATTTCAAATATTCTGCAGCCGTTAACATGTCAGGCTAAAAAATTCTAATAAATCAATGACTTCTGCTGTCTTCATTAGTTTCAAAAACACTGATTTTTTTTATTCAATTTGATTCAATTCAATTCATCTTTGTATCTAGCGCTTTTACAATGTAGATTGTGTCAAAGCAGCTTCTCATAGAAGACTATAATAAACTGAAGCTGTGTCAGTCCAGTTTTCAGAGTTTAAGTTCCGTTTAGTTCAGTTCAGTTCAGTGTGGTTTAAATTTCACTGCTGTAAGTCCAAACACTTAAGAGCAAGATGCGCAGCTCACAAGTCTCAAACCATGCAAGCCAGTGGCGACAGTGGCCAAGTAACAAACATCACCAATGATGAAGTGAAGGGGAACAAAAAACCTTGAGAGAAACCAGGCTGCTACATCACATAAATAACACGCACGCACACACACACACACGCACGCATGCACGCACCGTTTAAAAAGACATACTTATACCTTTACAAACAGTTTTTTGTGTTTGGTTTTGTGCAATTCTGATTGGTTACACTTCTTGTGATAATTCTTTTACTGCTTGATTTACTTATTAATTGGTATGTCATTTCTGGAGTAAGATGATCATAAGGAATCATTTTATTTAGTGGTGATCAAGTTTTTTTTTTTTTTTTTTCAAAATTAAGCAGATTATATTTTTGTAAATATTGCAATAGTGCCATATCAATACAAGTTAGGCACTACCAGTTGGCTGAACCTACAACCCTGAATCCTGACTACCCTACGTTTATTTGCATTTCTGAGATGTCAGCTACTAAACCTGAATCTGGAATGTTACCATTATCATGTAACCTAATGTGCTGTATCACTTCACTGCTGTTCATAACTGGGACCTCATGGGATGTGCACACTTAAAAACATTGTTTTAACATGAACCCTGAAAAGCCACCTAAAGAGGTTCTCATCCTTTAGACATTCACATTTTCAATGCAGTATGCGGAGGAAGAAATGTGTTTCTGAAGATAAAAGATCAGTGCAATGTGAAAATTTCTGAAATCTTTCAGATAAAAATCATGTGGAAACAACAAATTTTTGCCATTTCATCCCAGCTCTCTGTGTGAGCATGTGTAGTAAGTGACAATTGCTTAAGCGGTACTTTCTATTAAATCTGCACCAATATATAGCGTCCACTGCAAAAAAAAGCTTAGTTTTTGTCTTGTTTTTAGTTAAAATGTCTAAAAATTCTTAGAAAGAAGCATTTTTTAGATAAGTAAAAATGTTTTCAGAAATATTAAGTCAATATTAGGAGTTTTATCAACCTAAATTAAAGAAAAATACTGTTATTTCAAACCAAAAGAAGATTATTGTACTTACCACACTGGCAAATTATTTAGCTTGTTTTAAGGAAAAACTCACTTAATTTTGATTCATTATTTCTCAAAACAAAACAATATTTAAATATTTTTTAAATAAAATGCTTGTCTAGATATTTTTTCATTAACTAACAAAGCATTGGACTGTGGTGGGAAACCGGAGCACCCTGAAGAAACCAATGCAGACACGTGGAGAAAGCCAGGGACTCGAAATCCGTGCTTAATTAAACGAATGCAGTTATAACGTTCATTGTATTTAAGTTATATACAGCCTTATAACAACATTTTAGATACCAAAAAACTAATACTAAACTGTTTAATTCAAAATTCAAATATAACCCTGGACCACAAAAGGTAAGGGGGAACTTTTGGAAATTCAGGTGTATACATAATCTGAAAGCTATAAATAAATAAGTTTATTTGGCCAAGATAAAACTCTTTAAAAGTCTGGAAAAATGAGGGCTCAAAACTCTTTATCTCTATATTGGCTCTAACAGAATTCAAACTGTTAGACGGATTGCAACAGCTCTTCAGATAAAGGGAGACTTTTCCACATATTGTAATTTCTATTGCTTTACTTTCTATTTTTCCTATATTTTAAATGTGTTTAAAAGTGCTAATAGTATTCTACACTATCCTTAAAAATTACTGAAATAAAACTCAGATGTGTCTAATTATATTAAAATAAAGCTTATGAATGTTCTCTGGTGTTATAATACATTTTTCCTTTTCTGTTTTTAACCACACTTGAACTTGTAGTTGACAACCATTTGAATGTGTATTAAGCTAATATTTTGGTTTTATAAAGGCATTGTCTTAAGCCCTGCTCACACTGTAGGATTTTAGCCATGATTTGATCATCCGAGACAAATTTGATATTACAAATCCTAAGCAAATTTTTGTTCATTGGTTTAACGTGTTCATAGATCACTGCTTAATGATCATTGTGTTCAGATTTTTGCTATGATTAAGTTCTGGCAGTGTGAGAAGATTTCAGACACTTTTCTGACAACAGCTACATTGAGCATCAATCTCCTTTTCACATTCCACTGTAATACAGTTCGTTTTGTATAAAGGAAGAAGAAGGCAGGGTCGACGATTAAGGTAATTTTTGTCATATGGCAAATCAACACACATTTTGAGCCTTGTTTCTGGCTCTTTCCTCTCTTCACGTCTCTCCGACCCAATCACTGAGAAGAAACAGGTGTGATCATAACCCTGATTGACCCACTTTTCAGCCGCCGGTCTCCTAAACTGCTCTCCGTTGTTGCGGAGTGTTTGACCACATCTTCCCCGCCACATCTGAGTTTCTCAATAGCAGAAGTCATTATAGTTGGATAAAGAGTGCAGTGAATGGGAGAATACAACAAATATTTTTTTACAATCCTATTTGCTGAAATTATAAATGAAAAATGCCACAATGGTGTATCAAGACCTTCAGAAAGGAAAAAATTGTGAAAGACTGATAACGGATGCCAGAGATGAGAACGATGTAAAATTACTGTCCCATACACTATGCAAAGTTGATGTAATACTGTACATACAGAAATATATTTAAACATTCATACTTAAAAAATAGAAATATTAAAATATTCAATGATTTAAGATGAGCATTAAACGTGAAATAACAGTTTTGTGAAAAGGGTTCATATGAGCGCTGAATCTGATGATGCAAACTGTTTTTTACTGAGGCCCGTTGAGTGAAAAATGTTGTTTATGTTTAATTTCTAAATTATGGTTTAAAATGTTGTATATGTGAAAAATATTGTTTATGTTTGCTGGTATCATTTTAGAACGCGTGAGAGTGAAAGTGTCATGTATGGACGACATCAAAATCCAGTTGAGATTTTTAGGTATATTTGGTTATTTAAGATGAGCAAAATCTGAGCAGAATCTATCACTGGTGATCACCGAAAGATGCATCTCAGTTAGAAATGTGTCTTATGTGTCTTCGCCTAGCTTTGATGTCATGCTGATGTGTGCCAAAAAACTCTGGCACTGAGCACTCCTCTGATTTTGCCTCACCAAAAGCATGATGGGAAATGACTGGCTGACAACACATGTTAATGCTGTGTGGATGAAACTGACAAATTACACTTTGTTCTCTATCTTTTGTTGTTACTAAGGTTTAAATCTGGCTTTGTTGTATACTTTATAGCTTTGTATTTTTGTTGATAATTTTAAAAAAGACCAAGAGAACATTGCATATTTTTATTTATTTAGATTTAAATATGAACAAAAACAAACACACCTTTGTTAAAACATAACGTGACCTATCTAGAATAGTGTTCTGTTGTTTGACTATTTTAACTACTGAGGCTAAAGGCTGATTTAAATTGTGTTCTATATAAAAGCAACAACAAAACCCGGGGTCTATGTATGTACTGTGGTGCCGATGGACATGTCAGGCTGGACTGTCCCATTCGTCCAGCACGTCCCTTGGTGAGTGTGTTCAGTTCTCCCATTGAAAAAATGCATCCTCTCACCACCAATGTCCAGTTAACTACCCCTTCTGTATCTGTTTCAGTCACGGCCCTCATCGACTCTGGGTCAGCTGGAAATTTCATTTTGTACGCCCTCTGTCGCCACCTCCAACTTAA
Source organism: Danio aesculapii (assembly GCF_903798145.1). Lineage (NCBI taxonomy): Eukaryota > Metazoa > Chordata > Actinopteri > Cypriniformes > Danionidae > Danio > Danio aesculapii. The sequence goes on along the minus strand of NC_079448.1, from coordinate 14,204,915 downwards.
CACCGAAGCCTCGACGCATGTCTACCAGATTCAACCCATAACCAACAATATCCATTCCCAGGCACGTATCCATCGTAAATGCGAACCTATCAATCTCCAAGTGGGATTGCTCCACAAGGAGGAGATCCAATTTCTGGTTCTGGAGGGCGCATCTATGGATATAATACTAGGGCGTCCGGGCTGGTGAAGCACGATCCCATCCTCTCTTGGGCACAGGAGAGATAAAGAGATGGGGTGAGGACTGCAGATCCAGATGTTTTCCCGACCCTACCTGTTCAACCTCAGAGACCCCTTACCATCTATGTCACGTCTGTCGAAGTCCAGTCGATAAACGATCCATTCAAATCCCGAAGATCTACTCCGCATACGAAGACGTTTTTTGCCCCAAGAGAGCTTCCCAGCTACCTCCACATCGGCCATGGGGACTGCGCAATAGACCTGCTTCCAGATGCTCCTATGCCCAAAGGTCGGATCTACCCGTTGTCCCTTCCGGAAACTAAGGCCATAGAGGAGTATATTCAGGAGCACTGAGTCAGGGGTATATCCGCCAGTCCACGTTCACCCGCTGCCTCAAGCTTCTTCTTTGTGGCCAAGAAGGATGGAGGGCTGCGTCCTTGCATCGGGACTATCGAGTTCTGAATCAAGGAACAATTAAGTTCCGGTATCCCCTTCCTCTCGTCCTGCGGCCCTGGAACAACTCCGATCGCCAAGGTATTCACAAGTTGGACCTCCGCAGCGCCTACAATCTTGTTAGAATACGCGAGGGGACGAGTGGAAGACGGCGTTTGTGACCCTACAGGGCACTACGAATACCTGGTCATGCCCTATGGTCTGGTCAACGCCCCCCTCCGTATTCCAGAACTTCATTCACGAAGTCCTCCGGGAGTCCTCCATATCTCCGTCATAGTCTACATTGATGGACATCCTGATTTACTACCGGAGTGAGGCCGAACACAGCCACCACGTTGCGGAGGTCCTACAAACCCTCAGAGACCATCAGTTGTACCTCAAGGCTGAAAAATGCTCCTTCCACTTACCATCTGTTCAGTTCTTGGGGTACATCATTGATCAGAGAGGGGTTCGCATGGACGAGGGGAAGGTCACTGCCGTTGTCTCCTGGCCAGAACCAACAACTGTTAAAGAACTCCAACGATTTCTAGGGTTTGCCAATTTCTATCGACGTTTCATCCACAACTACAGTTCATCACCGCTCCGCTGACCAACCTACTCCGAAACCAACCCAAGAAACTCTCCTGGCCTCCGAAGCCGCCGCAGCCTTCCAAACCCTCAAACAATCCTTCACTCAAGCTCCACTCCTGACTCACCCAGATCCTGAACTACCGTTCGTGGTCGAGGTCGATGCATCGACCACTGGAGTGGGAGCCATCCTATCACAACATCATGGTACACCAGCATTACTCCATCCATGCGCCTATTTCTCAGGGAAGCTCAGCCCGGCGGAAAGAAACTATGACATCGGGGAAATCGAGAGCTATTGGCTATCAAGCTTGCCCTGGAAGAATGGCGACACTGGCTGGAGGGAGCCAAACATCTCTTCCAGGTGATTACAGACCACAAAAATCTCCAGTACCTCAAAGAAGCCAAAAGACTCTGTCCTCGTCAGGCCCGATGGTCCCTGTTATTCTCCCGATTCAATTCTCAATATCTTACCGACCTGGGTCAAAGAACATACGAGCAGACGCAACTTTCCCGAATTTATGATCAGCGGAAATCATGGAGACCCCAGCCAGGATCCTCCCAGAACAGATCACAGTCTGTCCCATCACCTGGTCCGCTCCTACGGTCGTCGCCACTCCCGAATCCAGGACTCCACCGGGCTGTCCCCCCCAATCGTCGCTTCATTCCTGAAACCAACGGGTAGATCTGATTCATTCCACCCATACATCTTTGGGCACAGGGCATCCCGGGGCCAACAACACCCTCTCGCTGCTATCCCAACGCTTTTGGTGGCCAAACATGGCGAGGGATGTGAGGAGATACGTTCAAGGGCTGTGTAGAGAGTGCGCTATGTCGAAGAGTCCTCGCCATCTACCTGCAGGTAAACTTCACTCCCTTGCCCATCCCGAACCGCCCCTGGTCACACCTAGGAGTTGACTTCATGACGAATCTCCCATCATCTGAAGGTAATACCTGCATTTTAGTCATTGTCGATCGATTTTCCAAATTCTGTCGTGCTGATTTCCTTTGAAGGGTCTGCCCACAGCCCTAGAAACCGGCCGAAAAACCTATTCAACCATGTCTTTCGATGCTTTGGGTTACCGAAGATTATAGTCTCGGACCGAGGACCCCAATTCATCTCCCAGACTATGGAAAGCCTTCTTCAGACTCCTAGGTGTGACCGTCAGCCCTCTGTCTGGCTATCATCCACAGACCAACGGCCAAGACAGAGAGGAAGATCCAAGAAGTGGGGCGGTTCCTCAGAACATTCTGTCACGGTCATCAAAACTCCTGGAGCCAGTTTCTGGGCTGGGCGGAATACGCCCAGAATTCCCTGCGGCAACCTACCACCGGACTTACGCCATTCCAGTGCATTCTGGGCTTCCAACCTCCACTCTTTCCCTGGGATGGCGAACCTTCTGATGTCCCCGCAGTGGATTACTGGTTCCGGGAGAGCGAGAGGGTCTGGACGATGCTCATCACATCTCCAGAGGGCAGTTCGCAGAGCCAAGGAGGTCTCCGACAAGAGGAGGATTCCAGGTCCTATCTATGCGCCGGGGCAGAAAGTTTGGCTCTCACCAGAGACATCCGCTTGCGACTGCCCTCCCGAAAACTTAGTCCCAGATTTGTTGGTCCCTTCACCATCCTGGAACAGGTCACCCCGTCACGTTTAAGTTACAGTTACCACCACAATATAGAATCCACCCCACATTCCATGTGTCACTCCTCAAACCCTTTCACGACCCTCTGATTCCCTCCACAGAGCCTGGCCATGAAGAGGAACCTCCTCCCCACTGATGTCGGAAGTGGGTCCATCTATAAGGTCAAGGACATTCTACGGTCCCGACGTCGTGGTGGTCAGCTGCAATATCTTGTCGAATGGGAAGGATACGGTCCGGAGGAGAGGTCTTGGATCCCCAGATCAGATATATTAGATCCCGCACTTATGGAGGAGTTCCACTCCAATCACCCCGAGTTTCCAGCACCTCGTGGACGTGGTAGACCACCACGGCGTCGGAGGTATAGGCCCTCAGGAGCGGGCCCTGGGGAGGGGGGTAATGTCACAGATTGGCCAGGCTCTTCCACCAGCATCACGCAACGATCACCGTCACCTGAGTATTAACCACACACAGCTGCACCCAATCACTCATAGTCACTATATAAGCACACACCTTCACTTCACTCATGGTCCGGTCTCGTTCCTACGAAGCGGACTCTGAGTGAACACCTCCTGGTAATCACTAGCCTTCGATCTCAGCATATTGTACTTACCTACTCTCTGTTTCTCCTAGTCTGTCCAGTGTTCCCGGTATCCTGTCTGCCTTGTGTTTATCGTCAGTCTGTCTTCCCCGCAAGCCCTCTGGTGTGTGCATTCGGTCTCCTTCAGTGTCTGTCATCTAACCTGCCACCAAGGATCATCAGAATTCACCAAACTCCAGTCACGTCTCATCAGTTCTCCTTGCGTGCTCCACTGTTGAAAATAAACACTGGTAAATAATCTACTCACCTTGTCTGTCCGTCTGCTTCCCTAACATTAGGACAGGTGTGATGTGCTTTGATTTTCTAGTCTGGTCAGAATCCTAGCAGCAGCATTCTAGATAAGCTGCAACTGTCTGATTGCCTTTTGGGAAGACCAGTGAGGAGCTCATTACAGTAATCTGCTGGTGATAAAAGCATGAACAAGTACTCGGTGGAAACAAAGCATATAATTCTTGCAATATTTTTGATGATAGAATGCTGATTTAGTCACTGCTTTGACATGACTACTGAAATGTAGAGCTTATTTTTTGTTGTTTGACCCCTAGAGCCAAGGTACGCATTCACCTTGAGAACCTCATCTCTATTCCCAAATGCAATGACTTCAGATTTCTCTTTGTTTAACTGAAGAAAATAAATTTTTGACATTTCCAATTGCTAATTTCATCAATGCATTGGAAAAGGATGTCAATGGGGCTTGTTCTTTAAACATATGATAAAGATACTGTTATCTAAGCGTTGCACCATCACACATGATTGATAATGCTGGGTTCTTGCAGTAACGCATATTTTAGTAATTAGTGAGGGATTACAATGTTTTCCATTTTTAAATAATAGGGCTAGATCGCCAGTAGTTTCCTGCGGAGTGGCAAGGTAACTTGGGTGAAAAAGTGTTTTGAATTAAAAAGACAATGTCTAGTTACTGTAAATCACTGAGTGTCAATCTTGCATGCTGCACCTTTAATGTTGACTTGTACAGTGCTCACCATTCAGGATATTCACCCTCTGTCAACTGTAAAATTTCACATCATGGATGTCCATATGTCTATGGATCTTTTAAAAATACTTTTACACATTTTTTTATTAATTCTTTCCCATTGAAGCATCGGACTTTGTGTCTTGGCCCACAAGCACCTCAAAGAGTGGTAGGGGATCTAGACCTTCCTCTGAAAATGACAGCTCACCCTCTAATGCCACGATGGACATCATGTCACTGGTGTCATCGAATGAGAATGCGATCATAATGGGGGATGAACTGCCACTCAGAATCAAACTTGAATAGAGCAAGCTATGTTGGAGTGGGGCGGTGGGGGGGGTGTGGGGCTTGACTCGGCTGATAGCTTAGACCCATTGTAACACTCAAACCAGCCAGAGTGCTTTCTCCACTGTAGGAAGCAAGGAGGGTGACTTGTTCTTTTGCAAGTACAAAACAACAACCTTTTGCAATTCTTAATTGTGCAACGCCTTTACAGTGAGGGCATGAGCTGTGCATGAGCACTGTTTCCAAAAAGACTCAAGAAAGTTTTCCAAGTCAGTAAAGTCTACCACAGTCATCACACTACCTGATCCCACTCCTGTTAATCCAGAGTATCTCTACTCTACCACAGTCAATGGGCTATATGCACAGTTACTGTTTTTCAGCCAACTGTAGACTTCCGGTGAAAGGTTAATGTGGCTATATCAATATTCAAATACATTCAGTTAATAAATTAAGCATTCATTTAGTTGTTCAAGCATAAAATGAGATGATAGACTGTGTAAACACTAACAGTGGCAGCAGGCTAGCACAGAAACTCCATTGAAAATACTGGGGTAAAATAAATGTTTATATTTTAAAGAGATGGCAGGGAAAAATGGAATTGTCTGAACCCTTCCCTACTATCTTATTTCCATGTTGTGTCCACCGATGCCAGTCAACTTAAGTCTAACGATCTGCGCAGTCAGTTCTTTACACAGGAACTGTTCCTGAGCAGATTGCTCAAGATTTTGGCCACGGAGACCATCCCTGAGGCTCTGGCTGCTCGGTATGGCCACAGAGGCAAGCACGAGTACCTTGCTCTCCATTTCAAAGCTGATGAGCTGAGTCCCAAGTAGTTCACTGACTCTGCAGCAGAGGCCTTATCTGAGTTATTTTCCAGTCTTTCCAAGTCTATTGATGAGATCCTGTCACTCCTTGTCCTTACTATTAATAGTGAATGTCCTGTGTCTGTTCCAGAAAGAGCCTTCCCAGGGCCTTCATTTACATTTGAAGCACCCCTGCAACCATTTGTTCAATCACCCTCTCTACATACTGTACTCATACAGAATGGTCATTTCAAAGTCGGAATGTTCTAAATCAACCCAAGTCACTATATCTATCATGTTTGATATCATTTGAAATGTCTCAGTGCGACTGGTACAATTGTCTCATTTCCTCAAAAATAGACATAATCAAAACAATAGATATGTAACTTCAGGTATCTTTTGAACCACTGTGAAGGGTGTGCCTTTCCTATAGGCAGAAACTCTTCCACTAAATGCAAATGTCTTTGTTATTCACACACCCCTTTCCTTGAGGGCATTCTTGGATTTACTACTTAAGGGAAAGTTTCTAAATGTTCAGGGCAAATCTGTTATCCAGATCAGCCCATAGTGTGGAACTTTATGTTCCATGCTACGTATATTTTGAAGTCAGGTATGCATCTTTTAATCTTGGATTTATCTTTGAGAAATTGAGTCTTATATTGATCGTTTATGAATTGACTGAATGAATTGGCATAATACACATTTACCTGACTATTAAATTGTTATGTTTGAACACATTTTGCTTACTCTGTAATTATTCATTCTATTAGATTACGCTGTATCCTTGTTTCCGCACTTCCTGTGTCAGGTCAGTAGATGGACTAAAATCCAGTTGAGATGGAGCATTGGGCACACTAATTGTATTTTAGGGATCCGACTGACTCTTGGTATTGATTCAAGTGTACTTAGATGGAAAGGGCGTTAACTTCATCTAGGACAAACAAGGAGTTGCACGACTAACCTAGATAGGGTACCCGACCCTGGTTTGAAAGTAATGTTATTCTAAATTAAGTGTATATGGGAAACCATGGGCTTGGCTAAACCCAAATTATTATAGAGTACAGTAGTCGGTTACATTTATAATAATGGCCCCTAACCTCTGATTGGAAATGATAATGTCTTTACTCAAGGGTGTATATCTGAGGAGGACTAATCAAAAATACTGTAGACTGAGCAAGCATGGGAGCGGCCATCTAAAAGTAGTAGTCATCTACCTCTGTTTAGTATTCAAGACTGACAAGAGTGTGACCGTGAGTGATGCCTACAGCCGGGGCTATTTCTCTGAGCGACATGAGCACCCGAATGAACAAATGTGATAGTTACGAGTGAAGATAAAAGGTTCAAACATTTATCTAAATTATATATTGATATAATCTTAATGTTTTATGATTGGAGTCAGATAAAACAAAAGAAAAATATATTAATGTTTCTAAACCACCTCATATTCAAATTGGAGTCAGATGTGAGTTAAATTTAAAGTAAATCAACATTGTGCACTGGAAAGACCGAACAGGCATTGAACCTTCATCCACCAGTGGACACCTCCACTGGACCAACTGGGTGGACCTTACACTACATTTATGCGTTAATTGTTTTTGACAAATAAAATATTATCGAAGTAAATGAAGATTATTTTGCAATTTTTTTCAGAGTACATTCGCAGAGTTTATTAATATTCACAATCATTCCAAATATGGGCATCAAGGAGCTTCTGGTTCAATGGCTATTTAAGGGTAAAAATTTGCATATTGTTAAAAATTACCATTTCTAGGTCATTTTTGAACTTGATATCAGAAAACAATTTAACTTATTGAATCAATGCCCTGTATGGCACTTCTAATTAAAATGGCAAGTAACGGTTCTGAATTTAGGCCAAAAATGTAGTTGTACAAGAAGGGGATTAAATATATTTTCCACTTTCAAGGTCATCACATTTTTTAACAAATCATTACTAAACTTCTACTGTTGTCACTTGCATAATAGTGTGGAACACAATGTAAATGTAATTCGACAAAATATGAAACAGACTTTGATAATCTTCATGACTTTGATAAACTGACAACACTGATAAAAACAATGGGCAAGGCACTTCCTCATTCTGTGACTGGACAATAAGATCATTATTTCAAGATCAAGGTGTCTTTATTAATATAATACATTTTACAAATGTAAGTTAGTTTCACAGAGAGGAAATTTAGCAGTCCATCACTAAAATTGATTCCACATGTACATGAATACACTGTACCACAATATAAAATGCATAAATTTAGAACAAGAAAGTCATGATGAAAACCTACACACACATACACCCAGGAACAAATTGCCATCTCTGGCAGAGAATGACACTCACTGATCTATTACCATTTTATTAAGTAATTCTATTGCTGCAGATCTAAAAAGTTTTTTTTTTATCTTTCTAGCTTACTATCTCTAAAGTATCTGTTAGTTCTCCATCTAGGGGCTGCAACTACCAGCATAGAAGCTGAAATTTAACAAACAGCTGAATTTCAATTTCAGTTTGGTCAACAGACTGTAAGAAGAGCTGGCAAGAATTTTGTTTACAACTGTTTATGAAGCATTTTATCAACAATTTTATCTACTGTGGTAATGTCATAGCTGTTCGAGCAATTATATTTTGTTCATATATTATATTATGTTAAGTTAAATTATATTTTGTTGAATTATCTTTGTGTGCTCTTTTTTCCTACTACTTTAAAATGATTAGCAATTTGTAAAATTTATCATTATATATTTTTCATATTTTATTTATACCACTTATCAATTGATTACTTGTTATTTAATTGATGTTTTGTTATTTAATTGACCAGAACAGTGTCACAATGGAATGAGACATTACTCTAAATTCTTACTATAAATGCTGAATCAATCTCAAACTGTTTATTCTGCAGTATCTTAAAAAAAGTTATTCAAAGCTAATTGTGGGTTGAAACAGAGACTTCTTTTCAGTGCCCTTTGGTGATATTTTTCTTGTCAGTTTTTAATGATCTTAGTGGGCAAGACGTTTAAAAAAAATAAAGACTGTAATGTATATGATAATCTGTAATTTAAAGGCTGTCAAATATTGATAGTTTATTCCCCTTTTAAATTGTTAAGATTTATATAGGCTATATGTAATATTATCTTCCATCAACATATGAAAACGTGCTGGATAAGTTGGTGGTTCACTCTGCTGTGGTGACCCCCAGATTAATAAAGGGACTAAGCTGAAAAGAAATTGAATGAATATATATATATATATATATATATATATATATATATATATATATATATATATATATATATATACACAGTAGTGTAGCAAACAGGGGGGAACAGGGGGGTTACATGATTAATAATTATATGAACGTATGAATGTATCTCATACAGTATATATATATATATATATATATATATATATTTTTTTTTTTTTTTTTTTTAATTTTTTAACCATTCACATAACTCCACCCATTGGAAGTTTTTACACAAGAACTAAATATGAACCCACTCTGGTCTGTGGGTGGGAAATAAAGTGCAATAAAAGGAGCTCACTGCCTCTGAAAGTGATTAATTACTTTCTCAACACGTCTCTGTAAACAAACCACAATGCTGGCGCAGATTGTTCTTCTACTTTGTTTGTCAGGTGAGTTTGAAAACTAATTTTGACTTTAAAGGAACATCATTTAGGATGTTTCCAGCATGTTTTGTATCAAAAGTAATGTTGTTTTTATGTTTAGTCATTACTTGAAAGTTTAAGCTATAGTTGTGTAGAAAAAACTTTAATAATTGCTTTTTGCTTCTACGTTCTTATAAACAGCCATGGCAACAGCAGCTGATGATTGTCCTACAGTGGTAAGTTGAGCAATATATCCTTATGCTCTCTATCTTTTTTTTTTTTTTTGTCTTTTACCAGCTATTTGTATATGCTTTATTTACAGCCCAACTGCATTAAATACCACCTGCCCCACTGCACCAAGGAATATAAGCCTGTGTGCGGTACAGATGGAAATACATACGCAAATGAGTGTAATTTGTGTGTGAAAATTTTGTAAGTAGACCTACATGTAATTCAATTTTGTAATGTTTGGTTTATCTACTTGTTTTAATGTACTCTTTAAACTGACCATCTTGTTGCAGTGAGGAAAAGGTCAACATCATATTAATCTCCAAAAAGGGTGAATGCTGAGCCAGATGCATTCATTTTATTTGGGATGACGTGAACAATGTCTTGCTTTTTAATGGGTTTTCATCTCAAAATGAAGAATTTGTTCCTTTTTAAAGTATTCAAATCTTTAAATAAACCCTTGATGTACAAGTCAGTGTTGTGTTAAATGAATTTTGATATTAGAAAAATTTAACTATGAGGTCTAAAAAAAATTGTTTTGAGTCTTTTTTTGAGAAATTTTATCATGACATGAGTTTCAAAATTACAAAAATCTGATGAAGAGAAAATGGTGTAGATAAAGCCCTTAGTGTAGTTAAAATAAATGTGCATGGAACAGTCTTTTTTACAAAGTTGTTGCAAAATGATTTTTTAAGAATAAAAATGGTGTCAACTTCAATCATGGGGACCGAAGCTTACTTGTTTGTTACAAATAAAGTAGTACAAATTAATAATAAAAACAAACAAAATTCAGTTTCCCTCTTTGGAATGATAGAAAAGTGATAAAAGGTTTTGGCACACAAAAGTAATACTTTAACACTGAAAATAAATAACAATCTAAATAAAAACTGTCGTCATCTCTTTGGGACTAAATATAACTACAGTACATACAAAGCAATGTAGTCGAAGCCTGCTGGACCTCTGCCTGAAAGGCTCTGTTATTAAAATATATTACAACTTTGTTTTGTATTTTCATTTTGTGCATTTGAACCAAATAGTCAGGGGAAAAAACTCCAGCTAGCTTCTTACTTAGTGTCACAATAACCAGCAATCTAACTTGTATATATTGCTGGAGAACATTCACCACACCCGGAGAACAATTCTGTCATTATAGGAAGTACAAATCCTGTCATCCACCACACACACACACACACACCTGTTTCAGTTCTCCTTTCATTACTCATACACACAGCTGGAAGCTGCGAAGACTAATTACATAGACCATATACAGCACACACACAGACCTTGCTGAGTCTTGTTGGTGCAAACCCTGCAACAGTACGAAGTGTTTCTTGGTTTAGTCTCTCCGTGTTTTGACCCTTGCCTTGTTTTATTGTTTACATTGTCTGCCACCTGCATTGACCTGTTCCTTGACTATGCTGCTGGATTTCCTTGTATGTACCCATTTGTAGTGGTCGGCAAAGCGAGGCTTCATGAAACACTGAAACAGTCAAAGCAAATGTGTCGAAGCTTCAAAATGTTTCTAAACCTGTCTCTACAGTGACACCTAGTGGTCGTTTTTTATGTATTGCCCTGGAACAGCTTCAGCAAAGAAACAGTTAAGCAAATCGAGGTATTAAACTACATGTTTATAGAATTGAGCTTTAAGTGATTTAGTGAGAGTGGTGAGAGTTCCAGAATAGCATGCTGAGATAATGGCTTTGAATCCAGGATGATGCAGCTATAGACATTCGTTTTTAAATGCTCTGTTCTTGTAATGTGTTTTTGTTTTAACATTGGTCTGACATCCCAATGAACACTTTGTGGATCAAATATGTCTTGTTTGGCCATAAAAAGTGACATTATTAAAATACATCAAGTCATAGTTTAAGAGTATTTGTACAAGTCGGGATTCAAACTCAGGGCCCTTGCAGCACAGTGACTCTGTGCACATGCACAGTTGACTAGGCTACATGAGATGGAGGTTTTTTACCGACCTTGTCAGTCAAACGCAGATTTGCCAGGCCTCAAAACACATCTTTAAAATGCAAGAAGATCCCTTTACAGTTTTCTAAATTGGTAGATAATATGTTGTTTGTCTGCAGCGTGATGTTCAGTCTAGTGATTCCGTCAGGTTGGATTCAGTTTCGGTTGGTGCTTTCATGTTGTGTGACTTGACACATCGGGAATAGCCAGATAACCAATCACTCTGAAGAGTAAGAAAATGAATGCCTATGAATTGACAAAGCATACCTTTGCTCCTCACAGATACTGCCAATCTAATCAGTTTAAAGCCAGCACCTTGGAGGAGAGCAAACCTCGGAAGCCTCACGTGACTGAAGAAACAACATCTGCTGAACTGAATCTAGAGAATCAAGCTTCATGTATCCAGTGAGGGTGAAGATGCAGATGAGCTCAGTGATTCTCCCATCCCTGGGTGTTTCAATGAGTACTTCTAAAAGAACAGTCCAATAAAAGAGAAGATTTCCCCTAAGATCAACACTGTCAGGCAACGCATCTTTTTCTAGATGCTGTTCTGACCATGCGTTTCTGGATACGGTGGTTCCTATTTCCGGATGATGGGCATTGGTACAAGTTGGGCGAACTCACCTGACACAAGAAGAGCATAATCGGCAATTTTAACACAACTAGTGTCTTTACTGTGTCAACCCGGGCACATTAAAAATGCCTGTCCCATCAGACACATCTAGAGACATGAGTTCAGCTGCTATACAGTCTATCAATAATCATAGCCTGGACATTTGCATAATCCTGTCTTTTGGAAAACAGAAAATTATTACTAAGGCTATGATTGATTCCAGTGCAACTTCATAGATTATACTTTTGTAAAAAGTAATGCCATACCTCTAACTCTCTCTCACTCTTCCTTAGCAGTCTCACTGTTAGATGGGCGACCCCTTGGGGACTGGAGAAGTCCATCATCTGACGCAACCATTTTCACTAAAGACGGCTCATTACACTCTGAAAAATACGTTTTTACGTCATCGAATCACCCACACACCCTGTAATCCTAGGATTACCATGGTTACAACAACATGATTCCATTATATCCTGGAGGAGTGGAGAAATCATCCGATGGAGTGAATCCTGTTTCACGGAGTGCATACAACTCATATCGCCTCTTCAAATCAATGCTGTATTAATCACTGATTAATCATCTCCTACCAGGCACTATACCCCCTTGTGCAGAATCTTCTCACTGTCTCAACCAGAGTCTGAAGCAATGCAAGTGTATATCGAGGAGGAGGTCGACAAAGGGTTCATCTGCCCATCGACTTCACCAGCGTCTGCAGGTTTTTTCTTTGTAAAGAAGAAGAATGGAGCCCTCTGTCCATGCTTTGTTTACAGGGGTTTGAACGAGATAACAGTGAAATACAAATATCCACTTCCGCTCATCCTATTTGCACTGGAACAACTTCGCTCCGCCAAGATCTTCACCAAGCTTGATCCACGTAGTGCACACAATCTGGTGAGAATAAAGGAGGGGGATAAATGGAAGACAGCTTTTTCTACAGGTAACAGGCACTATGAATATCTTGTAATGCCCTTCGGGCTAGCAAATAGTCTATCAAATTTTCAAGCGTTTGTTAACAATGTATTCAGGGACATGTTAAATCGCTGGGTGATTGTCTGCATAGACGATATATTGATCTATTCAAACTCTCAGGAAGAACACATTCAACACATCCGAGCAGTGCTACAACATCTCATAGATCATCATCTATACACCAAACTGGAAAAATGTAGTTTTGGAGTTCTGGAGTTTAATCAGACCTGTAACCTATTTATGATATGTGATCGGGCCGGAGGGAGTTGCGATAGAAGAACAAAAAGTAGATGCTGTGCTCAACTGGCCACAACTCACCACCTTAAGAGAATTACAAAGATTTCTGGGCTTTTCCAACTTCTATTGATGATTATTAAAAATTTCAGCACAATAGCTGCGTCCCTCACGTCTATGACTAGAAAAGAGAGGAAACACCTGAAATGGACACCAGAGGCAAAACAGGCATTTAACAATCTCAAATCTAGATTTGCATCAGCACCCATTTTGTGTCCTCCTAACCCAAAACAATTATTCGTAGTTGAATTGTGTGCTTCCGACAGCGGAGTTGGAGTGACATTATCGCAAAGCATGATTCGTCGGCTAAACTCCACCCATGTGCATTTTTTCACGTAAACTCAACTTAGCAGAGAGAAACTACAATGTAGGTAATAGAGAACTTCTTGCTATAATGGCCGCCCTAGAAGAATGGAGACATTGGCTAGAGGGAGCTAAAGAGGTATTCTCTGTGATCACAGACCTCAAGAACCTTGAATACATTCAATCTGCTAAGAGATTAAATTCACAGCAAGCCAGTTCTTTAACCAGTTTAATTTCACGGTCACCTATCAGCCTGGTTCAAAAAACGATGCTCTCTCACGATTATTCGAGCGTGAAAGACAACAAACCACCAATGAACCCATATTATCAGAGAAGACACTTATCGCACCAGTACAATCGGATCTGATGACAGAAATTTCTCAAGCTCAAGCCCAAGAAACCCACCTTTCCAACTGCAACACATTGTTCATTCCACAGTCCCTCAGTGAGAACGTTCTACACTCAGTACACACTGCATTAAGTTCGGTAATCCTGGTATTAATGGCACTTTACAACTACTCCAAAACCATTTCTGGTGGCCCAACATGCAGAAAGACACCATCCAGTTTGTCCGTAAGTGCACCCTTTGCAATGCACATAAACACTCTCTCCTCCAACCGGCAGGTTTGTTACAGCACTTACCCATCCCCAACCGCCCTTGGTCACATTTCGCTATTGACTTCGTCACTGACTTGCCCATCTCTCAGGTTAACACAACCATCCTCACTGTCATCGAAAGATTGTCCAAGGCCTGTCACCTGATACCCTTCCCTAAATTAACATCTGCTTTGAAAACAGCAGAATAACTGTAAAATTTGGTATTTCGTTTCTATGGGTTTCCAGATGACATTACATTTGACCGCGGACCGCAATTCACATCAAGATTATGGAAGGCATTCTGTCAGCAACTAAACATCAGCCTCACTGTCCAATATTTGGATAGGTTGTCAATGGGACTGTAGAGGGAAACAGTGACCATAAGAATGAACTTGGACATTCTGCTGTTAATGTTAACAGAGTTTCTGCTGTTAGATTGGAGTAGCTGGCTTAACAACCAGTTTAATCAGAATTTCAGTGAAAAGACTGTTGAGAAAAAGGAAATGTCAAGGAGAAGATCTTTGGCTCATGAGTATTATGAACAGTACAGTCATGCTCCAGGATGGACATTACAGATTAAGATTGCCATTTAAGTCTGATGTCACATTACCAACTAAACTTTGTGTTGCTAAGCAATGGTTGTTGGTTTAAAAAAGAAATTGGAAATAAACCAAGAATTTCACCTTTTCTTGATGACATTATACACAAGGGCTGTGCTGAGAAGGTACCTGATTATTAACTTAATCGTGTGGATGGTAAAGTTTACAATAAAAATATGACCCTATTTTATGCATAATAGGGGCTCTTTAAGCCTTTAAGATTCTTTCTTTAAGCTTTTTTTCCCTAATCTTTTTTTTAAGTGTAATGGAGCAACTATGTCTAACATGCTAGAAAGGATAGAATCCGTAGTTTCAGTGTCAAGCTCTTCTAGGCTGCCTGGAATATTATGGTAAGTAGAAAGATCAGGTAGGTTACTGACAGTCTTTATGAATATGGTATGAGGTATGATTATGCCGATGAGTAGGCCCTGAGACATGCTGTTTCACTTCAACAGAGGCTAATATGTCTAAGAAGGCCAGACTTAAAGCATATTTTTCATTATCTATATGAATATTAAAATCACCAACAATTAAAATTTAAATGTGGCCAGAACTATTTCAGATAAGAAATCAACAAATTCTTTTGTAAAGTCGGGATGGTACCCTGGAGGCCTATATACAGTTGCCAATATAAATTTAGATTGACATTTATTGTTTAAATTGCACACTGAAATATACATTACTATTAATTCAATTTAATTCAATTCACCTTTATTTGTATAGCGCTTTTACAATGTAGATTGTGTCAAAGCAGCTTCACATAAAAGATCATAGTAAATAGAAACAGTGTCAGTTTAATTTTCAGAGTTTAAGTTCAGTTTAGCTCAGTTTAATATGGTTTAATAGTCACTACTGAGAGTCCAAACACTGAAGAGCAAATTCATCGATGCGCAGCTCTACAGATCCTGAACCATGCAAGCTAGTGGCGACAGCGGCGAGGAAAAAAAAACTTCATCAATTGGCGAAAGTGAAGAAAAAAACCTTGAGAGAAATCAGACTCAGTTGGGCACGATCATTTCCATTTCTCCGCTGACCAAATGTCTTGTGCAGAGCTGCAGCCTCAGCGGCGAATGAATTATATTTGAAGTCACATCACTGAGTAACACTAAAAATATTAGTGTATATTATGTCAACGCCTCCACCTTTGCCTTTAAGATGCGGCTTGTGTTTATAATGATATCCTTCAGGTGAAGACTTGTTTAGGATCATGTAATCATCTGGTTTTAGCCAGGTTTCTGTTAAACAAAGCGCATCTAGCTTTATGATTTATCAAATCATTAACAAAAAGAGTTTTAGAGGAGACTGATCTAATGTTCAATAATCCAAATTTTATCTATTGATTACCTTTCGTTTTTATTTGAGAAACATCAATTAGATTGTTACCTTCGAATGGGTTTGGGAGTTTTTTATATTTAGAGGTTCAGGGAACAGACACAGACACAGTGTTCTTACATCTAGGTGGCTCTACGTGCTGTAGATTATCTGAGTTAGGTAAACTGTGAAGGTTAGCAGACAGTTGGTTAAGATAATCTGACTGCTCCCTGCCCTGGGCCCCAGTTAGTCAAGTGTCAACACCAAATCTATATGCCAGATTACTAGAGAGAAGAGCTACCCCAGCTCGGGTGGGATGAAGATCATCTCTCTTCAACAGGTCAGGTCTACCCCAAAAACTTGGCCAATTGTCTACAAAATGTTATTCAGTGGGCACCACTTTGACATCCAGTCATTGAGTAATGAGAGTCAGCTGCGGAACTCAGGGGAGGGCAGGGGACCAGAGCATATCACGGTGTCTGACATCATCTTTGCAAGATCACACACCTCTTTAACATTACTTTAAGTGATCTCCGACTGACGTAGCCGAACATCATTAGCACCGACGTGGATAACGAGCTTACTGAACACTAGATTAGATTTAGCCAGCATTTTTAAATTTCACATGATGTCAGACGCTCTGGTTCCCGGCAGATATTTGATTATGGTGGCTGGTGTCTGTATTTGCACGTTCCGTGCTATGGAGTTGCAAATTACTAGGGCACTTTCATCAGGTTTCTCAGTGGGTGCATCACTGAGGGGGCTAAACTTGTTTGAGGTTGGAACGGATATAGTGTTTTCTCCCACCTTTAGATTCTCTCACAGTGACCCAGCCGTCTCTCTGTGAAGACGCAACAACCAGAGCCGAACAATGTGCATAGAGGCTAGTTTACATCACTTTGTAGATGTATGTGAGACTGGGTATGGCGCAGTTTATTGCCTGAAGATGCTGAACAGTGCAGACAAGGTTCATGTGACTTTTTTGATGGGTAAGTCCAGAGTAACACAATTGAAACCTGTGACCATACCTTGTTTAGAACTTACAGCAGCTGTCTTGGCTGTCAAGAAGGACATCATGTTTAAGAAAATGCTGCAACTACCATTGGAGGATTCTGTCTTAGAGCAATAGTGCCACTGTTCTTAATTACATGAAGAGTGAGAACAAATGGTTCCATACATTTTTCGCTAATAGAGTGTCCTTTATAAGAGGCACAACACATCCTCAACAGTGGAAGTATGTACCCATTAAAGAAAACCCAGCAGACGATGCATCTCATGGTTTGAATGTGAAATCTTTTTTTGAATAATAAATGATGGCTAAATGATCCTTGTTTTCTAAGGAAGCCAAGTGATGTACAGAACCCACCCAAGTGATTCATGGGTTAAACTGGGTCATAATGGCAGAAATGAAATGCTTTCTAAGCTTCGATGTAAGTATTGGTTAATAAATGCCAACTCTGTTTGTAGACGTTTTGAGGGAAAGCTGGGTAAACAATGGATGGCAGACCTTCCAGTGGAAAGAATCACTCCTGATTTATAACTTTTTAGTAATGTAGGGGTAGATTTATTTGGCCCAAAAGAAGTAAAAAAAGGACGTGGCACAGTGAAAAGCTATGGAGTGCTGTTCATTTGGAAATGGCATAGTCACTTGACACTGACTCATCTATCAATGCTTTACTGAGATTTATCTGTCGTTGTGAACATGTTTCACTTATGAGATCTGATAAAGGGACTAATTTTTTCAGTGCTGAATGGGAGCTAAGAGAGGCACTATGCAAGGAGAAGATTTAACAAGCCCTGTTACAGAAGATTTAATCCACCTTCAAGCCTTAATTTTGGAGGAGTGTGGCAACGTTTAATTCGACTGGTGAAACAAAGTCTGTGTGTTGTTCATCGACAACAAACATTGGATAAAGAAACCCTGCAAACTGTGTCTTATGTGAAGCTGAAGCAACTCTAAATGATCAGCCCATTTCTAATCTCTCCCACCACCCTAATGATTTGGAAGCTCTCACACCTAACCACCTTTTGCTTTTAAATGGAAACCCTGCGCTACCTCTTGATTTATTTGAAAGGTCTGATGTACAGTATATGGCAAACGAAGATGGAGACAAGTGCAATATATTCCAATATACGTGAATACCTACCCTTGTTGCAGAAGTGTCAAAATTGATCAAGAAACATAGAAATCTTTCTGTTGGAGACATTTTGATCATTGCAGATTCTACTGCACAACATGGATCATGGGTTCTAGGAAGAATGATTGAGAATTATCCAGACAGTAGAGGTTTAGTTTGTTTTATAAAATTTAAAACCAAATGCAACATCTTTGAACGTTCAATTAGTAAGCTTTGCCTTCTTTTGTAAGCAACATAGGCAAATTATGGGATAAGCAGTTAAACAGGTGTTAAACTAAACAGAGGTTGTGCATTTATATTTGAATTTTGAATTCAAATGTAATGCTCCATATTATATGAATTTGTAATTGTTATGCCATCTTGACAAACAATTAAGGGGTCGGTATGTTGGAGCCATACATTTTGTAATTGCATCTGGTCACTAGGTGGCAGTATGATACTATATAACTGTGGCATCACTGCACTGAGGAAGTGTGTTGGTAGGAAGCACAGTTTTTGACCGTACATACTAAAGAGTAGTGTGCAGTACAGATAATAGAATGCAGTTGTTTTGGAAAACAAATAAAGACATTTTATTTGTATCTATTTTGCCTACGGACTGTAACATTTACGCTTACAAAAATTGCTTACTCTACCAACATTATCAGCAATTGGAAAGCTGCTACAACGTATTTCAAATACAAATTAGTATTTTGTAATTTGTATTTGATAGGGTTGATGAAAATGGCTTAATATTTTGTATCAAAATACTTTAGTGTCTTGTATTTATGTAGTTCCCCAGCAGGAGGGGATTTCCAATGCTATGTTGAAAACTTTTACTATGGGGATTTTACCAGAAAGCCAATCATCTGAAAGAGTAATAAAACAGGCCAATGAAATGCCAATGAATTGGCGGCATCAGCATACGCAGCTGGCAGTAATTACAGCTGTGAAAAAAGATGCCAGTCATGTGTTGTTAAGTTCCTTTTTGCTTTCAGAGCTTCATGGTACTGAGAGAGTCTTTGGTTCCTTCATTGAGAGAGTGAACAAGAGAAGTTGCCGGTGATCGATGGGCAGTTTTCTCCTGGTCTCAGAGTGGGCGACAACGCAGTGGCAGACGGTCGAACTGGGTCCATTCTCCAATCCATGGGTGTTCTCCGGTCCGGTTCTCCTAGAGCAGTTTGTATAAGAGCAAATTTCCTAAAAGAGCAACATGATCGTGCGCATCTTTTTAAAGATGTCATTACGACCGTGCGTTTCTGGATGTGGTGGTTCCTCGGATGATGGGCACAAGCACTATGTTGCATGACTGGTTGGCAAGTCGGTTGGCACTCAGATCTGAGGGTTACAGTGGGGGTCATTCCACCACCCTTGGGCTTGCGGACCTCCCACTCCTCAGCGTGCTTCTACCAAGCTTCGAGTGAGAGAAGTGCTCTATTCTCTCGGATGGTCGTTGGCATCGATCAAGAGGGTCGGGGACCTGGAGGCTTTTTCGGTCAGTGATTCATGCCTGGATTTCGGGCCAGCTTATTTTCACGTTATCCTGAGACCTAGGCCTGGATATGTGCCCAAGGTTCCTACCATACCCTTTAGAGGCCAGGTAGTAAGCCTGCGAGCGCTGCCCATGGAGGAGGCAGACCCAGCCCTTTCTTTGCTGTGTCCCGTTCACGCGTTGCGATTTTATGTGGACCGCACTGAGAACTTTAGATCCTCTGAGCAGCTCTGTTACAGTGGTCGGAGGAAGGGAAGTGCAGTATGCAAGCAGAGGTTGGCCCACTGGATAGTGGATGTCATCTCCTTCGCTTATCAGTGCCAGGGTGAGCTGTGTCCCCCGGGAGTGCATGCGGCACCTCTTTAAAAGACATCTGTAGAGCTGTGGGCTGGGCGGGCACCTTAATCTTCATGGGATTTTATAATCTCAAGTGGAGCTGATTTCCTCACATGTGCTGATAACTCCAGTAAATGAGGAAAATTTGGATTGGTGCTGTAACAAGCTGCGCATTTTTCTCTAACACAGAGATACATGTGTTTTTTTTTCACTTTGTCCAGTTGAGTTCCCCATTTGGCGAGCCCTATGGAGTTCCTCCGAGGCCCCCGGTACCTGACTCGGGTTGGCGGAGGAATCGGGTGCCTGGCACATTACCTTGTTGGCATGACTGCTCGGTCAGCCCGAGTTCTGGGTATAGGTGCCGGCTATGCGCGATCCCCACTGGCGATCCCATGTGCTTCACTCAGCCACAGTATAGTTGCTATGTATGCTTTGGGGGAACGGAAATGCTATATTCCTTTGCCACAGGGATTGCGCCTTAGCTGACAGCTGTAGTTCGGCTCTTCAGCTAGAAAAGGTACTTAGCGCCGCACGGCTTGCATCTTTATCCACAGCTGATTGGGATTGCTGACAGCTGTAGTTCGGCTCTTCAGCTAGAAAAGGTACTTAGCGCCGCACGGCTGGCATCTTTATCCACAGCTGATTGTTATTGCTGCCAGCTGTGTACGCTTTTTGGCGATATCCCCATAGTGGAAGTTTTTCCACATAGCATTTCCGTTCCCCCCTCCTGACCCGCGGACCCCCCACTCCTCATCAGTGCGCTCTGTCAAAGCTTCAAGTGGAGTGGCGGGCATGACACCGGGGACCAGATGTCCATCGCTGCACCGGTGGGTGGAAGGTGGGTTAACATGTACTGATTACAATCCAGACCCACTGCCGCCCTCCGTGGTTGTCAGTGAGGTCTCGGTTTAAAGTCGGACATGTTAGCTGTGCTTAACCAGGCTGCTTCAGTGTTCGAACTGGAGATAGCTCATTCCCCAGCTTGACCTCCAGACTAATAAGATGGGTGTTACAAGGAGGTCAAAAAGGTTAAACCTTTCAAGCCCCCGTCTCCTTCTTCCCAGAGGTGCACAGTGAGCTTACGCAGGTATGGAGGACACCTTTCTCTACCCGGTCCTCGTGTGTCCCGCTCTCACCACCCTTGGAGACAACACATACAAAAATACATACAAATACATTTAGAATGTTACTATTGGAATGTGAAGAGACTTTCAACCAGCTCAACAAAAAATGTTTCTGAAGACAATCACCTACTGCACCTTTAAGTTACTATGGAGATTTTTTTTGTTTGCAGCTTGGTCAACCAAGATTAATCCTAGTAATTTTATAGAGTTAGTTTTGATGTCAATGCTAGGTCATGCAATGTCAATGTCTATGCAAATTCAATCTGTTTTACAGTCACTCCATGCTCTTGGCCATTTACATATATTTTCAACTATTAGAATTAAAATATATGTATGTTTAATTGTATTAGCAATCATTTATATATATGTTCATATGTGGCCATTTTAGATTCATTAGTATTTACATGTACAGTGCTCATCATAAAGCAGTACGCCCCTCACACATCTCTCTTTTGAATCTATATTTTCTATAGGATGCTTTACAATAATACTTGTGTGTGTATATTAGGGCTGACCGATATTGGAAAAATAAAACGATATATTGTGCAGCCCTATATACACTAGAATAGAAATAAGACCAGAGTCTAAAAAGTAGTACACCAAAGGTATTATGATATGGAACACTTTTTAAATAAATCTTAATAAACAAGAAAAATCAAGAGAAACATAAAAATATAAAAAATCTGTAGTTTTTAAATTTCTTTGCAATAACTCATTGAATTTAAATGTATTGTCTCTCTATTCCTGAAGATGTTTGGTGATTAAACTCTTATTTAAATGGAAATAACTCATTCATTTTCTTTTCGGATAAATCTCTTTATTAATCTGGGGTCGCCACAGCGGAATGAACCGCCAACTTATCCAGGATATGTTTTACACAGCGGATGCCCTTCCAGCTGCAACCCATCACTGGAAAACATCCATAGACACTCATACACTACGGCCTATTTAGCTTACCCAATTCACCTATACCATGTTTTTTGGAATTGGGGAAAAACACACCAACACAGAGAGAACATGTCAAACTCCACACAAAAATGCCAACTGACTCAGCCGGGGCTCGAACCAGCGACCCTCTTGCTGTAAAGCGATTGTGCTACCCACTGCGCCACCGTGATGCACTTGGATATAACTGTTTAATAAAACTATTTTGTTTCAATGCACCAAGTGGTGTTCTCATTTATGCTGAACACTAGGAACATACACATGTTGTTACGGCCTAGTGTTGTTGTCTATTGTTATCCACTAGAGGTGTTCTGTGACCTGAGTTCTAGAGCAGGGGTTCCCAAACCATTTGAGCTCCAGCGATAGGGAGCTTGAGCTCTCGCTCCTCCTCCTGTAAGCTGTTTTAATGCGTACACCCACCCCACCCCTAACCCCAACCCCCAGTGACATCACTCGTAGAAGAAGTGCAAGGAAGGAGGAGCTGGAGCTCAAGCTCCCCCTTGCTGGAGCTCAACCCAAGTGGCTCTGCAGTGAGCACCACTTGAACTTTTCAGCCCCTGACCCCTAAAATGAAATGCCCGTAACTCGTTACCCCCAAATTCATCGAAAGTGGTTATAAATATACAAACGTTGTGTTTTTCAGTGTATAATCAACTCATTTGCTCATTGACTGTTTTCTAGAAAAGTCTTTAATATTGATATTGAGCCTTGAAGTGCAAGTACTTAATTTAATTCATGGGGCATATAATTCAATAAATATATTTCAATAATTCATATAAAACATGTAATTCAATAAATATTACAATATTAATGACCTAAAATTAACTGCTGCACAGGACAAAATATTTAGCACATGAAAATTCATTAAAATTTAAAGTAGTATTCTTATAAAAATGTATTCTAATAACTAAATTTTTAATATGAATACAATTTAAAAAAATAAATAAATTAATTTTAATCTAACTGAATTGTTTTTCTTTACAATTGAAGTTTTATTGCTTAAATGTAATGTATTAATGCAGGTAACATGCACATTGTGGAGCATATTTGCTCTGAGAGAGCTCTAAAGAAAAGAAATCCTTTTCCCAGCTTAGCAGTCCTACAAGAATAGAATGCTTTGTGTGAATCAGAGAGATTAAACTGTATATAACTCATGAGAAACTTTGCACAGCGAAAATGAATCATCTGATATTACACACAGCTACCAGCCAAACTAAATACATTTATTAAATGGTGTATAGTTAACAATCTGCTTTCTGTGTGAAGGATGTGGTGCATTGGTGGGATGGACGGACCACTCCCTCAGTAAGAGCAGGATATGACTGCTATATAAATATCATGATCATTTCATTACTTAGTTCACTTTTATTGTATCAGTTGTGTGAGGTGACTCTAAGGCTGGGAACAATGTTTGCACGTGGCGTCATTGTCCTTCTCTGTGTGCTGGGTGAGTAAAATCCTCAGGTTTTTTTTCATTAAACTTCATACTTCAGAAATGATATTCACCAGTGCTAATATGACAAATGAAATGAAAAGTATTACATATTGTGACCCTTTAACACAGTTTAAAGTAATGGTTTGACCAAGAGACCCATATTGTGTGTGTGCGTGCGTGCGTGCGTGCGTGCGTGCGTGCGTGCGTGCGTGCGTGTGTGTGTGTGTGTGTGTGAATAAAATTATTATGGGCATCACGGTGGCACAGTGCTCCGGTTTTCCCCACAGGTCCAAAGACATACACTATATGTGAATTGGGTAAGCTAAATTGTCCAGTGTATGAGTGTAAAAGAGTGTGTATGGATGTTTCCCAGTGATGGGTTGCAGCTGGGAGGGCATCCGCTGCATAAAACATATGCTGGATAAGTTAGCGGTTCATTCCGCTGTGGCGAACCCTGATTATTAAAATGACTAAGCCGAAAAGAAAATGAATGAATGAATGATATTATTATATTATATATTTAAATATATATTTTTTAAAACCATTCAATTATCGTAAAAGTAGTTGCCAGATATTCAGTTTAAAAAATGGTATACCGTAAAAAAAATGTACACATTTTAAGGTAAACAACCATGTTATTAATTTATAGTGTTATACACAAATCGTAGCTTTGTAACAAAAGACAAAAACCCAACCATAAGCATGTAGAAATAAGAAAGTCATTTGATGAACCGATGTTCCAACATTTATGTGATGAACTTTTCCCACAAGCAGAGAAACATACAGTTTAAGTAAGAATTATTAGCCCCCCGTTTGATTTTTTTTTTTCTTTTTTAAATATTTCCCAAATTTAACAGAGCAAGGAAATTTTCACAGTATGTCTGATAAAAATTTTTCTTCTGGATAAAGTCTTATTTGTTTTATTTCACTTTATTTTGTTTTATTTTTTAATTTTTATTTAATATTACTTTAAGCTGTATAGAAGTGTCTTGAAAAATTTCTAGTAAATATTATTTACTGTCATCATGGCGAAGATAAAAGAAATCAGTTTTTTAGAAATTAGTTATTAAAAGTATTATGTTTAGAAGCGACGCAGTGGCGCAGTAGATAGTGCTGTTGCCTCACAGCAAGAAGGTCGCTTGTTCAAGCCTCGGCTGGGTCAGTTGGTGTTTCTGTGTGGAGTTTGCATGTTCTCCCTGTGTTCGCATGGGTTTCCTCCGGGTGCTCCGGGTTTCCCCACAGTCCAAAGACATGCGGTACAGGTGAATTGGGTATGCTAAAATTGTCCGTAGTGTATGAGTGTGAATGGGTGTGCATGGATATTTCCCAGAGATGGGTTGCAGCTGGAAGGGCATCCGCTGCGTAAAACAATTGCTGGATAAGTTGGTCATTCATTCCGCTGTGGCAACCCCAGATTAATAAAGAGACTAAGCTGAAAAGAAAATGAAAATATGAATGAATTATGTTTAGAAATGTGTTATGTTTAAAAAATCTTCTCTCCGTTAAATAGAAATTGGGGAAAAAAATAGATGGGGCTAATAATTCAGGAGGGCTAATAATTCTGACTTCAACTGTACATAGAAGGTGCTCAGTGCTATTCACACAATTACTAAACACCATAACACACAAACAATTATATATATATATATATATATATATATATATATATATATATATATATATATATATATATATATATATATATATATATATATATTGAAACAAGGCAATAAATATTTAAACATTATTTACCAAAATTAGATAAGTAATAGATTAGTTAAATTTTGACATAAAATGTAGCTAAATCACTGATAATGAGAAAAAATGTTTGATGGTAATGTCAACAAAATTAAACATAAAAAATGTAGTGTAATGCAGGGAAAGGTCAATTTATAGTTTATAAATGTTATATGTGTGTGTGTGTGTGTGTGTGTGTGTGTGTGTGTGTGTGTGTGTGTGTGTGTGTGTGTGTGTGTGTGCGTGTGTGTGTGTGTGTGTGTGTGTGTGTGTGTGTGTGCGTGTGCTCGTGCGTGCATGCATGTGTGTGTGTGTGTGTGTGAATTGAGTTACAATGGCCAGATGTTCCAAAACTTTGACCACAGTATATATAATTTTGTGTGTATATTTACTTGTCGCTATTTACATGTTTTTTGTAATCAATTGACTAACTTTAGTCTTTTCTTTTCCTTTTTGAAACAAACAGTGGCCATATCTGATGGAGCAAAGGTGGTGAGTAAATAGAATTGCTTTCTTAAATTCAGTTTTTCCCTCGAGGTGTAAATGTTACAGTTTCCTTTTTCTTTTACCAGCCAAAATGTGGTTACCCAGTTGGAGCATGCCCAATGAACTATTCACCTGTGTGTGGAACCAATGGTGTAACATACAGCAATGAATGCTTGCTATGTGCTGCAATGCAGTAAGTTAAGACATTCGGTGCTCAGTACTGTATATTTAAGTACACCCCTCACAAATCTATCTTTTAAATATTTTTAATAGGAAGCTATACAATATTATAATTGTGCGTTAGATTAGTCAGTATTGAAGCCAAATCTGGAGCTTATCTAACAAAATAATGGTTGATATGATAACGGTCTAAAAACTAGTACACCCAAATATATATGTTATAGAAAAATATTAAATACAAATATATATATATATATATTTTGCTTCTCTTGATTTTTCCTCTTTTTTGTAAACATTTAGTTAAAATTTTGTAATTATTTTTTGCAATATTTTGCTTGAATTTAATTGTTTTATCTTTCAATTTCTAAATATGTTTAGTGACTAAAATATTATTTTAATAAATATATCTGTTAAATAAATCCGTTTTGTTTAAATGCACCAAAATACATTGCATATAATAACTGAGAAAAGGATAAAAAATATTCATTTTCAAAATGGGGTCTACTCAATTATGCTGAGCACTGCATATGTAAAAATGAACTGGTTTGTTAACAGATGATTTTGCTAATTTAATCTATCTCCTTTTTAGGACATCGAAAATAAGGATCTTAATCCAGAAGCAAGGCGAATGTTAAATAAACATCTGCAAGAATGACATGATAATTCAGCTTGGCACACCTTTTGTCAAGCTTTATTGTACTCATTCATCATGGCCTGATTTTGTAATGGTTTAATCCAAAAATAAATGTTGCATATTGAAGCTGTTCTTTTTATTATTTTTTTCGCCCTTAAATCCTGGAACAAAAAGAGTCTGTTAGTTTATAGTTTTAAATTGTAACTTTGCAAGTCACTTTCTTTTGACATCTATACAGGAAACCCACAGAAAACACAAGTATTGCACAGATAATACTCAATAAAAAGACATGGGTATTTGCAACATTTAAATGTGCACCTAAAAATGCTGTGTTGTTGTAACCCAACAACAGGTCAAATAAGGACAAACCCAACATTGGGTTAATTTTCTAATAACATTAAAACAGCATTTTTTAACCTAATGATTTTTGCTTGTCTGTATTTGACCCAAAATTGGTTTACAACATCCCACCCTTTCTTTAGTGTATGATTCTAATATGGAGGGAGTAAAATTAAGTTCAAAAGGTCACTGTGTGTGAGACAAAGAGAATCCAGATCATTTGATAGGTTTTTGATATATTGAAAAGTTACTGTGTGTGTGCGCACGTGTGCATGCATTTGTGCAGTAAAAGATTAGTTGAAGCTCTGACATTAACATCTCCCCTACAACATAAGTATACTTGATAGTTAAAGTATCATTGTTAAAAGTTATCTTTATTAAGTTTTTAGTGGCAACTTCTTCTTTTTTTTGTCATTTTTACTGCAACTATATACAAGTGTACAATATACTGCAATACAATATAACAGGCCCGTAGTCAGGGGGTTTGGGTGGTTCGAAAGACCCACCCCTCACTGACAAAGGTTCAGAATTTGTCCCATACATGAGCTCGCTTGTCTTATTTTGACTGCTACGCCATTATAAATAGTGAAAATAACCCATCGAAAAAGGATTAAAGATCAAGCGAAGTATTCTGTTGGCTGTTGCTTTGGTATGACTTCAGCTAATCAGTTTTGGTCATCACAAACAATTATTTTTCATGTGTTTAACATCCAGCTGTGCAACATACAATCTGGCTTCAGATAAGTCATGTTTCGCTACTGTTTTGTTTTTAAAACATTTTACAAGTAAGTCTTATCGTAAATCTTGGATCTTGTTGTTCTTGAAACAAACAAAAAAATGGCCAATAAAAAGGTGTGAAGTGTATTGTATTGTAAACTTATTGTAAAATGTTACGGAATACAAAACAATTGTTATAAATATTGTTTGTTTGTATTTTGGAAAGCAATTATATATATATATATATATATATATATATATATATATATATATATATATATATATATATATATATATATATATATATATTTGTTTGTTTTAGTGAAATTTATGAAAAAAATAAGAACAAAATCTGCCAAACAGGATCAGAAAAAAATCTACTTCCTAGCAGACTGACATATATATGTTTGTTTAAAGCATTAAAGCAGTGTTTCCCAACCCTGTTCCTGGAGGCGCACCAACAGTACATATTTTGTATGTCTCCCTTATCTGACCCATTCGTGTCAGGTTTTGGGGTCTTTTCTAATGTTCTGCTGAGTTGATTCAGGTGTGTTTGATTAGGGAGAGGTTGAAAATATGTACTGTTGGTGTGCCTTCAGGAACAGGGTTGGGAAACACTGGTTTAAAGCATAAATTTGCTTACTTTTGTTGAATTTCTTATGCTTTTTCATTTAATTGTTTTGGGGATATGAACAGTCTTTTAGTGTTTATAGTGTTATAGTGTTAGTTATACTGTGCTAAATCAGTGGGATGAACGGTCCACTCCCATACTTAGAGTTCAAACAATTACTATAAATATCCTGATCATATCACAACTTTGTTCAATTTTATTGCATCAGTTGAGGGAGGTGACTCTCAGATACATGAAAAATGTTTGTGGTGACATCATTCTTCTCTGTGTTAAGTGAGTAATAACCTCATTTCTGAAAAAAAAATTATCTAACACACATCAGAATCTGCAATATACATTAATACTCTGCAAAAAATGTCATTGTTTCATTTCATTCAAAATCTACACTTTAGAATCTTAATTCACTGAAGATATTTTTGTGGGATTTAAAGGACAGTTTATTAAAAAGTAGCTTCATTATGTGGTTCCAAGACAGTTTGGGCCCATTGACATGTTGAAATTGTTGAACCATTAAAATGACCACTGTGGAGAATGTAAAGTTTAATTATTTGAAGGGGGGGGGGGGCGACATAGGCAAGCAGACTATAAAATTAGGGTTGCACTAGTTGAAAATAGCAATAAATCGTGCAATACACGTCTTGTGCTTTATTGCACTGGGTGTATGATAGGGTGTTAGATGTTTACAGTAAGGTCCAGACTGAAGTTGATCACATATCTTTTCTAGTCATCTTATTGATAAAACAACAAAAATAATTGCACAACAAAGAATACAAAATTACAGATATTTGTGTTCTATACTTCCCGTTGTTGCATTCAGTTTACAATTATTATATAAAAGGTTTCACAGTCAAGACAATTCTAAGAAATTATAAGAAAGAACAAACTAAGGCACTGGTGATGGCTCAGAATATGTTTGTTGAGGCACTAGAAGAAATTTTAGGATAAGAACCAAAGACCATATCCTTCATCGTCCTCCCTGTAGGTTGTTCTAAAACAAAGATAATCAAATTACACAATTATTAGAAACATTTCTGACTTGATATTAAATGACATTAACAGACAATTTATATTAACAACTATAAACACTGCCTGTCCAAGTTACACGCACTAAAATTTAAATTGAACCCCTACAGGTGGTTTGTCCAGCCCACTCGTCTGTGTCAAGCACACTCAGAATGCACATTTTTTTCCCAGAGATGTGCATTGATTGTAAGATTGTAAGTCTCTCTCTATGCTCCAGACACTTTCTTACAATCACTACATATCTCCAGAAAATCATTGTGCAAATCAGAGTGTGCTTCACACAGGTGAGTGGGTTTGATAGACCACCTGTACAAACACTCCTCTCTCTAAATGCACCAGACCCTTAAACTTTTTTACTTTTAAGAAACTCATTTACTTTTCAAACTTAAATACCACTTTGGCACAAAATCCTGCACAAAATTGTTTACTGTTTTACGTAAAATACTTGTATAGTTTAGTTAGATTACTGCTCCAATATGTTAGTTAAGTTTAGGTTTAAAAATTGCTCTTATGTCCAGTGTTTATACTTATGATTATGTTTATTTATGTAGCACCATGGTCCTGCAAGACATAACATTTTATTCCACATTATGCCCACACATGTAGTGACAATAAAGCTCAACTTGACTTGTGCCAGTGGCGCAATTCCCGGGGGGGACAGGGGGGACATGTCCCCCTCACTTTTTTTTTAGATATAAAGTTAGCACAGGCCCGGATTGGCTAATCGGGAGGACCGGGAAATTCCCAGTGGGCCGGTCCGTTTTTGGGCCCGCAAGGGCTGGTGTCCCTAGCTGCTCGCACTCTCAGCAGTCGCACTTTTTTCATTTATTTATTATTTGACCATAACCTCACTCTTTTTACTCATTATTTTGCCACAGATTCGCTCTTATTATTTATTTTCTCGCAGCCCCGTGAGTAGAATGCAGCCTGCAGGTTAATGATGATGCACCATAATTCGACCCCAAACAGCGGCACCTTAGTGAAAATAAGAATTTGAATAATTAATATTAATGAATATTACACCTGCTTAATGAAAATCAGATGATTCACCGATTCAGCCGATAAATCTGACATAACTTTATTTGAGCATAAGATTTTAATTTTTATGTAACAGCACTACATGTGGTCCAGTGGTCAGCACGTTGCATTACGACTCCGCTGACCCGTGTTCGAGCCTCACCAGAGTAAATATTATAATTTCTTCAGTTTTATTGTTAAGTCATATAATGCTGTTAGGGTTGTTGAACATTTGAAGTTCTAAAGCAGCTGTTTTCTTAAAAAAGACGTGATAGTGTCATTAGAAACTGAATTGGAATTGACGTTATAATAGTCAATCGTGAACTTATGTAATTCTTTTTAAGAAAACTTACATAAGTGAATATGAAATTTTTATGTAAAAAACAAATAGGATTCTGACATTTAACAAATAAGATTTGTTAAAACAAATAGCCTTATTGGTGGCATTTGCAAAGTCGGCCTGCAATGTCAGGTTTGCAGTGTTATAAATTTGTGCATGAGTGTCAGTCTTATGGTTAAATGAGATTACGTTATATGCTGCTTTGCTGAACAATATTTAGTTTAACCTCTGCCTATTACAAGACAGAAAAATAAAACACTTTAATGATAATATAAATATTGTTTTGCCTTTTAAAGTAATAACAGAATATAAGCCCATGATAAATGTTGACTGATTTCCACGGTTATAGCTTATTTAATTATTTAAACAAATCCTGACAATAAGTCTTGGCCTTTTTGTTTAAGAAGCAAGTCTTGAATAACTCACCTCAAATGTTTTGTTGTTCTTGTTGATACCTGAACAAAAAATACACTAAATAGGCCTATAAAAATGATACCAAACGAAATTTGTTTAAAAAATGATTTTTCCAACAAAAAAAAGGGTTTTTTAAAAGTATGTCTGACTCGCTCCTTTTTTTCCAGCGTACGCCCGTACCTTATAACACGTCCTTATGGCGATTAAAAAATAGAACTCAAGCAGGCCTAATATTTAAATAACATAAAAAGTAGCCTTGACTACCTTTACGAGTACCTTTGAAAGGGAGGGAAGGCTACAATGCGAGTGGAAGAGGATCTCACTTTTCACTTATGTTTGCAAGTCTTTATATATTTTATTTTTATGCATTTAATATAAACATTTTAAGACGAATTAATGATTTAGGGAGATACATTGTCCCAATAAAATAATATAAAAATAATTTAGCAAGCTGAGGTAGTGTGAAATCCTGAAGACCCTGGATATACAGTATAGCCCGCTCCCACCACTGATAGTGATAGTGGCATTATTTAAAGATCAGTCACCTTTCCCCGCACACCGCCGCACACTCCAATATCTAATATCCAAATGTGTTCTTTTACTCTTAAAACAATTAAACTCTTCACGTTATTTCCCAAAAATTATATTCTTTCATTTGTTCTCATTTTAAAAATACACTGTATATGTTATGATAAAATGTCAAATAAAATTGAAATTTAGGCTTTTCTGCACACAATTACTCAACATTGCTGCACATTCCTACAACTATCACCAACATTCCACAGTACAGTATCACCATCACTCAGATTTGGTCCCCCCCCCCCACTTCTCAGACCAGAATTGCACCCTTGACTTGTGCTGTAATGAAAACTGTACATTATTTAATGTTGAAAGTATTACGGAATTGCAGGAACGAACGAATGTTCAAACTGAAGTGCTTTTCCATGTGTGTGGATCAGCATGTCGATCTCTGTGCGGTTAATGAAAATAAAAGCCTTTGTATATTTTTCCAGACACATTTAGCTGCTAGATGTTAGTCAGATAACGTTTCTGTGTTCCTTCTTAATGCCAACTGTCTGAAAGATAAGCCATTGTTTGTTTACCTTCAAGCTCTGACCCGTGTACACGTGAAGCAGCCGGTGAGCGTCAGCACACACACATATTATGTACATCTCGACATGTGAAAGTGTTCCTCCATATGTTTTCATCGAAGTTGTTCACAATACTTATCCATCCACAGAGTTTGTAATGTAGTCAAATGTTTAGAAATACAAGAGCAGCCGTTTAGAGGTCATTTCTGGTTAATGATGTCAGAATATAACAGTATTTTGGAATGAATGTGTGAATGCTCTTTTACTGGTATCACTTTGTGAAAGGGGCTTATATCACCA
This sequence comes from Danio aesculapii, assembly GCF_903798145.1. NCBI lineage: Eukaryota > Metazoa > Chordata > Actinopteri > Cypriniformes > Danionidae > Danio > Danio aesculapii. The sequence continues at coordinate 14,172,566 of NC_079448.1, read as the reverse complement.
AATATGAAAACTAGATACTACTGGGCTTACAAATGATATACAGTTTGTCAAGGTTTCGACTAAGATATTATGGTTTAAAAGATAATAGCTCCTTTCACACATACATACCTTTTTTTCCGGCAATTTTCCGGAAAGTTCTGTATGTGTGAACAGGCCCTTTTTGAAAATACCGGTAAATTTGTTCCGGCTATTTTCAGGAAAGATTACCGGTAATTTGCCAGAATGCTGCGCTGAATGCAGAAGGAAGATTACCAGAAAAAGCGCATTCATATCTAGAACGCGCTGACGTGAGACGTCTACTTTAGCCAATCAGAACAAGCATTCACATCCGCGCTGTTTATAAAGATAAAAGTCTTTGAATATTTGTCCAGACACCTTTAGCTGCTAGATGTTAGTCAGATAACGTTTTTATGTTCCTTCTTAATGCCAACTGTGTAAAAAAATTAGCGATAAGATGCTTATGATAAGCCGTTGTTTGTTTACCTTCAAGCTCTGCATCCTTCAGTTGCTTGACACGTCTGTGTGCACGCAAAGCAGGTGGTGAGCGCCAGCACACACACATATTATGTACATCTCGACATGCAAAAGTGTTCCTCTATATGTTTTCATCGAAGTTGTTTACAAAACTTATCCATCCACAGAGTTTGTAATGTAGTTAAATGTTCAGAAATACAAGCACAGCCGTTAAGAGGTCATTTCTGGTTAATGATGTCAGAATTTACCAGTATTTCGGGATAGAAGTGTAAATGATCTTTTATGGAAAAATTCTGTAACGTCTTTTCCTGTGTGAACAGCACATTTTTAAATTTATCGGTAAAGTCGTACTAGAAATTTTACAGATATTTACTGGTACAGTATCACTGTGTGAAAGGGGCTAATATCAAGTCAAGCTAGTATCTGCAGAAATGATGCTGTTTCAAATGAAACTTTAATTAGTCTCACCCTTTGAGCTGATCTCCAATAAAAGAGGCGTCCATTCTTGCAGCCTATGTTGGCTCACATTACACTTCACCTGGCAATGTCATCTCTTGGATGCTTTTTAAATTGCATAACCGATTGGATATCCCATCCCTTGTCTCCTCAAAGATTAAGGTTTGTGCAGAGTCATTACACAGAGATATAGTAGACTCCGTTCGAGGTATAAAAGGCTCCACTATGTCCAAGGTGCTGCAGAGTAGATGACGTATCACAGCCTTTCGTGTTCTCTGGAAAAATGAGCCAATCTCCTTCCAACCTAAATGTTTTTCTACACATTGATGGAAAACATATTATATAAAGAATATTAGAAACATTCCTGACCTCATATTAAATGCAAAAAAAAAAAAAAACAATCATACACAGTACGACATGTATAAATATATAAAACTTATACAGGGGTGGGAGAATGAAACAGAAACGCCTAGTTTTAGACCACAATAATTCATTAGTATGGTGTAGGACCTCCTTTTGTGGCCAATACAGCATCGATTCTTGGTAATGACAGATACAAGTTCTGCACAGTGGCCAGAGGGAATTTATGCCATTCTTCTAGCAGAATAGTGGCCAGGTCACAACATGATGCTGGTGGAGGAAAACGTTTTCTGGCTCGCCCCTCCAAAACAATAAGCTCAGTAATTTTTAGATCTGGTAACTGTGCAGTCCATAGAAGAAGTTCAAATTCACTTTCATTTTCATCAAATCACTCTGTCACAAGTCTTGCTGTGTGTATTGGTGCATTATCATCCTAATACAGTACCGACTTTTAAACCACTGGGTGCGCATGGTGCTCCAGAATGGTTCGGTAGTCCTTGGCAGTGACGCGCCCATCTAGCACAAGTATTGGGCCTAGAGAATGCCATGAAATTGCAGCCCAAACTTGATCCACCACTGATGAACCACTGATCCACCACATGCTTCACTCTGGGCATGGTCTGGGTGGTATGCTTGTTTGGGGCTTTTCCACACCATAACTCTGCTGGCTGTGAGAAAGACGGTGAAGGTGGACTTATCAGGGAACAAAACATGTTTCACATTGTCTTCAGCCCAGGATTTTCACTGCTGACACGATTAAAACCAACGTTTGTCATTGGCACAAGTGACAAAATGTTTATAGGCTATAGAAGTCCACCCATGTATACTGACCCTGTGGAGCTCCCAATGAACAGACAGCTGTGGTTTTAGGTTTTTTAGATACAATCCAGGTTAGCACCTGGACATTCCTTTTAGACAGCTTCTTCTTGCATCCACAGTTACTCCTGTTGGATGTGGTTTGTCCTTCTTTGTGATATGCTGACAGTACCCTGGATACCGTGGCTCTTCATACATCACAAAGACTTGCTGTCTTCGTTACAGACATGCCAGTCAGATGGCTACCAACAATTTGTTGTTTAGCATTTTGCTAATTAAACATTCACACTCTGCACTTACTGGTAGAATGTGCAATCAATGAAGATTGGCCCCCAAAGCCAAATGGTCAACTTTAGACATGAAACCTCCAACATTAAGCTTGCCAGTGTTTCAGTTTCATTGTCAAACCCCTGTAAGGGGCCATTTACATATTGTGTCTAAAAGTGTGTGGAAGTGGTCTATCATTCCTAGGCAACCATCAACTGTTTTCTCAAAGGATAACCAATTAACAAAACATTGCTGCAGCTCTGATACAAGTTTTATTTATGGAGAAAATAATAAGCACTGCAGTGTTTGGGTGCTCTGTGTTTGTCTGAACTAATTAGTCTACTGAAATTTGTATATTCCATACAAAGTCGGTTCTCAATTAGTTACGCACCTCCATTGGAAATAACGAACTTGCGCATGCAAAATATGCGATATATGAATTCCTAATTATTTTTTATTTAAAATATCCGATATTACAATTCTCAAATTTGTGTAAGAACATCCATTTTTTTGCTTAAACGGCTTAGGGTTGATCATATTGTTTTATCTTTTATGGGTGATGGGTGCTGCTACAGTATGTTAGTCTGTGCTTGCAGAGGAGAGATTAAAGCATCTGGATTTAATCAACTTCTGCCAAAATACACTGTGTTCCAAATAATTATGCAAATTGGATTAAGCGTCATAAACATTACATTTTTTTGCATACTGAAATAAATATCTGACACTTGTAATATTTAGTTTGCCAGGTAAGCCCAATATAAGCAAAACTACTTAATCTGGCCACAGGTAGGCGTTCCACATTATTAAGCAGTCCACTGATGTTTACTGAGGAGTGCTGTGCAATTCTGGATGTTCCAGATGGATGAAGTAGTGGATGGTTGGTGGACGTTCCAACAAGGTTGAAAGGTCAGCAAGGATGTGATGGAGTTATGTTTTGAGACAGAATTATTGGTAAAGAGCTGGCCACTTTAAAGTCCCTAAAAGTGTGAAAATGACCTCTACAAAGTATATAAAGTTTCTGACTGACTGTGCCTTCCATAGCAAAATCATGTTTAAGCATGACAATGCACCATCTCATGCTGCAAAGAATACCTCTGTTGATTTGGCTGCTATGGGCATAAAAGGAAAGAAACTCGTGGTGTGGCCACGAGCATCCCCTGACTCAACCCAATTGAGAATATTTGTTGCATCCTAAAGCAAAAGATCCTAGGGAATGGGAGCCAATTAACATCAAAACAAAAGCTCTGAGAGGCTTTTCTGACATCCTGAAAAAAAAAATTAAAGCAGAAACTATGAAAAACAAGTTGAATGCAATGAATGCAAAAATTGTGGAAATATCAAACAAGTGAGTCAATGTTAACATGAAACTTTTTGATTGCAATAGCTTTTGATTTCAGTAAATATGACCCCCTAATGCTGCTAATTCAACATGTTACCATTTCCAGTTATTTACAACCTATAAAATGTTTTCAAACACTATTGTGCATGATAATTTGAAACATTTTGAGTATTTATTTTAAAATTATTATTAATAAATTTGCTTGATAATTTGGAAAGTGTAAGTGGCTGTTTAACTGCGCATAGAATAACAGTCTAGTTCTTATGTGATTAAAACAAAAATATTAAAATGTTTAAAAATTATTATTATTGCAGTGTCCAAAGACATCAGCGTGTATTTTATTAATTTATGTGTAATGAAATCTTTGAAACCTAAAATTAAATATGATTGTTTAAAAAACACTGATATATTGGGATTCATGACAAACACAGCACATGTCTTTTTCTGGTTTAGAATAAATCATCATGGGAAAGCAGATTTGAATTTAGAAGTTGATCACAGTTGTTGTGAACATTTTAATTACACAGTTGTGATCGTACGTTAAAGGTCCCATGAAGTGCATTGAAATATGTAATTTGTTATTCAATGTTTGATGTAATCTTGACCGAAACACGAAGACAGGGTGGGACATAGTGTAGCCTACCCTTTTAAAAAAACAGCCAACAGCATTTTGGTTGAGCTCAAGTGCATCAAATGAAAAGCAAATGAAAAGTGTTTTAAGGGGCGGGGCTTGTCAGACAATAGAGAGCCTTTGATTGGTCATGATTTGATGAGAAAATGTAGTATAAGTTGACGTGAAAAAAACGTTAATAGATTTAAGTCACAAAGTACAAGCTTTACATGTTTATATCAGTTTTATATCTTCTAAACGTGAATTTTGTAACTGTTTTGCAGCACACTAGCTATATTTTAAAAACTTGCAATACTGATACTAACATCTAAAAAAATTATTTTAGTTTCATGGGACCTTTTAAGGACCAGCCAAGACTGATCACACTGGTGTGATAGTGCGCGTGAAAGGTTTCATTGTATTTCAAACTCACTTGTTGAGCTCTTCTCCTCTACTCTCTTCTCAGCGATTGACGTGACATCCACTGTAGTGATATTAGTAATATTAGGGCTAGTCTTGTGTAGATCTTGTGCATCTGTTGGTTTAACAGGGACTTCACCTGGCAACAGAAAGTATGAACACCCTAGGATGTCGTTTGAACGTTCCCACAAATCCTGCACACAAAGGCTCTCTACAGCATGCTCAGAGATGCATGTGGTGTCAAAGTGATGTGTAGTTTCTTCACAATGTGTTTCTGAAGATTTTAAATCAAAGTAATGAGGCTTAGAGGGGGGAGGCACAAAACACTCCAATGTGTCCTGACAGCAGCAGCAGCAGCAGAGGAAGACGTTCTTCATAACCTTCTGTGTTCTTTGAAGGAATGATTGTTTTTCTTCTGTGTGGGGACTTTTAGGTTCTTCTAAAATGAAAAAAAAAAACAGAAAGATTTGAAAATACCTGAAAGAGTCAATTTAATATGTCAATAATTGTTAAAGAGCCTCTATTATGCATTAAAAATGGTCATATTTTGGTTTTGGGGGGCTCCAACAGTAGACTGATATGCATGCAAGATTTTACCAAATTATCCCAACTACTCCCAGTATGATTTGATTCATTTGTTCCCAAACTCCTCCTTAGTGCAATGCTAATCTGCGCTGATTGGTCCAATGACCAAGTCTGTTGCAATTGGTCGACTGCATTTAGCGAGAGACAGAGAGAAACGCTCACCATGCCTTATCAACATTGTTGAAGTAGTCAGAGTGCACAGTGTATGTGTGAGCCCAGTGCATTTAAGCAATGCAGTTAAACACCAGCACAACACCAGCATATTACTCTATTGCTCAAACAACGACACACATTCAGTATTAATCCACACAGTGGCAAAAGCTGAACTATTTTGAAACTTAGCAATGACAAACGGCAGAGGATCGCGAGCCAACAAATGCATTTAAATCAGTACAGAAAATGGCACGCACATCGTCTTGAACGTGGCTTTAGATGGTTTTTAGACCTGTCAAGCTCTGACAAAGTCTCACACAGCAATAGTCTTTTCCAACGCAATCTCACGGCAATTTGTAACTTTTTATTTAGCGGCTAATTGGTATGAATTCGTACAATCTAATTGATACAATTTAGTACGATTTGCTCATCACCCAATGACGGTTGCGTTTAGGGGTGGGGTTGGGTTGGGTGTCATGCTTCCTTTTTAAAATTTGACATTTTTGTATGACTGAACTAGTACAAATTTGTACAAATTAGCCACTAAAATGACAAAACGTAAAATACTTACGTTTTTTTTGTGAGATCAGACTGTATTTTCTGACCCTTCCTTAAACAAACGGCTGACGAATCCCCTGTTGCAGGGTAGATTATTGCATTAATCAACAGAACGTTCACTCATCTTCAGTCATGATCAGTCCCACACACACACGCATTCTGCTAGAATTTGAAATGTGCGTTCACATTTCACCAGATCCGGCACTTCATTTGGTATTGTTTCGCATCGATATCATTTCGAACAGGCAAAAGATCCGGATGAGCGATGAATCATTTATACGACTCTGAGTCGAATCTTTTATTAAAAATCTATATTTTTAAACAAGGTGCACTTTCAGATTTAAACCTCAGCTGGATATTATCATTCAATTAGCGCTGTTACACACTGCAAGGAAGGTCATTTTTAAAAACCCATAACAGGAGCTCTTTAATAATTTAATCTGGCTCTGGCTATACCACTAACTGTACTCTCTCTCTCAAAAAAAAAAATCTAATGCTTTGCTTCTTAGACTTTACACACCTGAAACTTGTCTATAGCACTTGTTCACTGCTGCTCTTATAGTTGTGTAAATTGCTTC